>NC_092162.1:5054863-5102363 GCF_045791955.1 Oncorhynchus clarkii lewisi | reverse complement strand
ACCACTACCACTCTGTCTCTGTCTCACCACTACCACTCTGTCTCTGTCTCACCACTACCACTCTGTCTCACCACTACCACTCTGTCTCTGTCTCACCACTACCACTCTGCCTCACCACTACCACTCTGTCTCTGTCTCACCACTACCACTATGTCTCTGTCTTACCACTACCACTCTGTCTCACCACTACCACTCTGTCTCACCACTACCACTCTGTCTCACCACTACCACTCTGTCTCTGTCTCACCACTACCACTCTGCCTCACCACTACCACTCTGTCTCTGTCTCACCACTACCACTCTGTCTCTGTCTCACCACTACCACTCTGTCTCACCACTACCACTCTGTCTCTGTCTCACCACTACCACTCTGTCTCTGTCTCACCACTACCACTCTGTCTCTGTCTCACCACTACCACTCTGTCTCTGTCTCACCACTACCACTCTGTCTCTGTCTCACCACTACCACTCTGTCTCTGTCTCACCACTACCACTCTGTCTCTGTCTCACCACTACCACTTTGTCTCACCACTACCACTCTGTCTCTCTCACCACTACCACTCTGTCTCTGTCTCACCACTAACACTCTGTCTCACCACTACCCACTCTGTGTCACCAATACCACTCTGTGTCACCAATACCACTCTGTCTCACCACTACCACTCTGTCTCACCACTACCACTCTGTCTCACCACTACCACTCTGTCTCTGTCTCACCACTAACACTCTGTCTCACCACTACCAGTCTGTCTCACCACTAACACTCTGTCTCACCACTACCACTCTGTCTCTGTCTCACCACTACCACTCTGTCTCTGTCTCACCACTAACACTCTGTCTCACCAGTACTCTGTCTCACCACAACCACTCTGTCTCTGTCTCACCACTAACACTCTGTCTCACCACTACCACTCTGTCTATGTCTCACCACTACCACTCTGTCTCTGTCTCACCACTACCACTCTGTCTCACCACTACCACTCTGTCTCACCACTACCACTCTGTCTCACCACTACCACTCTGTCTCTGTCTCACCACTACCACTCTGATTCTGTCTCACCACTACCACTTTGTCTCACCAATACCACTCTGTCTCTGTCTCACCACTACCACTCTGCCTCACCACTACCACTCTGTCTCTGTCTCACCACTACCACTCTGTCTCTGTCTCACCACTACCACTCTGTCTCACCACTAACACTCTGTCTCACCACTACCACTCTGTCTCACCACTACCACTCTGTCTCACCACTACCACTCTGTCTCTGTCTCACCACTACCACTCTGTCTACCACTCTGTCTCTGTCTCACCACTACCACTCTGTCTCTGTCTCACCACTACCACTCTGTCTCTGTCTCACCACTACCACTCTGTCTCTGTCTCACCACTACCACTCTGTCTCACCACTACCACTCTGTCTCTGTCTCACCACTACCACTCTGCCTCACCACTACCACTCTGTCTCTGTCTCACCACTACCACTCTGTCTCTGTCTCACCACTACCACTCTGTCTCACCACTACCACTCTGTCTCACCACTACCACTCTGTCTCACCACTACCACTCTGTCTCTGTCTCACCACTACCACTCTGCCTCACCACTACCACTCTGTCTCTGTCTCACCACTACCACTCTGTCTCTGTCTCACCACTACCACTCTGTCTCTGTCTCACCACTACCACTCTGTCTCTGTCTCACCACTACCACTCTGTCTCACCACTACCACTCTGTCTCTGTCTCACCACTACCACTCTGTCTCACCACTACCACTCTGTCTCTGTCTCACCACTACCACTCTGTCTCTGTCTCACCACTACCACTCTGTCTCTGTCTCACCACTACCACTCTGTCTCTGTCTCACCACTACCACTCTGTCTCTGTCTCACCACTACCACTCTGTCTCTGTCTCACCACTACCACTCTGTCTCTGTCTCACCACTACCACTCTGTATCTGTCTCACCACTACCACTTTGTCTCACCACTACCACTCTGTCTCTCTCACCACTACCACTCTGTCTCTGTCTCACCACTAACACTCTGTCTCACCACTACCACTCTGTGTCACCAATACCACTCTGTCTCACCACTACCACTCTGTCTCACCACTACCACTCTGTCTCACCACTACCACTCTGTCTCTCTCACCACTACCACTCTGTCTCTGTCTCACCACTAACACTCTGTCTCACCACTACCACTCTGTGTCACCAATACCACTCTGTCTCACCACTACCACTCTGTCTCACCACTACCACTCTGTCTCACCACTACCACTCTGTCTCTGTCTCACCACTAACACTCTGTCTCACCACTACCAGTCTGTCTCACCACTACCACTCTGTCTCACCACTAACACTCTGTCTCTGTCTCACCACTACCACTTTGTCTCTGTCTCACCACTAACACTCTGTCTCACCAGTACCACTCTGTCTCACCACAACCACTCTGTCTCTGTCTCACCACTAACACTCTGTCTCACCACTACCACTCTGTCTATGTCTCACCACTACCACTCTGTCTCACCACTAACACTCTGTCTCTGTCTCACCACTACTACTCTGTCTCACCACTAACACTCTGTCTCTGTCTCACCACTACCACTGCATCACCACTACCACTCTGTCTCTGTCTCACCACTACCACTCTGTCTCACCACTACCACTCTGTCTCACCACTACCACTCGGTCTCACCACTACCACTCTGCCTCACCACTACCACTCTGTCTCACCACTACCACTCTGTCTCACCACTACCACTCTGTCTCACCACTACCACTCTGTCTCACCACTACCACTGTCTCACCACTACCACTCGGTCTCTGTCTCACCACTACCACTCTGTCTCACCACTACCACTCTGCCTCACCACTACCACTCTGTCTCACCTCTTCCACTCTGTCTCACCACTACCACTCTCTCACCACTACCACTCTGTCTCACCACTACCACTCTGTCTCACCACTACCACTCTGTCTCTGTCTCACCACTACCACTCTGAATCTGTCTCACCACTACCACTCTGTCTCACCACTACCACTCTGTCTCTGTCTCACCACTACCACTCTGCCTCACCACTACCACTCTGTCTCTGTCTCACAACTACCACTCTGTCTCTGTCTCACCACTACCACTCTGTCTCACCACTACCACTCTGTCTCACCACTACCACTCTGTCTCACATCTACCACTCTGTCTCTGTCTCACCACTACCACTCTGACTCACCACTACCACTCTGTCTCTGTCTCACCACTACCACTCTGTCTCTGTCTCACCACTATCACTCTGTCTCTGTCTCACCACTACCACTCTGTCTCTGTCTCACCACTACCACTCTGTCTCACCACTACCACTCTGTCTCTGTCTCACCACTACCACTCTGTCTCACCACTACCACTCTGTCTCACCACTACCACTCTGTCTCTGTCTCACCACTACCACTCTGTCTCTGTCTCACCACTACCACTCTGTCTCTGTCTCACCACTGCCACTCTGTCTCTGTCTCACCACTACCACTCCGTCTCTGTCTCACCACTACCACTCTGTCTCTGTCTCACCACTACCACTTTGTCTTACCACTACCACTCTGTCTCTCTCACCACTACCACTCTGTCTCTGTCTCACCACTAACACTCTGTCTCACCACTACCACTCTGTGTCACCACTACCACTCTGTCTCAACACTACCAATCTGTCTCTGTCTCACCACTACCACTCTGTCTCACCACTACCACTCTGTCTCTGTCTCAACACTACCACTCTGTCTCTGTCTCACCACTACCACTCTGTCTCACCACTACCACTCTGTCTTTGTCTCACCACTACCACTCTGTCTCACCACCACCACTCTGTCTCACCACTACCACTCTGTCTCTCTCTCACCACTACCACTCTGTCTAAGTCTCACCACTAACACTGTCTCACCACTACCACTCTGTGTCACCATTACCACTCTGTCTCACCACTACCACTCTGTCTCACCACTACCACTCTGTCTCACCACTACCACTCTGTCTCTGTCTCACCACTAACACTCTGTCTCACCACTACCAGTCTGTCTCACCACTACCACTCTGTCTCACCACTAACACTCTCTCTGTCTCACCACTACCACTGTGTCTCTGTCTCACCACTACCACTCTATCTCTGTCTCACCACTAACACTCTGTCTCTGTCTCACCACTAACACTCTGTCTCACCACTACCACTCTGTCTCACCACTACCACTCTGTCTCTGTCTCACCACTACCACTCTGTCTCACCACTAACACTCTGTCTCTGTCTCACCACTACCACTCTGTCTCACCACTAACACTCTGTCTCTGTCTCACCACTACCACTGCATCACCACTACCACTCTGTCTCACCACTACCACTCTGTCTCTGTCTCACCACTACCACTCTGTCTCACCACTAACACTCTGTCTCTGTCTCAACACTACCACTCTGTCTCACCACTACCACTCTGTCTCTGTCTCACCACTACCACTCTGTCTCTGTCTCACCACTACCACTCTGTCTCTGTCTCACCACTACCTCTCTGTCTCTGTCTCACCACTAACACTCTGTCTCACCACTACCACTCTGTCTCTGTCTCACCACTACCACTCTGTCTCTGTCTCACCACTACCACTCTGTCTCACCACTACCACTCTGTCTCTGTCTCACCACTACCACTCTGTCTCACCACTACCACTCGGTCTCTGTCTCACCACTACCACTCTGTCTCACCACTACCACTCTGTCTCACCACTACCACTGTCTCACCACTACCACACTGTCTCTGTCTCACCACTACCACTCTGTCTCACCACTACCACTCTGTCTCACCACTACCACTCTGCCTCACCACTACCACTCTGTCTCACCACTACCACTCTGTCTCACCACTACCACTCTGTCTCACCACTACCACTGTCTCACCACTACCACTCGGTCTCTGTCTCACCACTACCACTCTGTCTCACCACTACCACTCTGCCTCACCACTACCACTCTGTCTCACCACTACCACTCTGTCTCACCACTACCACTCTGTCTCACCACTACCACTCTGTCTCACCACTATCACTGTCTCACCACTACCACTATGTCTCTGTCTCATCACTACCACTCTGTCTCACCACTACCACTCTGTCTCACCACTACCACTCTGTCTCACCACTACCACTCTGTCTCACCACTACCACTCTGTCTCTGTCTCACCACTACCACTCTGTCTCACCACTACAACTCTGTCTCTGTCTCACCACTACCACTCTGTCTCACCACTACCACTCTGTCTCTGTCTCACCACTACCACTGACTCACCACTACCACTCGGTCTCTGTCTCACCACTACCACTCTGTCTCACCACTACCACTCAGTCTCTGTCTCACCACTACCACTCTGTCTCACCACTACCACTCTGTCTCACCACTACCACTCTGTCTCTGTCTCACCACTACCACTCTGATTCTGTCTCACCACTACCACTTTGTCTCACCATTACCACTCTGTCTCTGTCTCACCACTACCACTCTGCCTCACCACTACCACTCTGTCTCTGTCTCACCACTACCACTCTGTCTCTGTCTCACCACTACCACTCTGTCTCACCACTACCACTCTGTCTCACCACTACCACTCTGTCTCACCACTACCACTCTGTCTCACCACTACCACTCTGTCTCTGTCTCACCACTACCACTCTGCCTCACCACTACCACTCTGTCTCTGTCTCACCACTACCACTCTGTCTCACCACTACCACTCTGTCTCTGTCTCACCACTACCACTCTGTCTCTGTCTCACCACTACCACTCTGTCTCACCACTACCACTCTGTCTCTGTCTCACCACTACCACTCTGCCTCACCACTACCACTCTGTCTCTGTCTCACCACTACCACTCTGTCTCTGTCTCACCACTACCACTCTGTCTCACCACTACCACTCTGTCTCACCACTACCACTCTGTCTCACCACTACCACTCTGTCTCTGTCTCACCACTACCACTCTGCCTCACCACTACCACTCTGTCTCTGTCTCACCACTACCACTCTGTCTCTGTCTCACCACTACCACTCTGTCTCTGTCTCACCACTACCACTCTGTCTCTGTCTCACCACTACCACTCTGTCTCTGTCTCACCACTACCACTTTGTCTCACCACTACCACTCTGTCTCTCTCACCACTACCACTCTGTCTCTGTCTCACCACTAACACTCTGTCTCACCACTACCACTCTGTGTCACCAATACCACTCTGTCTCACCACTACCACTCTGTCTCTGTCTCACCACTACCACTCTGTCTCTGTCTCACCACTACCACTTTGTCTCACCACTACCACTCTGTCTCTCTCACCACTACCACTCAGTCTCTGTCTCACCACTACCACTCTGTCTCACCACTACCACTCTGTCTCACCACTACGTCTCTGTCTCACCACTACCACTCTGATTCTGTCTCACCACTACCACTTTGTCTCACCATTACCACTCTGTCTCTGTCTCACCACCACCACTCTGTCTCACCACTACCACTCTGTCTCTGTCTCACCACTAACACTCTGTCTCACCACTACCAGTCTGTCTCACCACTACCACTCTGTCTCACCACTAACACTCTGTCTCTGTCTCACCACTACCACTTTGTCTCTGTCTCACCACTAACACTCTGTCTCACCAGTACCACTCTGTCTCACCACAACCACTCTGTCTCTGTCTCACCACTACCACTCTGTCTATGTCTCACCACTACCACTCTGTCTCACCACTAACACTCTGTCTCTGTCTCACCACTACCACTCTGTCTCACCACTAACACTCTGTCTCTGTCTCACCACTACCACTGCATCACCACTACCACTCTGTCTCTGTCTCACCACTACCACTCTGCCTCACCACTACCACTCTGTCTCACCACTACCACTCTGTCTCACCACTACCACTCTGTCTCACCACTACCACTGTCTCACCACTACCACTCGGTCTCTGTCTCACCACTACCACTCTGTCTCACCACTACCACTCTGCCTCACCACTACCACTCTGTCTCACCACTACCACTCTGTCTCACCACTACCACTCTGTCTCTGTCTCACCACTACCACTCTGATTCTGTCTCACCACTACCACTCTGTCTCACCACTACCACTCTGTCTCTGTCTCACCACTACCACTCTGCCTCACCACTACCACTCTGTCTCACAACTACCACTCTGTATCTGTCTCACCACTACCACTCTGTCTCACCACTACCACTCTGTCTCACCACTACCACTCTGTCTCACATCTACCACTCTGTCTCACATCTACCACTCTGTCTCTGTCTCACCACTACCACTCTGCCTCACCACTACCACTCTGTCTCTGTCTCACCACTACCACTCTGTCTCTGTCTCACCACTACCACTCTGTCTCTGTCTCACCACTATCACTCTGTCTCTGTCTCAACACTACCACTCTGTCTCTGTCTCACCACTACCACTCTGTCTCACCACTACCACTCTGTCTCTGTCTCACCACTACCACTCTGTCTCACCACTACCACTCTGTCTCACCACTACCACTCTGTCTCTGTCTCACCACTACCACTCTGTCTCTGTCTCACCACTACCACTCTGTCTCTGTCTCACCACTGCCACTCTGTCTCTGTCTCACCACTACCACTCCGTCTCTGTCTCACCACTACCACTCTGTCTCTGTCTCACCACTACCACTTTGTCTTACCACTACCACTCTGTCTCTCTCACCACTACCACTCTGTCTCTGTCTCACCACTAACACTCTGTCTCACCACTACCACTCTGTGTCACCACTACCACTCTGTCTCACCACTACCACTCTGTCTCTGTCTCACCACTACCACTCTGTCTCTGTCTCACCACTACCACTCTGTCTCTGTCTCAACACTACCACTCTGTCTCTGTCTCACCACTACCACTCTGTCTCACCACTACCACTCTGTCTTTGTCTCACCACTACCACTCTGTCTCACCACCACCACTCTGTCTCACCACTACCACTCTGTCTCTCTCTCACCACTACCACTCTGTCTAAGTCTCACCACTAACACTCTGTCTCACCACTACCACTCTGTGTCACCATTACCACTCTGTCTCACCACTACCACTCTGTCTCACCACTACCACTCTGTCTCACCACTACCACTCTGTCTCACCACTAACACTCTGTCTCACCACTACCAGTCTGTCTCACCACTACCACTCTGTCTCACCACTAACACTCTCTCTGTCTCACCACTACCACTGTGTCTCTGTCTCACCACTACCACTCTATCTCTGTCTCACCACTAACACTCTGTCTCTGTCTCACCACTAACACTCTGTCTCACCACTACCACTCTGTCTCACCACTACCACTCTGTCTCTGTCTCACCACTACCACTCTGTCTCACAACTAACACTCTGTCTCTGTCTCACCACTACCACTCTGTCTCACCACTAACACTCTGTCTCTGTCTCACCACTACCACTGCATCACCACTACCACTCTGTCTCTGTCTCACCACTACCACTCTGTCTCTGTCTCACCACTACCACTCTGTCTCTGTCTCACCACTACCACTCTGTCTCTGTCTCACCACTACCACTCTGTCTCTGTCTCACCACTACCTCTCTGTCTCTGTCTCACCACTAACACTCTGTCTCACCACTACCACTCTGTCTCTGTCTCACCACTACCACTCTGTCTCTGTCTCACCACTACCACTCTGTCTCACCACTACCACTCTGTCTCACCACTACCACTCTGTCTCTGTCTCACCACTACCACTCTGTCTCACCACTACCACTCGGTCTCTGTCTCACCACTACCACTCTGTCTCACCACTACCACTCTGTCTCACCACTACCACTCTGTCTCTGTCTCACCACTACCACTCTGTCTCACCACTACCACTCTGTCTCACCACTACCACTCTGCCTCACCACTACCACTCTGTCTCACCACTACCACTCTGTCTCACCACTACCACTCTGTCTCACCACTACCACTGTCTCACCACTACCACTCGGTCTCTGTCTCACCACTACCACTCTGTCTCACCACTACCACTCTGCCTCACCACTACCACTCTGTCTCACCACTACCACTCTGTCTCACCACTACCACTCTGTCTCACCACTACCACTCTGTCTCACCACTACCACTGTCTCACCACTACCACTCTGTCTCTGTCTCATCACTACCACTCTGTCTCACCACTACCACTCTGTCTCACCACTACCACTCTGTCTCACCACTACCACTCTGTCTCACCACTACCACTCTGTCTCTGTCTCACCACTACCACTCTGTCTCACCACTACCACTCTGTCTCTGTCTCACCACTACCACTCTGTCTCACCACTACCACTCTGTCTCACCACTACCACTGACTCACCACTACCACTCGGTCTCTGTCTCACCACTACCACTCTGTCTCACCACTACCACTCTGTCTCACCACTACCACTCTGCCTCACCACTACCACTCTGTCTCACCACTACCACTCTATCTCACCACTACCACTCTGTCTCACCACTACCACTCTGTCTCTGTCTCACCACTACCACTCTGTCTCACCACTACCACTCTGCCTCACCACTAACACTCTGCCTCACCACTACCACTGTCTCACCACTACCACTCTGTCTCTGTCTCATCACTACCACTCTGTCTCACCACTACCACTCTGTCTCACCACTACCACTCTGTCTCACCACTACCACTATGTCTCTGTCTCACCAAACCTCAGAGAAGATTCAGCCTTTCTATTTGTTATGAGTCTTTCTGTCATATTCATGTTTCCTGTGTGTGTGTGTGTGTGTGTGTGTGTGTGTGTGTGTGTGTGAGAGAGAGAGAGGGAAAATGGGTCTCTAATGGCTGTGGATTAGTAAGTTCACCCCTCTCACACACACAAACACTGCCCATTCATTGGATAGAAGCAGTGGAACACTGGGGAAGTAGACAGTCTGAAATATGATAAATACTGGTCCATTGTAGACTCCTGGGAAAGTAGTGTAGAATGACTGAGAAACCCTGAACTCGCAGTGTCTAGAGTTACATGAGGAATTTGACAAGTTTCAGGTCAGGTAATGCAGCTCTACCTGCATAAACAAGGATCCAGTCCCTCAAATCATCCCACTCATCCCAGTCCAGAACAATATTAACACACATCACACATGTTTATAAAACGGTTGGGTCTAATCCTGAATGCTGATTGGTTAAAACCCGCATTCCAGCCGGTGTCTATTCCGCAAGTTACCACCGGGCTAAATCTATGATGTTTACTCTGTTCCATCTGACTGCGCAATCCACTGTCTCATCAGTGGTATAAAAAGTATTGAAATTGTCCTACTTAAGTAAATGTTAAAAATACCTTAATAGAAAACGACTCAAGTTATTGTGAAAGTCACCCAGTAAAATACTACTTGAATAAAAGTCTAAAAGTATCACATTTAAAGGGAATTGCTAAAAATGTACTTAAATATCAAAAGTAAAATTATAAACCATTTCAAATTATATTAAGCAAAGCGTACGGCAAAATTTGTATTATTTGTTTTGGGGGGGGGGACGAATAGCCAGGGGCACACTCCAACACTCAGACATCATTTACAAACTAAGCATTTGTGTTTAGTGAGTCCTCCAGATCAGAGGCAGTAGGGATGACCAGGGATGTTCTCTGTTTGGTGAGTCCTCCAGATCAGAGGCAGTAGGGATGACCAGGGATGTTCTCTGTTTAGTGAGTCCTCCAGATCAGAGGCAGTAGAGATGACCAGGGATGTTCTCTGTTTAGTGAGTCTGCCAGATCAGAGGCAGTAGGGATGACCAGGGATGTTCTCTGTTTAGTGAGTCCTCCAGATCAGAGGCAGTAGGGATGACCAGGGATGTTTTCTGTTTGGTGAGTCCTCCAGATCAGAGGCAGTAGGGATGACCAGGGATGTTCTCTGTTTAGTGAGTCCTCCAGATCAGAGGCAGTAGAGATGACCAGGGATGTTCTCTGTTTAGTGAGTCTGCCAGATCAGAGGCAGTAGGGATGACCAGGGATGTTCTCTGTTTGGTGAGTCCTCCAGATCAGAGGCAGTAGGGATGACCAGGGATGTTCTCTGTTTAGTGAGTCCTCCAGATCAGAGGCAGTAGAGATGACCAGGGATGTTCTCTGTTTAGTGAGTCCTCCAGATCAGAGGCAGTAGGGATGACCAGGGATGTTCTCTGTTTAGTGAGTCCTCCAGATCAGAGGCAGTAGGGATGACCAGGGATGTTCTCTGTTTAGTGAGTCTACCAGATCAGAGGCAGTAGTGATGACCAGGGATGTTCTCTGTTTAGTGAGTCCTCCAGATCAGAGGCAGTAGGGATGACCAGGGATGTTCTCTGTTTAGTGAGTCCACCAGATCAGAGGCTAGAAGGGATGACCAGGGATGTTCTCTGTTCAGTGAGTCCTCCAGATCAGAGGCAATAGGGATGACCAGGGATGTTCTCTGTTTAGTGAGTCTGCCAGATCAGAGGCTAGAAGGGAGGACCAGGGATCTTCTCTGTTTAGTGAGTCCTCCAGATCAGAGGCAGTAGGGATGACCAGGGATGTTCTCTGTTTAGTGAGTCCTCCAGATCAGAGGCTAGAAGGGATGACCAGGGATGTTCGCTGTTTAGTGAGTCCACCAGATCAGAGGCAGTAGGGATGACCAGGGATGTTCTCTGTTTAGTGAGTCCTCCAGATCAGAGGCAGTAGGGATGACCAGGGATGTTCTCTGTTTAGTGAGTCCTCCAGATCAGAGGCAGTAGGGATGACCAGGGATGTTCTCTGTTTAGTGAGTCCTCCAGATCAGAGGCAGTAGGGATGACCAGGGATGTTCTCTGTTTAGTGAGTCCTCCAGATCAGAGGCAGAAGGGATGACCAGGGATGTTCGCTGTTTAGTGAGTCCTCCAGATCAGAGGCAGTAGGGACGACCAGGGATGTTCTCTGTTTAGTGAGTCCTCCAGATCAGAGGCAGTAGAGATGACCAGGGATGTTCTCTATTTAGTGAGTCCTCCAGATCAGAGGCAGTAGAGATGACCAGGGATGTTCTCTGTTTAGTGAGTCTGCCAGATCAGAGGCAGTAGGGACGACCAGGGATGTTCTCTGTTTAGTGAGTCCTCCAGATCAGAGGCAGTAGGGATGACCAGGGATGTTCTCTGTTTAGTGAGTCCTCCAGATCAGAGGCTAGAAGGGATGACCAGGGATGTTCGCTGTTTAGTGAGTCCTCCAGATCAGAAGCAGTAGGGATGACCAGGGATGTTCTCTGTTTAGTGAGTCCTCCAGATCAGAGGCAGTAGGGATGACCAGGGATGTTCTCTGTTTAGTGAGTCCTCCAGATCAGAGGCAGTAGGGATGACCAGGGATGTTCTCTGTTTAGTGAGTCCTCCAGATCAGAGGCTAGAAGGGATGACCAGGGATGTTCGCTGTTTAGTGAGTCCTCCAGATCAGAGGCAGTAGGGATGACCAGGGATGTTCTCTGTTTAGTGAGTCCTCCAGATCAGAGGCAGTAGGGATGACCAGGAATGTTCTCTGTTTAGTGAGTCCTCCAGATCAGAGGCAGTAGGGATGACCAGGGATGTTCTCTGTTTAGTGAGTCCTCCAGATCAGAGGCAGTAGGGATGACCAGGGATGTTCTCTGTTTAGTGAGTCCACCAGATCAGAGGCAGTAGGGATGACCAGGGATGTTCTCTGTTTAGTGAGTCCTCCAGATCAGAGGCAGTAGGGACGACCAGGGATGTTCTCTGTTTAGTGAGTCCTCCAGATCAGAGGCAGTAGGGATGACCAGGGATGTTCTCTGTTTAGTGAGTCCTCCAGATCAGAGGCTAGAAGGGATGACCAGGGATGTTCGCTGTTTAGTGAGTCCTCCAGATCAGAGGCAGTAGGGATGACCAGGGATGTTCTCTGTTTAGTGAGTCCTCCAGATCAGAGGCAGTAGGGATGACCAGGGATGTTCTCTGTTTAGTGAGTCCTCCAGATCAGAGGCAGTAGGGATGACCAGGGATGTTCTCTGTTTAGTGAGTCCTCCAGATCAGAGGCTAGAAGGGATGACCAGGGATGTTCGCTGTTTAGTGAGTCCTCCAGATCAGAGGCAGTAGGGATGACCAGGGATGTTCTCTGTTTAGTGAGTCCTCCAGATCAGAGGCAGTAGGGATGACCAGGGATGTTCTCTGTTTAGTGAGTCCTCCAGATCAGAGGCAGTAGGGATGACCAGGTATGTTCTCTGTTTAGTGAGTCCTCCAGATCAGAGGCAGTAGGGATGACCAGGGATGTTCTCTGTTTAGTGAGTCCACCAGATCAGAGGCTAGAAGGGATGACCAGGGATGTTCTCTGTTCAGTGAGTCCTCCAGATCAGAGGCAATAGGGATGACCAGGGATGTTCTCTGTTTAGTGAGTCTGCCAGATCAGAGGCTAGAAGGGAGGACCAGGGATCTTCTCTGTTTAGTGAGTCCTCCAGATCAGAGGCAGTAGGGATGACCAGGGATGTTCTCTGTTTAGTGAGTCCTCCAGATCAGAGGCTAGAAGGGATGACCAGGGATGTTCGCTGTTTAGTGAGTCCACCAGATCAGAGGCAGTAGGGATGACCAGGGATGTTCTCTGTTTAGTGAGTCCTCCAGATCAGAGGCAGTAGGGATGACCAGGGATGTTCTCTGTTTAGTGAGTCCTCCAGATCAGAGGCAGTAGGGATGACCAGGGATGTTCTCTGTTTAGTGAGTCCTCCAGATCAGAGGCAGTAGGGATGACCAGGGATGTTCTCTGTTTAGTGAGTCCTCCAGATCAGAGGCAGAAGGGATGACCAGGGATGTTCGCTGTTTAGTGAGTCCTCCAGATCAGAGGCAGTAGGGACGACCAGGGATGTTCTCTGTTTAGTGAGTCCTCCAGATCAGAGGCAGTAGAGATGACCAGGGATGTTCTCTATTTAGTGAGTCCTCCAGATCAGAGGCAGTAGAGATGACCAGGGATGTTCTCTGTTTAGTGAGTCTGCCAGATCAGAGGCAGTAGGGACGACCAGGGATGTTCTCTGTTTAGTGAGTCCTCCAGATCAGAGGCAGTAGGGATGACCAGGGATGTTCTCTGTTTAGTGAGTCCTCCAGATCAGAGGCTAGAAGGGATGACCAGGGATGTTCGCTGTTTAGTGAGTCCTCCAGATCAGAAGCAGTAGGGATGACCAGGGATGTTCTCTGTTTAGTGAGTCCTCCAGATCAGAGGCAGTAGGGATGACCAGGGATGTTCTCTGTTTAGTGAGTCCTCCAGATCAGAGGCAGTAGGGATGACCAGGGATGTTCTCTGTTTAGTGAGTCCTCCAGATCAGAGGCTAGAAGGGATGACCAGGGATGTTCGCTGTTTAGTGAGTCCTCCAGATCAGAGGCAGTAGGGATGACCAGGGATGTTCTCTGTTTAGTGAGTCCTCCAGATCAGAGGCAGTAGGGATGACCAGGGATGTTCTCTGTTTAGTGAGTCCTCCAGATCAGAGGCAGTAGGGATGACCAGGGATGTTCTCTGTTTAGTGAGTCCTCCAGATCAGAGGCAGTAGGGATGACCAGGGATGTTCTCTGTTTAGTGAGTCCTCCAGATCAGAGGCAGTAGGGATGACCAGGGATGTTCTCTGTTTAGTGAGTCCTCCAGATCAGAGGCTAGAAGGGATGACCAGGGATGTTCGCTGTTTAGTGAGTCCTCCAGATCAGAGGCAGTAGGGATGACCAGGGATGTTCTCTGTTTAGTGAGTCCTCCAGATCAGAGGCAGTAGGGATGACCAGGGATGTTCTCTGTTTAGTGAGTCCTCCAGATCAGAGGCAGTAGGGATGACCAGGTATGTTCTCTGTTTAGTGAGTCCTCCAGATCAGAGGCAGTAGGGATGACCAGGGATGTTCTCTGTTTAGTGAGTCCACCAGATCAGAGGCTAGAAGGGATGACCAGGGATGTTCTCTGTTCAGTGAGTCCTCCAGATCAGAGGCAATAGGGATGACCAGGGATGTTCTCTGTTTAGTGAGTCTGCCAGATCAGAGGCTAGAAGGGAGGACCAGGGATCTTCTCTGTTTAGTGAGTCCTCCAGATCAGAGGCAGTAGGGATGACCAGGGATGTTCTCTGTTTAGTGAGTCCTCCAGATCAGAGGCTAGAAGGGATGACCAGGGATGTTCGCTGTTTAGTGAGTCCACCAGATCAGAGGCAGTAGGGATGACCAGGGATGTTCTCTGTTTAGTGAGTCCTCCAGATCAGAGGCAGTAGGGATGACCAGGGATGTTCTCTGTTTAGTGAGTCCTCCAGATCAGAGGCAGTAGGGATGACCAGGGATGTTCTCTGTTTAGTGAGTCCTCCAGATCAGAGGCAGTAGGGATGACCAGGGATGTTCTCTGTTTAGTGAGTCCTCCAGATCAGAGGCAGAAGGGATGACCAGGGATGTTCGCTGTTTAGTGAGTCCTCCAGATCAGAGGCAGTAGGGACGACCAGGGATGTTCTCTGTTTAGTGAGTCCTCCAGATCAGAGGCAGTAGAGATGACCAGGGATGTTCTCTATTTAGTGAGTCCTCCAGATCAGAGGCAGTAGAGATGACCAGGGATGTTCTCTGTTTAGTGAGTCTGCCAGATCAGAGGCAGTAGGGACGACCAGGGATGTTCTCTGTTTAGTGAGTCCTCCAGATCAGAGGCAGTAGGGATGACCAGGGATGTTCTCTGTTTAGTGAGTCCTCCAGATCAGAGGCTAGAAGGGATGACCAGGGATGTTCGCTGTTTAGTGAGTCCTCCAGATCAGAAGCAGTAGGGATGACCAGGGATGTTCTCTGTTTAGTGAGTCCTCCAGATCAGAGGCAGTAGGGATGACCAGGGATGTTCTCTGTTTAGTGAGTCCTCCAGATCAGAGGCAGTAGGGATGACCAGGGATGTTCTCTGTTTAGTGAGTCCTCCAGATCAGAGGCTAGAAGGGATGACCAGGGATGTTCGCTGTTTAGTGAGTCCTCCAGATCAGAGGCAGTAGGGATGACCAGGGATGTTCTCTGTTTAGTGAGTCCTCCAGATCAGAGGCAGTAGGGATGACCAGGGATGTTCTCTGTTTAGTGAGTCCTCCAGATCAGAGGCAGTAGGGATGACCAGGGATGTTCTCTGTTTAGTGAGTCCTCCAGATCAGAGGCTAGAAGGGATGACCAGGGATGTTCGCTGTTTAGTGAGTCCTCCAGATCAGAGGCAGTAGGGATGACCAGGGATGTTCTCTGTTTAGTGAGTCCTCCAGATCAGAGGCAGTAGGGATGACCAGGGATGTTCTCTGTTTAGTGAGTCCTCCAGATCAGAGGCAGTAGGGATGACCAGGTATGTTCTCTGTTTAGTGAGTCCTCCAGATCAGAGGCAGTAGGGATGACCAGGGATGTTCTCTGTTTAGTGAGTCCACCAGATCAGAGGCAGTAGGGATGACCAGGGATGTTCTCTGTTTAGTGAGTCCTCCAGATCATAGGCAGTAGGGACGACCAGGGATGTTCTCTGTTTAGTGAGTCCTCCAGATCAGAGGCAGTAGGGATGACCAGGGATGTTCTCTGTTTAGTGAGTCCTCCAGATCAGAGGCTAGAAGGGATGACCAGGGATGTTCGCTGTTTAGTGAGTCCTCCAGATCAGAGGCAGTAGGGATGACCAGGGATGTTCTCTGTTTAGTGAGTCCTCCAGATCAGAGGCAGTAGGGATGACCAGGGATGTTCTCTGTTTAGTGAGTCCTCCAGATCAGAGGCAGTAGGGACGACCAGGGATGTTCTCTGTTTAGTGAGTCCACCAGATCAGAGGCAGTAGGGACGACCAGGGATGTTCTTTGTTTAGTGAGTCCACCAGATCAGAGGCAGTAGGGATGACCAGGGATGTTCTCTGTTTAGTGAGTCCTCCAGATCAGAGGCAGTAGGGACGACCAGGGATGTTCTCTGTTTAGTGAGTCCACCAGATCAGAGGCAGTAGGGACAACCATGGATGTTCACTGTTTAGTGAGTCCACCAGATCAGAGGCAGTAGGGACGACCAGGGATGTTCTCTGTTTAGTGAGTCCACCAGATCAGAGGCAGTAGGGACGACCAGGGATGTTCTCTGTTTAGTGAGTCCACCAGATCAGAGGCAGTAGGGACGACCAGGGATGTTCTCTTGATAAGTGCGTGAATTGGACCATATTCCTGTCAAAATGTAACAAGTACTTTTGCGTGTCAGGGAAAATGTACGGAGAAAAAAAATATCTTATTTTCTTTAGGAATGTAGTGAAGTAAAAGCAAAAGTTGTCAAAAATATAAATAGTAGAGTAAAGTAATTTTCTATGCCAGGTGAAATCACACAGCTCATTGTTGTGGATGTATCATAAAAAAAACATTGGCTGTTATTCTGGCTGCCCTGTTTGACTTGACTGTGTTAGCTGAAGTTGGTTAGCTAGCACGCAAGGAATAAGGACGTTGCCAGCCATCATGACAACGGAACATTTAGACTGAATGACTGGGTCGCGTCCATAGATACAGAACCTAAAGACTGAACGACTGAGTCTCTTCCATAGATACAGAACCTAAAGACTGAACGACTGAGTCTCTTCCATAGATACAGAACCTAAAGACTGAACGACTGAGTCTCTTCCATAGATACAGAACCTAAAGACTGAACGACTGAGTCTCTTCCATAGATACAGAACCTAAAGACTGAACGACTGAGTCTCTTCCATAGATACAGAACCTAAAGACTGAACGACTGAGTCTCTTCCATAGATACAGAACCTAAAGACTGAACGACTGAGTCTCTTCCATAGATACAGAACCTAAAGACTGAACGACTGAGTCTCTTCCATAGATACAGAACCTAAAGACTGAACGACTGAGTCTCTTCCATAGATACAGAACCTAAAGACTGAACGACTGGGTCGCATCTCTGGCAACTGAACCGATAGAACGAACGACCAGCCAGCTTGGGCAGCAACTCCAGACTTCTGTCGGGAACTATATCTTGTGGAAGGATGAAATAGTATTAAGAACTTCATCAAAATAACATTTATAATGAAAATATGTAAATCATTATTTAAATATGTTTGTAACCGGTTGTATAAAAGTGACAATGCCGGTGTTTGGAGGATATATTGGCACGGTTTGCCGGTCCGATACGAAACAAAACCCGTGCCGATATATCCTCCAAACACCGGCATTGTCACTTTTATACAACCGGTTACCAACATATTTAAATAATGATTTACATATTTTCCAAACACCGGTTTCCCAGGAAATATCACTTAAATATTCACACAGGCGTCCAATAGCAATGGTCCTGATGGAAATATCACTTAAATATTCACACAGGCGTCCAATAGCAATGGTCCTGATGGAAATATCACTTAAATATTCACACAGGCGTCCAATAGCAATGGTCCTGATGGGATTGTTGCCTGTCACTCAACGGTCCAAATCCCAATAGTCTAGTAGTAACTATTTCAATCTCATTCAACTGGAGAGGACCCACCTTTTTACAGTAATGAAGCTAAACGGGCTACAGAAGGACAACAGCAGTAGACACAGGGCAGTCTATAGTAAAGCATCAAGACAGGTGTGTGGATGTTCCATTAGCAGTCTACAGTAAAGCATCAAGACAGGTGTGTGGATGTTAAATTAGCTGTCTACAGTAAAGCATCAAGACAGGTGTGTGGATGTACCATTAGCTGTCTATAGTAAAGCATCAAGACAGGTGTGTGGATGTACCATTAGCTGTCTATAGTAAAGCATCAAGACAGGTGTGTGGATGTACCATTAGCTGTCTATAGTAAAGCATCAAGACAGGTGTGTGGATGTACCATTAGCTGTCTATAGTAAAGCATCAAGACAGGTGTGTGGATGTTCCATTAGCTGTCTATAGTAAAGCATCAAGACAGGTGTGTGGATGTTCCATTAGCTGTCTATAGTAAAGCATCAAGACAGGTGTGTGGATGTACCATTAGCTGTCTATAGTAAAGCATCAAGACAGGTGTGTGGATGTTCCATTAGCAGTCTACAGTAAAGCATCAAGACAGGTGTGTGGATGTGCTGGTCAGTTGCCATTAGCTGTCTTCATTAAAGTCCATAGACTTTTAAACACCGAGATATAATAATGTAGGAATGGTTGACGAGAACCACCTATGTGTTGTGATTAAAATGCTTCACACTGCACCTCACACACCTACACACACACACACACCTACACACACACACACACCTACACACACACACACACACACACACACACACACCCACACACACACACACACACCCACACACACACACACACACCTACACACACACACACACACACACACACACAAACACCTACACACACACACAGTAGCAGCAACATTGCTCTTCTGCCAACCCCTCAGCAGCTGAGAAAGTAAAAAAGGAAAGTCAGGAAATAAATCTTTCAAGCGAGGCAGGGCACTAGAAGTTATTTAATAGGCAGGTTTTTTTTTGTGTGAAAGATTCATAACCTTGGTGTGAATGTGGGTCACCAGATGTTGCCGAGTGGCGCAGCGGTCTAACGCACTGCCGCTCAGCGCTAGAGGCATCACTGCAGAAACCCTGGTTCAAATCCAAGCTGTATCACATCCGACTGTGATTGGGAGTCCCGTAGGGCGGGGCACAATTGGCCCAGTGTCGTCCGGGTTTAACCAGTGTAGGCCGTCATTGTAAATAAGAATTTGTTCTTAACTGACTTGCCTAGTTAAATAAAAAAAAATTATGTAAATGTGTTAACAGCAGGTGAACAGGGCAGGTTCAAAGTTCACACTTAAACCATGGCCAGGTTGGAGGAAGACCGCCTATGGGTTTCATGGGAGATACATTCCTGTAAGATCTCCCCTCGCTGAGGAGTAAAACCTTTTCTTAGATAAAGAAATATGAAATATATCCCATTAAATCCCTCTCAGTCTACCAACAGTTAGAGAGCTAACAGGAGAGAGAGAGAGAGAGATGGAATATATCCCACTAAATCCCTCTGTCTACCAACAGTTATAGAGCTAACAGGAGAGAGAGAGATGGAATATATCCCATTAAATCCCTCTCTGTCTACCAACAGTTATAGAGCTAACAGGAGAGAGAGAGATGGAATATATCCCACTAAATCCCTCTGTCTACCAACAGTTATAGAGCTAACAGGAGAGAGAGAGATGGAATATATCCCACTAAATCCCTCTCAGTCTACCAACAGTTAGAGAGCTAACAGGAGAGAGAGAGAGATGGAATATATCCCATTAAATCCCTCTCAGTCTACCAACAGTTAGAGAGCTAACAGGAGAGAGAGAGATGGAATATATCCCATTAAATCCCTCTGTCTACCAACAGTTAGAGAGCTAACAGGAGAGAGAGAGAGAGAGAGAGATGAATTATATCCCACTAAATCCCTCTGTCTACCAACAGTTATAGAGCTAACAGGAGAGAGAGAGAGAGAGAGATGGAATATATCCCACTAAATCCCTCTGTCTACCAACAGTTAGAGAGCTAACAGGAGAGAGAGAGATGAAATATATCCCATTAAATCCCTCTCAGTCTACCAACAGTTATAGAGCTAACAGGAGAGAGAGAGAGAGAGATGGAATATATCCCACTAAATCCCTCTGTCTACCAACAGTTAGAGAGCTAACAGGAGAGAGAGAGATTAATTATATCCCATTAAATCCCTCTGTCTACCAACAGTTAGAGAGCTAACAGGAGAGAGAGAGATGAAATATATCCCATTAAATCCCTCTCAGTCTACCAACAGTTATAGAGCTAACAGGAGAGAGAGAGAGAGAGATGGAATATATCCCACTAAATCCCTCTGTCTACCAACAGTTAGAGAGCTAACAGGAGAGAGAGAGATTAATTATATCCCATTAAATCCCTCTGTCTACCAACAGTTAGAGAGCTAACAGGAGAGAGAGAGATGAATTATATCCCACTAAATCCCTCTGTCTACCAACAGTTAGAGAGCTAACAGGAGAGAGAGAGAGAGAGAGATGGAATATATCCCACTAAATCCCTCTGTCTACCAACAGTTAGAGAGCTAACAGGAGAGAGAGAGATGAAATATATCCCATTAAATCCCTCTCAGTCTACCAACAGTTATAGAGCTAACAGGAGAGAGAGAGAGAGAGATGGAATATATCCCACTAAATCCCTCTGTCTACCAACAGTTAGAGAGCTAACAGGAGAGAGAGAGATTAATTATATCCCATTAAATCCCTCTGTCTACCAACAGTTAGAGAGCTAACAGGAGAGAGAGAGATGAATTATATCCCACTAAATCCCTCTGTCTACCAACAGTTAGAGAGCTAACAGGAGAGAGAGAGATGAATTATATCCCACTAAATCCCTCTGTCTACCAACAGTTAGAGAGATAACAGGAGAGAGAGAGAGATGGAATATATCCCACTAAATCCCTCTGTCTACCAACAGTTATAGAGCTAACAGGAGAGAGAGAGAGAGAGAGAGATGAATTATATCCCATTAAATCCCTCTCAGTCTACCAACAGTTATAGAGCTAACAGGAGAGAGAGAGAGAGAGAGAGATGGAATATATCCCACTAAATCCCTCTCAGTCTACCAACAGTTAGAGAGCTAACAGGAGAGAGAGAGATGAAATATATCCCATTAAATCCCTCTGTCTACCAACAGTTAGAGAGCTAACAGGAGAGAGAGAGAGAGAGAGATGAATTATATCCCACTAAATCCCTCTGTCTACCAACAGTTATAGAGCTAACAGGAGAGAGAGAGCTGAGGCTTATGTCAGCTGTCTTATTCGTCTCTCAAAGGGCCGATGGGCATAAAACCCTTCTGTTCACCTTTGTCTCCGGCAGTCTGTCTGTATGTCTGAAGGAGCCTAGGGCAAAAACCTGCTTCTTTGTCCCTGTTCGTATCCCATAACACCCTCTCACAGAGTCCTCTCCCTGTTCATATCCCATAACACCCTCTCACAGAGTTCTCTCCCTGTTCGTATCCCATAACACCCTCTCACAGAGTTCTCTCCCTGTTCATATCCCATAACACCCTCTCACAGAGTCCTCTCCCTGTTCATATCCCATAACACCCTCTCACAGAGTCCTCTCCCTGTTCATATCCCATAACACCCTCTCACAGAGTTATCTCCCTGTTCGTATCCCATAACACCCTCTCACAGAGTTCTCTCCCTGTTCATATCCCATAACACCCTCTCACAGAGTCCTCTCCCTGTTCATATCCCATAACACCCTCTCACAGAGTTCTCTCCCTGTTCGTATCCCATATCACCCTCTCACAGAGTTCTCTCCCTGTTCATATCCCATAAGACCCTCTCACAGAGTTCTCTCGCTGTTCGTATCCCATAAGACCCTCTCACAGAGTTCTCTCCCTGTTCGTATCCCATAACACCCTCTCACAGAGTTGCTATCCTGGGGCTATGTACACACAATGTTCAACTTAGAATGACATGTTTTAAATGTTTATTTATGTTTTTACTGTATTATTCAGTGTATTGTAGAAAACCGTCCGACACGTGGTTTTCACAACACGTTCATTTAAATATTTCTCTCATCACTCGAGTGGTAGTTTTAATCAAAGCCTTATTTAGTGTCTCTAGTACTCCGTTGTTCTCATAGTTTATACCCTCCAACAACTGCACAACGACAGTTAACCCTTCAACTAACCTTAACCGTAGCCCTACTCAGTGGTCTTGTTAACCTTTCCACTAACCTTAACCGTAGCTCTACTCAGTGGTCTTGTTGACCGTAGCCCTACTCAGTGGTCTTGTTAACCGTAGCCCTACTCAGTGGTCTTGTTGACCGTAGCCCTACTCAGTGGTCTTGTTGACCGTAGCCCTACTCAGTGGTCTTGTTGACCGTAGCCCTACTCAGTGGTCTTGTTGACCGCAGTCCTACACAGTGGTCTTCTTGACCGTAGCCCTACTCAGTGGTCTTGTTGACCGTAGCCCTACTCAGTGGTCTTGTTAACCGTAGCCCTACTCAGTGGTCTTGTTGACCGTAGCCCTACTCAGTGGTCTTGTTGACCGTAGCCCTACTCAGTGGTCTTGTTGACCGTAGCCCTACTCAGTGGTCTTGTTAACCGTAGCCCTACTCAGTGGTCTTGTTGACCGTAGCCCTACTCAGTGGTCTTGTTGACCGTAGCCCTACTCAGTGGTCTTGTTAACCGTAGCCCTACTCAGTGGTCTTGTTAACCGTAGCCCTACTCAGTGGTCTTGTTAACCCTTTCACTAACCTTGACCGTAGCCCTACTCAGTGGTCTTGTTAACCGTAGCCCTACTCAGTGGTCTTGTTAACCGTAGCCCTACTCAGTGGTCTTCTTGACCGTAGCCCTACTCAGTGGTCTTGTTGACCGTAGCCCTACTCAGTGGTCTTGTTAACCGTAGCCCTACTCAGTGGTCTTGTTAACCGTAGCCCTACTCAGTGGTCTTGTTAACCCTTTCACTAACCTTGACCGTAGCCCTACTCAGTGGTCTTGTTGACAGTAGCCCTACTCAGTGGTCGTGTTGACCATAGCCCTACTCAGTGGTCTTGTTGACCATAGCCCTACTCAGTGGTCTTGTTGACCGTAGCCCTACTCAGTGGTCTTGTTAACCGTAGCCCTACTCAGTGGTCTTGTTGACCGTAGCCCTACTCAGTGGTCTTGTTGACCGTAGCCCTACTCAGTGGTCTTGTTGACCGTAGCCCTACTCAGTGGTCTTGTTGACTGTAGCCCTACTCAGTGGACTTGTTAACCGTAGCCCTACTCAATGGTCTTGTTAACCGTAGCCCTACTCAGTGGTCTTGTTGACCGTAGCTCTACTCAGTGGTCTTGTTGACCCTTTCACTAACCTTGACCGTAGCCCTACTCAGTGGTCTTGTTGACCGTAGCCCTACTCAGTGGTCTTGTTGACCGTAGCCCTACTCAGTGGTCTTCTTGACCGTAGCCCTACTCAGTGGTCTTGTTGACCGTAGCCCTACTCAGTGGTCTTGTTAACCGTAGCCCTACTCAGTGGTCTTGTTGACCGTAGCCCTACTCAGTGGTCTTGTTGACCGTATCCCTACTCAGTGGTCTTGTTGACCGTAGCCCTACTCAGTGGTATTGTTAACCGTAGCCCTACTCAGTGGTCTTGTTGACCGTAGCCCTACTCAGTGGTCTTGTTGACCGTAGCCCTACTCAGTGGTCTTGTTAACCGTAGCCCTACTCAGTGGTCTTGTTAACCCTTTCTTTAACCTTGACCGTAGCCCTACTCAGTGGTCTTGTTGACCGTAGCCCTACTCAGTGGTCTTGTTAACTGTAGCCCTACTCAGTGGTCTTGTTAACCGTAGCCCTACTCAGTGGTCTTCTTGACCGTAGCCCTACTCAGTGGTCTTGTTGACCGTAGCCCTACTCAGTGGTCTTGTTAACCGTAGCCCTACTCAGTGGTCTTGTTAACCGTAGCCCTACTCAGTGGTCTTGTTAACCCTTTCACTAACCTTGACCGTAGCCCTACTCAGTGGTCTTGTTGACCGTAGCCCTACTCAGTGGTCTTGTTGACCGTAGCCCTACTCAGTGGTCTTGTTGACCGTAGCCCTACTCAGTGGTCTTGTTGACCGTAGCCCTACTCAGTGGTCTTGTTAACCGTAGCCCTACTCAGTGGTCTTGTTGACCGTAGCCCTACTCAGTGGTCTTGTTGACCGTAGCCCTACTCAGTGGTCTTGTTGACCGTAGCCCTACTCAGTGGTCTTGTTGACTGTAGCCCTACTCAGTGGTCTTGTTAACCGTAGCCCTACTCAATGGTCTTGTTAACCGTAGCCCTACTCAGTGGTCTTGTTGACCGTAGCTCTACTCAGTGGTCTTGTTTACCCTTTCACTAACCTTGACCGTAGCCCTACTCAGTGGTCTTGTTGACCGTAGCCCTACTCAGTGGTCTTGTTGACTGTAGCCCTACTCAGTGGACTTGTTAACCGTAGCCCTACTCAATGGTCTTGTTAACCGTAGCCCTACTCAGTGGTCTTGTTGACCGTAGCTCTACTCAGTGGTCTTGTTGACCCTTTCACTAACCTTGACCGTAGCCCTACTCAGTGGTCTTGTTGACCGTAGCCCTACTCAGTGGTCTTGTTGACCGTAGCCCTACTCAGTGGTCTTCTTGACCGTAGCCCTACTCAGTGGTCTTGTTGACCGTAGCCCTACTCAGTGGTCTTGTTAACCGTAGCCCTACTCAGTGGTCTTGTTGACCGTAGCCCTACTCAGTGGTCTTGTTGACCGTAGCCCTACTCAGTGGTCTTGTTGACCGTAGCCCTACTCAGTGGTCTTGTTAACCGTAGCCCTACTCAGTGGTCTTGTTGACCGTAGCCCTACTCAGTGGTCTTGTTGACCGTAGCCCTACTCAGTGGTCTTGTTAACCGTAGCCCTACTCAGTGGTCTTGTTAACCGTAGCCCTACTCAGTGGTCTTGTTAACCCTTTCTTTAACCTTGACCGTAGCCCTACTCAGTGGTCTTGTTGACCGTAGCCCTACTCAGTGGTCTTGTTAACTGTAGCCCTACTCAGTGGTCTTGTTAACCGTAGCCCTACTCAGTGGTCTTCTTGACCGTAGCCCTACTCAGTGGTCTTGTTGACCGTAGCCCTACTCAGTGGTCTTGTTAACCGTAGCCCTACTCAGTGGTCTTGTTAACCGTAGCCCTACTCAGTGGTCTTGTTAACCCTTTCACTAACCTTGACCGTAGCCCTACTCAGTGGTCTTGTTGACCGTAGCCCTACTCAGTGGTCTTGTTGACCGTAGCCCTACTCAGTGGTCTTGTTGACCGTAGCCCTACTCAGTGGTCTTGTTGACCGTAGCCCTACTCAGTGGTCTTGTTAACCGTAGCCCTACTCAGTGGTCTTGTTGACCGTAGCCCTACTCAGTGGTCTTGTTGACCGTAGCCCTACTCAGTGGTCTTGTTGACCGTAGCCCTACTCAGTGGTCTTGTTGACTGTAGCCCTACTCAGTGGTCTTGTTAACCGTAGCCCTACTCAATGGTCTTGTTAACCGTAGCCCTACTCAGTGGTCTTGTTGACCGTAGCTCTACTCAGTGGTCTTGTTTACCCTTTCACTAACCTTGACCGTAGCCCTACTCAGTGGTCTTGTTGACCGTAGCCCTACTCAGTGGTCTTGTTGACTGTAGCCCTACTCAGTGGACTTGTTAACCGTAGCCCTACTCAATGGTCTTGTTAACCGTAGCCCTACTCAGTGGTCTTGTTGACCGTAGCTCTACTCAGTGGTCTTGTTGACCCTTTCACTAACCTTGACCGTAGCCCTACTCAGTGGTCTTGTTGACCGTAGCCCTACTCAGTGGTCTTGTTGACCGTAGCCCTACTCAGTGGTCTTCTTGACCGTAGCCCTACTCAGTGGTCTTGTTGACCGTAGCCCTACTCAGTGGTCTTGTTAACCGTAGCCCTACTCAGTGGTCTTGTTGACCGTAGCCCTACTCAGTGGTCTTGTTGACCGTAGCCCTACTCAGTGGTCTTGTTGACCGTAGCCCTACTCAGTGGTCTTGTTAACCGTAGCCCTACTCAGTGGTCTTGTTGACCGTAGCCCTACTCAGTGGTCTTGTTGACCGTAGCCCTACTCAGTGGTCTTGTTAACCGTAGCCCTACTCAGTGGTCTTGTTAACCCTTTCTTTAACCTTGACCGTAGCCCTACTCAGTGGTCTTGTTGACCGTAGCCCTACTCAGTGGTCTTGTTAACCGTAGCCCTACTCAGTGGTCTTGTTAACCGTAGCCCTACTCAGTGGTCTTCTTGACCGTAGCCCTACTCAGTGGTCTTGTTGACCGTAGCCCTACTCAGTGGTCTTGTTAACCGTAGCCCTACTCAGTGGTCTTGTTAACCGTAGCCCTACTCAGTGGTCTTGTTAACCCTTTCTTTAACCTTGACCGTAGCCCTACTCAGTGGTCTTGTTGACCGTAGCCCTACTCAGTGGTCTTGTTAACTGTAGCCCTACTCAGTGGTCTTGTTAACCGTAGCCCTACTCAGTGGTCTTCTTGACCGTAGCCCTACTCAGTGGTCTTGTTGACCGTAGCCCTACTCAGTGGTCTTGTTAACCGTAGCCCTACTCAGTGGTCTTGTTAACCGTAGCCCTACTCAGTGGTCTTGTTAACCCTTTCACTAACCTTGACCGTAGCCCTACTCAGTGGTCTTGTTGACCGTAGCCCTACTCAGTGGTCTTGTTGACCGTAGCCCTACTCAGTGGTCTTGTTGACCGTAGCCCTACTCAGTGGTCTTGTTGACCGTAGCCCTACTCAGTGGTCTTGTTGACCGTAGCCCTACTCAGTGGTCTTCTTGACCGTAGCCCTACTCAGTGGTCTTGTTGACCGTAGCCCTACTCAGTGGTCTTGTTAACCGTAGCCCTACTCAGTGGTCTTGTTGACCGTAGCCCTACTCAGTGGTCTTGTTGACCGTAGCCCTACTCAGTGGTCTTGTTGACCGTAGCCCTACTCAGTGGTCTTGTTAACCGTAGCCCTACTCAGTGGTCTTGTTGACCGTAGCCCTACTCAGTGGTCTTGTTGACCGTAGCCCTACTCAGTGGTCTTGTTAACCGTAGCCCTACTCAGTGGTCTTGTTAACCCTTTCTTTAACCTTGACCGTAGCCCTACTCAGTGGTCTTGTTGACCGTAGCCCTACTCAGTGGTCTTGTTAACCGTAGCCCTACTCAGTGGTCTTGTTAACCGTAGCCCTACTCAGTGGTCTTCTTGACCGTAGCCCTACTCAGTGGTCTTGTTGACCGTAGCCCTACTCAGTGGTCTTGTTAACCGTAGCCCTACTCAGTGGTCTTGTTAACCGTAGCCCTACTCAGTGGTCTTGTTAACCCTTTCTTTAACCTTGACCGTAGCCCTACTCAGTGGTCTTGTTGACCGTAGCCCTACTCAGTGGTCTTGTTAACTGTAGCCCTACTCAGTGGTCTTGTTAACCGTAGCCCTACTCAGTGGTCTTCTTGACCGTAGCCCTACTCAGTGGTCTTGTTGACCGTAGCCCTACTCAGTGGTCTTGTTAACCGTAGCCCTACTCAGTGGTCTTGTTAACCGTAGCCCTACTCAGTGGTCTTGTTAACCCTTTCACTAACCTTGACCGTAGCCCTACTCAGTGGTCTTGTTGACCGTAGCCCTACTCAGTGGTCTTGTTGACCGTAGCCCTACTCAGTGGTCTTGTTGACCGTAGCCCTACTCAGTGGTCTTGTTGACCGTAGCCCTACTCAGTGGTCTTGTTAACCGTAGCCCTACTCAGTGGTCTTGTTGACCGTAGCCCTACTCAGTGGTCTTGTTGACCGTAGCCCTACTCAGTGGTCTTGTTGACCGTAGCCCTACTCAGTGGTCTTGTTGACTGTAGCCCTACTCAGTGGTCTTGTTAACCGTAGCCCTACTCAATGGTCTTGTTAACCGTAGCCCTACTCAGTGGTCTTGTTGACCGTAGCTCTACTCAGTGGTCTTGTTTACCCTTTCACTAACCTTGACCGTAGCCCTACTCAGTGGTCTTGTTGACCGTAGCCCTACTCAGTGGTCTTGTTGACTGTAGCCCTACTCAGTGGACTTGTTAACCGTAGCCCTACTCAATGGTCTTGTTAACCGTAGCCCTACTCAGTGGTCTTGTTGACCGTAGCTCTACTCAGTGGTCTTGTTGACCCTTTCACTAACCTTGACCGTAGCCCTACTCAGTGGTCTTGTTGACCGTAGCCCTACTCAGTGGTCTTGTTGACCGTAGCCCTACTCAGTGGTCTTCTTGACCGTATCCCTACTCAGTGGTCTTGTTGACCGTAGCCCTACTCAGTGGTCTTGTTAACCGTAGCCCTACTCAGTGGTCTTGTTGACCGTAGCCCTACTCAGTGGTCTTGTTGACCGTAGCCCTACTCAGTGGTCTTGTTGACCGTAGCCCTACTCAGTGGTCTTGTTAACCGTAGCCCTACTCAGTGGTCTTGTTGACCGTAGCCCTACTCAGTGGTCTTGTTGACCGTAGCCCTACTCAGTGGTCTTGTTAACCGTAGCCCTACTCAGTGGTCTTGTTAACCCTTTCTTTAACCTTGACCGTAGCCCTACTCAGTGGTCTTGTTGACCGTAGCCCTACTCAGTGGTCTTGTTAACCGTAGCCCTACTCAGTGGTCTTGTTAACCGTAGCCCTACTCAGTGGTCTTCTTGACCGTAGCCCTACTCAGTGGTCTTGTTGACCGTAGCCCTACTCAGTGGTCTTGTTAACCGTAGCCCTACTCAGTGGTCTTGTTAACCCTTTCACTAACCTTGACCGTAGCCCTACTCAGTGGTCTTGTTGACCGTAGCCCTACTCAGTGGTCTTGTTGACCGTAGCCCTACTCAGTGGTCTTGTTGACCGTAGCCCTACTCAGTGGTCTTGTTGACCGTAGCCCTACTCAGTGGTCTTGTTAACCGTAGCCCTACTCAGTGGTCTTGTTGACCGTAGCCCTACTCAGTGGTCTTGTTGACCGTAGCCCTACTCAGTGGTCTTGTTGACCGTAGCCCTACTCAGTGGTCTTGTTGACTGTAGCCCTACTCAGTGGTCTTGTTAACCGTAGCCCTACTCAATGGTCTTGTTAACCGTAGCCCTACTCAGTGGTCTTGTTGACCGTAGCTCTACTCAGTGGTCTTGTTTACCCTTTCACTAACCTTGACCGTAGCCCTACTCAGTGGTCTTGTTGACCGTAGCCCTACTCAGTGGTCTTGTTGACCGTAGCCCTACTCAGTGGTCTTCTTGACCGTAGCCCTACTCAGTGGTCTTGTTGACCGTAGCCCTACTCAGTGGTCTTGTTAACCGTAGCCCTACTCAGTGGTCTTGTTGACCGTAGCCCTACTCAGTGGTCTTGTTGACCGTAGCCCTACTCAGTGGTCTTGTTAACCGTAGCCCTACTCAGTGGTATTGTTAACCCTTCCACTAACCTTAACCGTAGCCCTACTCAGTGGTCTTGTTTACCGTAGCCCTACTCAATGGTCTTGTTGACCGTAGCCCTACTCAGTGGTCTTGTTAACCCTTTCACTAACCTTGACCGTAGCCCTACTCAGTGGTCTTGTTGACCGTAGCCCTACTCAATGGTCTTGTTGACCGTAGCCCTACTCAGTGGTCTTGTTAACCCTTTCACTAACCTTGACCGTAGCCCTACTCAGTGGTCTTGTTGACCGTAGCCCTACTCAGTGGTCTTGTTAACCGTAGCCCTACTCAGTGGTCTTGTTGACCGTAGCCCTACTCAGTGGTCTTGTTAACCGTAGCCCTACTCAGTGGTCTTGTTAACCGTAGCCCTACTCAGTGGTCTTGTTAACCGTAGCCCTACTCAGTGGTCTTGTTGACCGTAGCCCTACTCAGTGGTCTTGTTGACCGTAGCCCTGCTCAGTGGTCTTGTTGACCGTAGCCCTACTCAGTGGTCTTGTTGACCGTAGCCCTACTCAGTGGTCTTGTTGACCGTAGCCCTACTCAGTGGTCTTTTTAACCGTAGCCCTACTCAGTGGTCTTGTTGACCGTAGCCCTACTCAGTGGTCTTGTTGACCGTAGCCCTACTCAGTGGTCTTGTTGACCGTAGCCCTACTCAGTGGTCTTGTTGACCATAGCCCTACTCAGTGGTCTTGTTGACCGTAGCCCTACTCAATGGTCTTGTTAACCGTAGCCCTACTCAGTGGTCTTGTTGACCGTAGCTCTACTCAGTGGTCTTGTTGACCGTAGCCCTACTCAGTGGTCTTGTTGACCATAGCCCTACTCAGTGGTCTTGTTGACCGTAGCCCTACTCAATGGTCTTGTTAACCGTAGCCCTACTCAGTGGTCTTGTTGACCGTAGCTCTACTCAGTGGTCTTGTTGACCCTTTCACTAACCTTGACCGTAGCCCTACTTTATTTTTATTTATCTCCCTAGACTCTGTCGCTGATATGTGTTTCTCTCCCAAGTCACTGTGTCTCTTCAATTACAATAATTATAGATATGATCCTCCACTTCACAGCCAATGGCAGAGCTACTCCTTCCTCCTCTCTTCCACAGCCAATAGCAGGGCTCCTTGTTGCTACCCTCTGGGCTCTGCTTCCCTCTCTGCTTCTATTCTATTTACACATCATCATAAATAATAGCTACTGCCGCTGCACCACTCTTCAGTAGCCAGCAGTGCTGTATTCCCTGGGCACTGTTTTCACAGGGAGAAGGGGGTTCTTATGAATGTATGTATGCCAAGTTCATTCAGTAGGGCTACGGTCATTCAGCTCTGCCCCCAGGATACAACTAAAAAAAAAACAGCTAGAACTATAATTCTGTAAAATCTCTAAGATGTAAGACTCTTCTCTAAAACATATATATATATATATATGTGTGTGTGTGTGTGGTTTTCATAGATGTATGAATGCCAGATTGGATTTAGAGGTACTACAATTACAGGCTTACTGTATGCTGTTATAATCTCCACCCGGCACAGCCAGAAGAGGACTGGCCACCCCTCATAGCCTGGTTCCTCTCTACCCGGCACAGCCAGAAGAGGACTGGCCACCCCTCATTGCCTGGTTCCTCTCTAGGTTTCTTCCTAGGTTCTGGCCTTTCTAGGGAGTTTTTCCTAGCCAACGTGCTTCTACACCTGCATTGCTTGCTGTTTGGGGTTATAGGCTGGGTTTCTGTACAGCACTTTGCTGATATCAGCTGATGTACGAAGGGCTATATACATACATACTGATGTAGAAAGGGATTTATACATTTATTTGATTTGAGTATGCTACATGACATATGCAACAACAAAAAATGTATATAATTGAAAGCCACAATATGTAACATTTTCGGGCGACCTGACAAAATCCGCATAGAAATCTGAGTTATAGATCTGTCATTCTCTTTGACAGCAAGTCTAAGACGCAGTAGATCTGTTCTATGCGCTCTGTTTCTATGCTTTCCCCCATTTCTCCAGTTTTATAGATATGTCTTTTACTTGTGTTTGTGTCTTTTACTTGTGGCTTCAAACAGATGAAACACAAATTATGAACAAAAATATAAACATGCAACAATTTCACTGATTTTACTAAAGTTACAATTCATATAAAGGAAATCAGTCAATTGAAATAAATGAATTCTGCCCTAATCTATGGATTTAACATGACTGGGAATACAGATGTGCATCTGATGGTCACAGATTCTTTAAGAAAATTGGCCATCACATGGTATTTTTATCATTGTAAATAAGAATTGGTTCTTAACTGACTTTAAAAAATAAAATGAAATATTTGTGTTCAAATTTTCATAGATAAAATGCAATTATGCCTGCCCATACCATATCCCCATCCCCATCCATTAGGCACTCTGTTCACAACGTTGACATCAGCAAACCGCTCACCCACACCACGCCATACATGTGGTCTGCAGTTGTGAGGCCGGTTGGAGGCGCTGCAAAATTCTCTAAAACAACGTTGGAGCCGGCTTATGGTAGAGAAATCTCTGGCAACAGCTCTGGTGGACCTTCCCGCAGTCAGCATTTTGCATCCTCCCTCAAAACTTGAGACATCTGTGTTATTGTGTTGTGTGACAAAATTGCACATTTTAGTGGCCTTTTTTTGTCCTCAGCACAAGGTGCACCTGTGTAATGATCATTAATCAGCCTCATGATATGACACACCTGTCAGGTGGATGGATCACTAAAATGGATGAAAACACATTGTTGCTCATACACGTTTCCACTTCACAATAACAGCACTTACAGTTCACTTTTTTGGAAAGGTGGCATCCTAGGACGGTGCCACGTTGAAAGTCACTGAGCTGTTCAGCACGGGTCATTCGCCTGCCAATGTTTTTTATTTTACCTTTATTTAACTAGGCAAGTCAGTTAAGAACAAATTCTTATTTTCAATGACGGCCTAGGAACAGTGGGTTAACTGCCTGTTCAGGGGCAGAACGACAGATTTGTACCTTGTCAGCTCGGGGGTTTGAACTTGCAACGCTCTAACCACTAGGCTACCCTGCCGCCCTGCTATGGAGATTGCATGGCTGTGTGCTCCATTTTATACACCTGTCAGCAACGGGTGTGGCTGAAATAGCCGAAATCACTAATTTGAAGGGGTGTCCACATACTTTTGTATATATAGTGTATGTTTTAGCTGGGATTGTCTATGCACACTGCACCATAGAAATAGAATGGTTTTACATCCTGTTTGGCTCCTACCAGTCCACCCATGACGCCATCATAATTTTGAATGGGAAAACCCAATCTATGGATTGTGTTTCTATGTTATGCACCACCTAACTGCGTAGGGCAGACAGCAGGGTGCAGAGAGAGACGGGCTGTGAATACTGTGACAGTGTTGATATGACATCATTGGGTCATACCTGCCCTCTGCTGGTGGAATGTGGAAGTGCACAATGGAAAAAAACACGATTACAAGGCATTATGTACTTATCAAGTCAACACACACACACACACACACACACACACACACACACACACACACACACACACACACACACACACACACACACACACACACACACACACACACACACACACACACACACACACACACACACTTTCATTGACGTGGGGGCCTAAAAATGTATTTCCATTCAAAATAGTATAATCCCTAACCTCTAACCTTACCCTATACCCTAACCCTATACCCTAACCCTATACCCTATACCCTATACCCTAACCCTATACCCTATACCCTAACCCTAACCACTAACTTTACCCTATACTCTAACCCTATACCCTATACCCTAACCTTACCCTAACCTTACCCTATACCCTAACCCTATACCCTATACCCTAACCCGATACCCTATACCCTATACCCTAACCCTATACCCTAACCCTATACCCTATACCCTAACCCTATGCCCTATACCCTAACCCTATACCCTATACCCTAACCCTAACCCTATACCCTATACCCTAACCACTTACCTTAATTGTAACCCGAACCATAATTGTAACTGTCTCTTATCCCTAAGATTAAATTAGACTTTTTCCTCACGGGGAACCTGGGAAATGTCCCCACGAGGGATAATTTTCCTTGTTCTACTGTCCTTGTGAGGATAGTTATAGAAGCACACACCTCAGCTCTCACTAAGCCTACAATACACACACACACAACTCTCTCTCTCTCTCTCTCTCTCTCTCTCGGTCTCTCTCTCTCTCTCTCTGTTTCTCTCTCTCTCTCTCTCTCTCTCTCTCTCTCTCCCTCTCCCGCTCTCTCCCTCTCACTCACTCAATCACTCACTCAGTCACTCACTCTCTCACTCTCTCACTCTCTCACTCTCTCACTCTCTCTGAAATCAACTCAATGACAACAAATCAGTCAAATTCTAACCTAGCAGGACTGGAGCAGAATGTTCAACTGGAAAAGTTTCCACACCTTAATAATCACTGTCAAGTGCAATCAATTGCGTATTGAAATAAATGTGTTCCTGGAGAGAACAATGGGTTACTTTGGTTAAATAAATGTTAAATTAAAAATAAATCAATTAAATACTATACAATTGAGTACCAGCCAAGAAGTAGATCTGGCCTTATTCTATTGAAGTGGTTAAGATGCGACTGGTACGTGATGGTGGAGAAGCTAGTCTCTGTAATTCAAGTGCTTCTACACCTGCATTGCTTGCTGTTTGAGGGTTTTAGGCTGGGTTTAGGCTGGGTTTCTGTACAGCACTTTGAGATTTCAGCTGATGAAGAAGGGCTTTATAAATACATTTGATTTGATTTGACCTGTGTGAAAAGCTGTCATCAAAGCTGTCATTTGAAGAATCTCAAAATATAAAATATTTTTTGTTTTTTGTTTTACACTTTTATGGTTACTACATGATTCCATATGTGTTATCTCATCGTTTTGATGTCTTCACTATTATTTTACAATGTAAAATAAAAAACCCTGGAATAAGTAGGTGTGTCCAAACTTTTGACTGGTACTGTAGGTGTATATGACACTGGTCCAATATAGCGACATAGTGGTAACCATACCTGGGTGTAGGGTCACAGGGGTCACAGGGTGCAGGGGTGGAGATGGTGTCCTCTCCACGGGGTGGAGGTTGAGGTAGGGAGGCTGGGGATTCTGTCAGGGGTTCAGAGAATGTAGTGGTGGTGAGTGTGGTGTCCCGACTCTCATAGGGTGTAGGTACAGGTAGAGGCGGGACAACCGGCGTTGCTGCAAGAGCTGCAGGTGGGGAAGAAGCCTGGGCTGGTGGGGAAGAAGCCTGGGCTGGTGGGGAAGAAGCCTGGGCTGGTGGGGAAGAAGCCTGGGCTGGTGGGGAAGAAGCCTGGGCTGGTGGGGAAGAAGCCGGAGTTTCTGGGGCTTCTGCTGGAGCCTGGGGGGATGCAGGAAGTGGTGTGTCGGGCTCAGTCGACTGGAGCTCTGGGGGCAGCCTCTCTTGAGGAGTGGGAGGAGGGGTGGGAAAATCTTCCTGAAGGTAGGTAGGGAGGGCAGGAGGGTACTGGAAGACTTGTCCAGGAGACGTGGGAGGAGGTGGGGAGGAGGTGACAGGGGGAGGAGGAAGGGAGGAGGTGGCACGGGGAGGAGGTGGGGAGGAGGTGACAGGGGGAGGAGGAGGGGAGGAGGTGACAGGGGGAGGAGGTGGGGAGGAGGTGGCAGGGGGAGGTGGTGGGGAGGAGGTGACAGGGGGAGGAGGTGGGGAGGAGGAGGTGAAAGAAGGAGGCTTACTCCTCTCCTCAGTCTGCTCAGCCTCTGTCAGGAAGGACCTGGACAGAACAGGAGGGAGACACGTGGATTAACAACCTACACACAAAAACATACACATAATTGTTGGCTGTTTGGTTTGGTACAGTGTGGTATGGTGTGGTGTGGTATGGTATAGTGTGGTATGCTATAGTGTGGTGGTATAGTATAGCATTGTGTGGTATGGTGTGGTATAGTGTGGTATTGTGTGGTATAGTATAGTGTGGTATGGTATCGTGCAGTGTGGTATGGTGTGGTGTCGTAAGGTACAGTGTGGTATAGTATGGTACAGTGTGGTATAGTAGAGTGTGGTACGGTATAGTATGGTATAGTATAGTATTGTGTGGTATGGTGTGGTATAGTGTGGTATTGTGTGGTATAGTATAGTGTGGTATGGTGTGGTGCAGTGTGGTATGGTGTGGTATAGTGTGGTGTGGTATGGTTTGGTATTGTGTGGTATGGTTTGGTTTGGTATGGTTTGGTATAGTGTGGTATGGTGTGGTATGGTTTGGTATGGTGTGGTATGGTGTGGTATGGTGTGGTATGGTTTGGTATGGTGTGGTATGGTATGGTTTGGTATGGTGTGGTATAATGTGGTATGCTGTGTGTTTGGTGTGGTTTGGTTTGGTATGGTGTGGTATGGTTTGGCATTGTGTGATATGGTTTGGTATAGTGTGGTATGGTTTGGTATTGTGTGGTTTTGTGGAGTGTGGTATAGTGTGGTATGGTTTGGTGTAGTGTGATATGGTGTGGTATGGTTTGGTATTGTGTGGTTTGGTATGGTTTGGTATGGTTTGGTATTGGGTGGTATGGTTTGGTGTGGTATGGTCTGGTATGGTATGGTTTGGTATAGTGTGGTATGGTGTGCTATGGTATGGTACGGTGTGGTATGGTCTGATATGGTGTGGTGTGGTATGGTATGGCGTGGTATGGTATGGTTTGGTGTGTGTGGTATAGTGTGGTATGGTATGTTATAGTGTGGAATGGTTTGGTATGGATATGGTATAGTGTGGTATGGTATAGTGAGGTATGGTTTGGTATGGTTTGGTATGGTGTGATGTGGTTTGGTATAGTGTGGTATGGTTTGGTGTAGTGTGGTATAGTGTGGTATGGTATATTGTGGGTTGGTATGGTATGGTGTGGTTATGGTATAGTATGGTATGGTGTGGTTATGGTATAGTATGGCTCTGGTATAGTTTGGTTATGGTATAGTATAGTGTGGTATGGTATAGTGTGGTATGGTATAGTATGATATGGTATGGTATAATGTGGTATGGTATAGTGTGGTATGGTATGGTATGATATGGTATGGTGTGGTATGGTATAGTATGGTATGTTATGGTATGGTTATGGTATAGTGTGGTTATGGTATAGTATGTTGTGGTGTGGTATGGTATAGTGTGGTATGGTATAGTGTGGTGTGGTTTCATTTGGTGTGGTATGATATAGTGTGGTGTGGTATGGTATAATGTGGTATGGTTAGTGTGGTATGGTAGAGTGTGGTATGGTATAGTGTGGTGTGGTTTCATTTGGTGTGGTATGGTATAGTGTGGTATGGTATGGTATGGTATAGTGTGGTATGGTATAATGTGGTTATGGTATAGTGTGGTTATGGTATAGTAAGTTGTGGTGTGGTATGGTATAGTGTGGTGTGATTTCGTGTGGTGTGGTATGGTATAGTGTGGTATGGTATAGTGTGGTATGGTAGAGAGTGGTGTGGTATGGTATAGTGTGGTGTGGTATAGTGTTGTATAGTATAGTGTGGTGTGGTATGGTATAGCCTGGTATGGTATGGTGTGGTATAGTGTGATATGGTATTTTGTGGTATAGTGTGGTATGTTGTGGTATGGTATAGTGTGGAGCGGTGTGGTATAGTGTGGAATGGTATAGTGTGGTTTGGTGTAGTGTGGTGTGGTATGGTATAGTGTGGTATAGTGTGGTATGGTGTGGTTTGGTATTGTTTGGTATGGTTTGGTGTGGTATGGTTTGGTATAGTGTGGTATGGTGTAGTATAATGTGGTATGGTGTATGTTTGGTGTGGCATGGTTTGGTTTGGTATGGTGTAGTGTGGTATGGTTTGGTATAGTGTGTTATAGTATAGTATTGTGTGGTATGATGTGGTATAGTGTGGTATCGGGTGGTATAGTATAGTGTGGTATGGCTTGGTGCAGTGTGGTATGGTGTGGTATAGTATGGTGTGGTATGGTATAGTGTGGTATGGTATGGTTTGGTATTGTGTGTATGGTTTGGTGTGGTATGGTTTGGTATAGTGTGGTATGGTGTGGTATGGTTTGGTATAGTTTGGAATGGTGTGGTATGGTATGGTGTGGTATGGTGTGGTATGGTTTGGTTTGGTATGGTGTGGTATGATATAGTGTGGTATGGTGTGGTATGTGTGGTATGGTGTGGTATAATGTGGTATGCTGTGTGTTTGGTGTGGTTTGGTTTGGTATGGTGTGGTATGGTTTGGCATTGTGTGGTATGGTTTGGTATAGTGTGGTATGGTTTGGTGCAGTGTGGTATAGTGTGGTATGGTTTGGTATTGTGTGGTTTTGTGTAGTGTGGTATAGTGTGGTATGGTTTGGTGTAGTATGGTATGGTGTGCTATGGTATGGTACGGTGTGGTTAGTCTGATATGGTGTGGTGTGGTATGGTATGGCGTGGTATGGTATGGTATGTGTGGTAGAGTGTGGTATGGTATGTTATAGTGTGGAATGGTTTGGTATGGATATGGTATAGTGTGGAATGGTGTGGTGTGGTATAGTTTGGTATAGTGTGGTATGGTATAGTGAGGTGTGGTTTGGTATGGTTTGGTATGGTGTGGTGTGGTTTTGTTTGGTATAGTGTGGTATGGTTTGGTGTAGTGTGGTATAGTGTGGTATGGTATAGTGTGGGTTGGTATGGTATGTTGTGGTTATGGTATAGTATGGTATGGTGTGGTTATGGTATAGTATGGTTCTGGTATAGTTTAGTTATGGTATAGTATAGTGTGGTATGGTATAGTGTGGTATGGTATAGTATGATATGGTATGGCATAATGTGGTATGGTATAGTGTGGTATGGTATGATATGGTATGGTATGGTATAGTATGGTATGTTATGGTATGGTTATGGTATAGTGTGGTTATGGTATAGTGTGGTTATGTTATAGTATTTTGTGGTGTGGTATGGTATAGTGCGGTATGGTATAGTGTGGTGTGGTTTCATTTGGTGTGGTATGATATGGTCTGGTATGGTATGGTATAGTGTGGTATGGTATAGTGTGGTATGGTATAGTGTGGTGTGGTATAGTGTGGTATGGTATAGTGTGGTATGGTATAGTGTGGTATGTTATAGTGTGGTTATGGTATAGTGTGGTTATGGTATAGTAAGTTGTGATGTGGTATGGTATAGTGTGGTGTGGTTTCGTGTGATGTGGTATGGTATAGTGTGGTATGGTATAGTGTGGTATGGTAGAGAGTGGTGTGGTGTGGTATAGTGTGGTGTGGTATAGTGTTGTATAGTATAGTGTGGTGTGGTATGGTATAGCCTGGTATGGTATGGTGTGGTATAGTGTGATATGGTATGTTGTGGTATAGTGTGGTATGTTGTGGTATGTTATAGTGTGGAGCGGTGTGGTATAGTGTGGAATGGTATAGTGTGGTATGGTATAGTGTGGTGTGGTGTAGTGTGGTGTGGTGTGGTATGGTATAGTGTGGTATGGTTTGGTATAGTGTGGTATGGTGTGGTATAATGTGTTATGGTGTGTGTTTGGTGTTGCATGGTTTGGTTTGGTATGGTGTAGTGTGGTATGGTTTGGTATTGTGTGGTATGGTGTGGTATGGTGTGGTATTGTGTGGTATGGTTTGGTGTGGTATGGTTTGGTCTGGTATGGTATGGTTTGGTATAGTGTGGTATGGTGTGTTACGGTGTGGTATGGTTTGATATGCTGTGGTATGGTGTGGGGTGTTATGGTATGGTGTGGTATGGTTTGGTAGGTGTGGTATAGTGTGGTATGGTATGTTATAGTGTGGTATGGATTGGAATGGTTATGGTATAGTGTGGTATGGTGTGGTGTGGTATAGTTTGGTATGTGTGGTATAGTGTGGTACTGTATGGTATAGTGTGGTATGGTTTGATATGGTTATGGTATAGTGTGGGTTGGTATGGTATGTTATGGTTTGGTATAGTGTGGTATAGTGTGGTATGGTATAGTGTGGTATGGTATAGTGTGGTATGGTGTGATATGGTTTGGGATGCTGTGGTATGGTTTGGTAAAGTGTGGTATGGTTTGGTGTAGTGTGGTATAGTGTGGCATGGTATAGTGTGGGTTGGTATGGTATGGTGTGGTTATGGTATAGTATGGTATGGTATGTTTATGGTATAGTATGGTTATGGTAAAGTGTTGTTATGGTATAGTATGGTATGGTATGGTGTGGTGCGGTATGATATGGTATGGTGTGGTATGGTATAGTATGGAATGTATTGGTATGGCATGGTTATGATATAGTGTGGTTATGGTATAGTGTGGTATGGTGTGTTACAGTGTGGTATGGTGTGGTATAGTATGGTGTAGTATGGTATGGTATAGTGTGGTATGATATAGTGTGGTATGTTATGGTTTGGTATTGTGTGGTATGGTTTGGTGTGGTATGGTTTGGTATAGTGTGGTACGGTGTGGTATGGTTTGGTATAGTGTGGTATGATGTGGTATGGTATGGTGTGGTATGGTTTGGTATGGTGTGGTATGGTATGGTTTGGTATGGTGTGGTATGATATAGTGTCCTATTGTGTGGTATGGTATGTGTGGTATGGTGTTATATAATGTGGTATGCTGTGTGTTTGGTGTGGTTTGGTTTGGTATGGTGTGGTATGGTTTGGCATTGTGTGGTATGGTTTGGTATAGTGTGGTATGGTTTGGTGCAGTGTGGTATAGTGTGGTATGGTTTGGTATTGTGTGGTTGTGTGTAGTGTGGTATATTGTGGTATGGTTTGGTGTAGTGTGATATGGTGTGTTATTGTTTGCTATTTTGTGGTTTGGTATGGTGTGGTATGGTTTGGTATTGTGTGGTATGGTTTGGTATGGTATGGTTTGGTATAGTGTGGTATGATGTGCTATGGTATGGTACGGTTTGATATGGTGTGGTGTGGTATTGTATGGCGTGGTATGGTATGGTATGTGTGGTACGGTGTGGTATGGTTTGGTATGTGTGGTACAGTATGGTATGGTATGTTACAGTGTGGAATGGTTTGGTATGGTTATGGTATAGTGTGGTATGGTGTGGTGTGGTATGGTTTGGTATGTGTGGTACGGTGTGGTATAGTGTGGTATGGTATGGTTTGTTATGGTTTGGTATGGTGTGGTGTGGTTTGGTATAGTGTGGTATGGTTTGGTTTAGTGTGGTATAGTGTGGTATGGTATAGTGTGGGTTGGTATGGTATGGTGTGGTTATTGTATAGTATGATACGGTGTGGTTCTGGTATAGTATGGTTCTGGTATAGTTTGGTTATGGTATAGTGTGGTATGGTATAGTGTGGTATGTTATAGTGTGGCGTGCTGTATTGTGGTGTGGTATGGTATAGTGTGGTATGGTGTGGTTTGGTATTGTGTGGCATGGTTTGGTGTGGTGTTTTTTGGTATAGTGTGGTATGGTGTGATATAATGTGGTATGGTGTGTATTTGGTGTGGTATGGTTTGGTTTGGTATAGTGTAGTGTGGTATGGTTTGGTATTGTGTGGTATGGTTTGGTATTGTGCGGTATGGTCTGGTATGGTATGGTTTGGTATGGTGTGGTATGGTGTGGTAGTTTGTGTGGTATGGTTTGTTGTGGTATGGTTTGGTCTGGTATGGTATGGTTGGTATAGTGTGGTATGGTATGTTACGGTGTGGTATGGTTTGATATGGTGTGGTATAGTGTGGTGTGTTATGGTATGGTGTGGTATGGTTTGGTATGTGTGGTATAGTGTGGCATGGTATGGTATAGTGTGGTATGGTTTGGTATGGTTTTGGTATAGTGTGGTATGGTATGGTTTGGTATAGTGTGGTGTAGTGTGGTATGGTATAGTGTGGTATGTGGTATGGATTGGTATGGTTATGGTATAGTGTGGTATGGTGTGATATAGTTTGGTATGTGTGGTATAGTGTGGTATGGTATGGTATAGTGTGGTATGGTTTGGTATGGTTTTGGTATAGTGTGGTATGGTATGGTTTGGTATAGTGTGGTGTAGTGTGGTATGGTATAGTGTGGTATGGTGTGATATGGTTTGGTAAAGTGTGGTATGGTTTGGTGTAGTGTGGTATAGTGTGTTATTGTATAGTGTGGGTTGGTATGGTATGGTGTGGTTATGGTATAGTATGGTTATGGTAAAGTGTTGTTATGGTATAGTATGGTGTGATATGGTGTGATGTGGTATGTTATGGTATGGTATAGTGTGGTATGGTATTGTGTGGTATGGTATGGTATGATATGATATGGTATGGTGTGGTATGGTGTGGTACTGTGTGGTATTGTATGGTTTGGTGTGGTATGGTTTGGAATAGTGTGGTATGGTTTGGTATAGTGTGGTATGGTGTGATATGGTATGGTTTGGTATGGTGTGGTATGGTATGGTTTGGTATGGTGTGGTATGATATAGTATGGTATTGTGTGGTATGGTATGGTATGGTTTGGTATAGTGTGGTATAGTGTGGTATGGTGTTATATGGTTTGGTATGGTGTGGTATGGTATAGTATGATATGGTATGGTATAATGTGGTATGGTGTAGTGTGGTATGGTATGGTATGATATGGTATGGTGTGGTATGGTATAGTATGGTATGTTATGGTATGGCTATGGTATAGTGTGGTTATGGTATAGTATGTTGTGGTGTGGTATGGTATAGTGTGGTATGGTATAGTGTGGTGTGTTTTCATTTGGTGTGGTATGGTATAGTGTGGTATGGTATAGTGTGGTATGGTAGAGTGTGGTATGGTAGAGTGTTGTATGGTATAGTGTGGTGTGGTTTCATTTGGTGTGGTATAGTGTGGTATGGTATAGTGTGGTATGGTATAGTGTGGTATATTGTGGTGTTGTTTCATTTGGTGTGGTATAGTGTGGTATGGTATAGTGTGGTATGGTATAGTGTGGTTTGGTATAGTGTGGTTATAGTATAGTGTGGTTATGGTATAGTATGTTGTGGTGTGGTATGGTATAGTGTGGTATGGTTTTGTGTAGTGTGGTATAGTGTGGTATGGTATGGTATAATGTGGTATGGTATAGTGTGGTATGGCATGGTATGATATGGTATGGTGTGGTATGGTTATGGTATAGTGTGGTTATGGTATAGTATGTTGTGTTGTGGTATAGTGTGGTGTGGTTTCATTTGGTGTGGTATGGTATAGTGTGGTGTGGTATGGTATTTTGTGGTATGGTATAGTGTGGTATGGTATGGTAGAGTGTGGTATGGTATAGTGTGGTGTGGTTTCATTTGGTGTTGTATGGTATAGTGTGGTGTGGTATGGTATGGTATAGTGTGGTATGGTATAGTGTGGTATGGTATAGTGTGGTGTGGTTTCATTTGGTGTGGTATGGTATGTTGTGGTGTGGTATGGTATATTATGGTATGGTATAGTGTGGTATGGTATGGTTTGGTATGGTATAGTGTGGTATGGCTGTGTATAGTGTTGTATGGTGTGGTGTGGTATGGTGTGGTATGGTGTGGTGTGGTATGGTATGGTATAGTGTGGTATAGTGTGGTATGGTATAGTGTGGTATAGTGTGGTATGGTATAGTGTGGTATGGTATGGTATAGTGTGTTATGGTATGTTGTGGTATAGTTTGGTATGGCGTGGTTTGTTGTGGTATGGTGTAGGGTGGTATGGTATGGTATGGTATAGTGTGGTATGGTATGGTTTGGTATGGTATGGTGTGGTATAGTGTGGTATGGTATTGTTAGGTATGTGTGGTAAAGTGTGGTATGTTGTGGTATGGTATAGTGTTGTATGGTGTGGTGTGGTATGGTTGGGTATAGTGTTGTATGGTGTGGTATGGTATGGTGTGGTGTGGTATGGTGTGGTATGGTGTGGTATGGTATGGTTTGTTATGGTATAGTGTGGTAATGTTGTGTATAGTGTTGCATGGTGTGGTTTGGTATGGTGCGGTATGGTATGGTATGATATAGTGTGGTATAGTGTGGTATGGTATGGTATAGTGTGGCATAGTGTGGTATAGTATGGTGTGGTATGGTATGGTTTGGTTTGTTGTGGTATAGTGTGGTTTGTTATAGTGTGATTTGGTATAGTGTGGTGTAGTGTGATACGGTTTGGTATGGTTTGGTATAATGTAGTATGCGTTGGTGTAGTGTGGTATAGTGTGGTATGGCATAGCGTGGGTTGGTATGGTATGGTATGGTTTGGTATGGTATAGTGTGGTATGGTATGATATGATATGGTATGGTGTGGTATGGTATAGTGTGGTATGGTATGGTATAGTGTGGTATGGTATGGTGTGGTATAGTGTGGCATGGTGTGTTTTGGTTTGGTGTGGTATGGTGTGGTATAGTGTGCTATAATGGGGTATGGTATGGTGTGGTATAGTGTGGTATGGTGTGGTGTGGTGTGATGTGGTGTGGTATGGTATGGTATAGTGTGGTATGGTGTGGTATAGTGTGGTATGGCATCGTTAGGTATGTGTGGTAAAGCGTGGTATGTTGTGGTGTGGTATAGTGTGGTATGGTATGGTATAGTGTGGTATAGTGTGGTGTGGTATGGTTCGGTACAGTGTTGTATGGTGTGGTATGTTGTGGTGTGGTATGGTATCGTATGATATAGTGTGGTATAGTGTGGTATAGTGAGGTATGGTGTGGCATGGTATGGTATAGTGTGGTATGGTTGGGTATAGTGTTGTATGGTGTGGTGTGGTATGGTGTGGTATGTTATGGTATAGTGTGGTATGGTATGGTATAGTGTGGTATAGTGTGGTATGGTGTGGTGTGGTGTGGTATGGAGTGGTATGGTATGGTGTGGTATGGTATAGTGTGGTATGGTGTGGTTTGGTATAGTGTGGTTTGGTATAGTGTGGTTTGGTATAGTGTGGTATAGTATGGTGTGGTATAGTATGGTGTGGTATGGTTTGGTTTGTTGTGATATAGTGTGGTTTGGTATAGTATGGTATGGTATAGTGTGGTTTGGTATAGTGTGGTTTGGTATATTATGGTTTGGTATGAAATGGTAGCCTCGTGTTTAGAGCGTTTGGCCAGTATCGAAAGCTTCCTGGATGGATCTCAGAGCTGACAAGGTATAAATCTGTCATTCTTCCCCTGAACACGGCAGTTAACCCACTGTTCCCCGGAAGGACATCATTGTAAATAAGAATTTGTTCTTAATAACTGATTTGTCCAATTAAATAAAGGTTACATTTTAAAACCAACCATACACATGAACAGCCAGACTGGACACTCGAGTCCGACCACAACTTGACAAACGAGCAGTCTCAGTCTAAATACAAACAACAAAAAAATGTAAAAATGTTCCATCCAGCCAGTAGACAACGTAACCTGTTTATTTTGCTCGTGTCCAGGCTCTAGTCTGTCAACAGTGGATACCTGGTGGTGAAGTGTGTTAGTTTGGCTTCCCATTTTATCAGAAGGACTAAACTTCAGCTCTAATCTGACAGGCAGCTGTTGTGGTTCTCATCGGGCTAGGGGCCAGGGGTAAATGACTCCTGTTAGTTAAGAATCTATAAATAGTAATAGACCAATTCTCTACATCATAGTCAGATACACAGCCTCTCTCTCTCTCTCGCTCTCTCTCTCTCTCTCTCTCTCTCTCTCTCTCTCTCTCTCTCTCTCTCTCTCTCTCTCTCTCTCTCTCTCTCTCTCTCTCTCTCTCTCTCTCTCTCTCTCTCTCTCTCTCTCTCTCTCTCTCTCTCTCTCTCTCTCTCTCTCTCTCTCTCTCTCTCTGTGTTTTTTTATTAAATCTTTTCAATGTGTCAAGTTATTTACTTGTTTTTCTTATGATTTGTTTGGGCCTAATTGTGTTGCTGTCCTGGGGCGCTGTGGGGTCTCGCTCTATCTCTCTCTCTCCTACACACAAACACTCTCTCACACACATTCTCACGCTTTTTCTTAGCAACTGCCTGCACAGGACAGGCCTGCAGAGATTGCTCTATCTCTGTCTCTCTCAGTGTTTATCTCTCTATCTCTGCAACTGTTAGCACATAGCATAGATCTGTGGCATCCCTCTCTCTCTCTCTCTCCAACTGTCAGCACGTAGCATAGATCTGTGGGATCCCTCTCTCTCCCTCTCTCTCCCTCTCTCTGCAACTGTTAGCACATCGCATAGATCTGTGGGATCCCTCTCTCTCTCTCTCTCTCCCTCTCTCTGCAACTGTTAGCACATAGCATAGATCTGTGGGATCCCTCTCTCTCTCTCTCTCCCTCTCTCTGCAACTGTCAGACGTAGCATAGATCTGTGGGATCCCTCTCTCTCTCTCTCTCCAACTGTCAGACGTAGCATAGATCTGTGGGATCCCTCTCTCTCTCCAACTGTCAGACGTAACATAGATCTGTGGGATCTCTCTCTCTCTCTCTCTCTCCAACTGTCAGACGTAACATAGATCTGTGGGATCCCTCTCTCTCTCTCTCTCCAACTGTCAGACGTAACATAGATCTGTGGGATCCCTCTCTCTCTCTCTCTCCAACTGTCAGACGTAACATAGATCTGTGGGATCCCTCTCTCTCTCTCTCTCTCCAACTGTCAGACGTAGCATAGATCTGTGGGATCCCTCTCTCTCTCTCTCTCCAACTGTCAGACGTAACATAGATCTGTGGGATCTCTCTCTTCCTCTCTCTCCAACTGTCAGACGTAGCATAGATCTGTGGGATCCCTCTCTCTCTCTCTCTCTCTCCAACTGTCAGACGTAACATAGATCTGTGGGATCTCTCTCTTCCTCTCTCTCCAACTGTCAGACGTAGCATAGATCTGTGGGATCCCTCTCTCTCTCTCTCTCCAACTGTCAGACGTAACATAGATCTGTGGGATCTCTTTCTTCCTCTCTCTCCAACTGTCAGCACGTAGCATAGTTCTGTGGGATCACTCTCTCTCTCCCTCTCGCCAACTGTTAGCACGTAGCATAGATCTGTGGGATTCCTCTCTCGCTCTCTCTCTCTCTCTCTTTTCTTGTCTCTCTCCCTCAGACTGAGAACAGAGTGTCCGTTGGGTTTCCTCTTCCTTCCTCCTACAGAGACGTAATAATAGATCATGAGGGACTATAGGAAGCTTGCTTCTGAAGGGGCAGAGATACAGTTAACATCTAACAACATTTATCTCTCTAGGAAACGTCCACGCAGGAAACGTCCATGCAGGATTAAAACAAACCAACAAACCATGTATATGTACAATGAGTAAATGTATCACCCCTGAATGCATTACCACTAATTGTCCTTGGCTAAGCCAGTTCTTCTTGTACCAGTCAAGCTACTTGGCCCTGTACAGCCACAACTACCTTCCATACTGAAAGAAATGCCATGAAGAAATGGTGGGAGGAGGAGGGAGAGAGAGAGAGAGAGAGAGAGAGAGACAGAGAAAGAGAGAGAGAGAGAGAGAGAGAGACAGAGAAAGAGAGAGAGAGAGAGAGAGAGAGAGAGAGAGAGAGAGACAGAGAAAGAGAGAGAGAGAGAGAGAGAGAGAGAGAGAGAGATTGCTTTTTACCAAATTACCGTACAACAGACCATGTATTCACCCTGCACACCCTAATTGACAACCAAACAAACCAAAACAAAGGCAAAGTCTTCTCATGCTTTGTTGATTTCAAAAAAGCCTTCGACTCAATCTGGCATGAGGGTCTGCTATACAAACTGATGGAAAGTGGTGTTGGGGGTAAAACATACGACATTATAAAATCCATGTACACAAACAACAAGTGTGCGGTTAAAATTGGCAAAAAACACACACATTTCTTCACACAGGGTCGTGGGGTG
>NC_092162.1:4987363-5047363 GCF_045791955.1 Oncorhynchus clarkii lewisi | reverse complement strand
AACCTCCTGCCCAATGTATGACCATATTAGAGAGACATATTTCCCTCAGATTACACAGATCCACAAAGAATTCGAAAACAAATCCAAATTTGAAAAACTCCCATATCTACTGGGTGAAATTCCACAGTGTGCCATCACAGCAGCAAGATTTGTGACCTGTTGCCACGAGAAAAGGGCAACCAGTGAAGAACACACACCACTGTAAATACAACCCATATTTATGCTTATTTATTTTATCTTGTGTCCTTTAACCATTTGTATATTGTTAAAACACTGTATATATATATATATAATATGACATTTGTAATGTCTTTACTGTTTTGAAACCTCTGTATGTGTAATGTCTACTGTTAATTTTTGTTGTTTTTCACTTTATATATTCACTTTGTATGTTGTCTACCTCACTTGCTTTGGCAATGTTAACACATGTTTCCCATGCCAATAAAGCCCTTGAATTGAATTGAATTGAATTGAGCAAGAGAGAGAGAGAGAGAGAGAGAGAGAGACCCAGGACAGCAACACAATTAGACCCAACCAAATTATGAAAAAAAAGAGTAAATAACATGACACATTGGAAAGATTTAACAACAAAAAAACAAACTAGAATGCTATTTGGCCCTTAACAGAGTGTCACGCCCTGATCTGTTTTTGTCCTTGTGCTTGTCTCCAACCCCTTCAGGTGTCGCCCATCTTACCCATGATCCCATGGGCACTTATACCCGTGTTCTGTGAGCTGCACTTCCTAACCTGCTGCAAATGTATGACCACATATTTCCCTCAGATTACACAGATCCATAAAGAATTTGAAAATAAACTCCCATATCTACTGTCTGAAATACCACAGTGTGCCAATATCACAGCAGCAAGATTTGTGACCTGTTGCCACGAGAAAAGGGCAACCAGTGAAGAACACACACCATTGTAAATACAACCCATATTTATGTTCATTTATTTTCCCTTTTGTACTTTCACTATTTGCACATTGTCACAACACTGGATATATAAACATATGTAAGCATATGCTTCCCATGCCAATAAAGCCATTTGAATTGAGAGAGAAAAAATATAAACATGCCCTCACCCGTCTTTTCTTCCCTGTAATTTACTCTCTCTCTCTCTCTCTCTCTCTCTCTCTCTCTCTCTCTCTCTGTTTCTCTCTCTGTCTCTGTCTCTCTCTCTCTCTGTCTATGTCTCTGTCTCTCTCTGTCTCTCTCTCTCTCTCTCTCTCTCTCTCTCTCTCTCTCTCTCTCTCTCTCTCTCTCTCTCTCTCTCTCTCTCTGTCTCTGTCTCTGTCTCTGTCTCTGTCTCTCTCCGTCTCTCTCCGTCTCTCTCCCTCTCCCTCTTTCTCCTTCTCTCCCTCCTTCTCTCTCTCTCTCTCTCTCTCTCTCCTTCCCAGCTTTTGGGTTAGGACAGAGCCGGCAGAATGTAATTAGGAGTAAGTAAGTAACTCATCCGTCACACGATAGGAGACAGACAAAACGAACAGCAGAGAGAAAATAACTTGTAACAGCAGGAGTGACCAAACACAGACAGAAAGAACAACAGTCAAGTCAACTCACCCGACACAGAGGAGTCATGTAGAATCCCTTCAGAGACTAGAGGTTATCGTTCCACTCATTTCCTTCCTCACAGAACTAAACTGAAGACGCAAGAGCTCTTTTCTCCTCTTTACGTTTTGCTGTAGATAGCCCAGATACGCTGCTCACACACACACACACACACACACACAAGTGTTTCTTTTGAACCCTGTTTGTTCCAGCCTGCCTGCTCTGGCCTGTGAGCCAATGACTTCAGACTGCCTGTGCCGACACTCAGACACACACACACACTGAGCTGAGCGCAGCCTCAAATACCGACACCGCCACGCCACAAACACAGACACAGAGTTCCAGCTCCACGAGTCACTAGAGTCGGGGGTTGACAGCAAGGACAGCCTCCAGGGACAGAATGAAACACACACACACACACACACACACATTACGTCCAAGCGCTATGTATACACACTACATACACACCAACACACTCATATAGTATGTACGCACACACACACTAAGTACACCCAAGAACAGTGATGTAAAAGTACTTCAGTAAACATACTTGAAAGTACTACTAAAGTCGTTTTTTGGACAGTATCTGTACTTTACTTTACTATTTACATTTTTGACAACTTTTACTTTTACTTCACTACATTCCTAAAGAAAATAATGTACTTTTTACTCCATACATTTTCCCTGACACCTAAAAGTACTTGTTACATTTTGAATGCTTAGCAGGACAGAAAAGGGAAATGGTCCAATTCACACACTTATCGAGAGAACATCCCTGGTCATCCCTACTGATCTGGCGGAAGAAAGACAATTGTGCCGTCTGGTTTGCTAAGTATAAGGAATTTTATATGATTTATACTTTTACTTTCACTTTTGATACTTAAGTATATTTAAAACCAAATATTTTTAGACTTTTACTCAAGTAGAATTTTACTAGGTGACTTTCACTTTTAAATAATTTTGAGTCATTTTCTATTAAGGTATCTTTACTTTTACTGAGGTATGACAATTGGGTACTTTTTCCACCACTGCCCAAGAACACACACTCAAGCATGTGACAAGCCCACTAGACACACACAACTGTCAGTAGTTATTTATACAAAATGGAATCTGCTAGTAGGCGTTTGTATTGTATCCTCCTCTCCCCCCCCCCCCGACCCTCTACGGCTGGAGTGATAGGACAACTGTTGTGACTGACAGGCAGCAAGTGTCTGCCCTGGCATGTGGGATGGCTCCAAGGATTTACACCAGAGACAGAGAGAGAGTGAAGAGAAAGAGTGTGAGAGAGAGAGAGAGAGAGGGAGAGAGAGAGAGAGAGAGAGAGAGAGAGAGAGAGAGAGAGAGAGAGAGAGAGAGAGAGAGAGAGAGAGAGAGAGAGAGAGAGAGAGAGTGAAGAGAGAGAGACAGAGAGAGAGAGACAGAGAGAGAGAGAGAGAGAGAGAGAGAGAGAGAGAGAGAGAGAGAGAGAGAGAGAGAGATCGCATTTGAAATGTCTCTATTCTTTTGAAACTTTTGTTTGTGTGTAATGTTTACAGTTTTTTTTTATTTTTTTATTATCTATTTCACTTGCTTTGGCAATGTTAACATATGTTTCCTATGCTAATAAAGACCATTGAATTGACTTGAATTGAGTATACTTGAGAGAGAGAGAGAGAGAGAGATAAATAGATGACTTACACCAGACACATAGAAAGGGTGAAGAGAGAGAGAGAAAGAGAGAGAGAGAGACAGACAGAGAGAAGCGGAATATAAAATTATTTAGATCCATGGAGAGAGTAACAGAAGAGAGAGAAAAATACACAGACAGAATTACAGAGATGGAGGTGACAGATTCAAGAACTATTAGAAGGAAAGACTTGAAAGGTTTTCCGCAGGCTAATGTCAATGTTAGCTGTTCAAATCACTAATGTAAACATCTCCATATGGCCTTAGCACGCTGGGTTCACTGCACCGTTACACCGTAGCATGCTGGGTTCACTGCACCGTAACACCGTAGCATGCTGGGTTCACTGCACCGTAACACCGTAGCATGCTGGGTTCACTGCACCGTAACACCGTAGCATGCTGGGTTCACTGCACCGTAACACCGTAGCACGCTGAGTTCACTGCACTGTAACATGCTGGGTTCACTGCACCGTAACACCGTAACATGCTGGGTTCACTGCACCATAACACTATAGCATGCTGGGTTCACTGCACCGTAACATGCTGGGTTCACTGCACCGTAGCATGCTGGGTTCACTGCACCGTAACACTGTAGCATGCTGGGTTCACTGCACCGTAACATGCTGGGTTCACTGCACCGTAACACTGTAGCATGCTGGGTTCACTGCACCGTAACATGCTGGGTTCACTGCACCGTAACACTGTAGCATGCTGGGTTCACTGCACCGTAACATGCTGGGTTCACTGCACCGTAACACTGTAGCATGCTGGGTTCACTGCACCGTAACATGCTGGGTTCACTGCACCGTAACACTGTAGCATGCTGGGTTCACTGCACCGTTACATGCAGGGTTCACTGCACCGTACCACTATAGCAGGCTGGGCTCACTGCAATCAACCAGTAAAAATCTAGACTGTGGAACACTGGTCAAGCCAAAGCCAAAACACACTCCTGCTATCATAAACCTTGCATGCTTTGGTTTAAATACTATTTGAAATAATTTCCAATACAAATCTGTTCTCGATTGCACTTGCCTGGTGTAAAGGGACCACTATAATAGCTACATATCAGAAACTCCAGGCAGGCTAAAGCAAACACTAAAATTATTTGAATGATTTAAAATAGTATCTAAACCCAGGTCTGCCCGTCACAAGCCTCTACCTACCAAGTACCTTCATAGTGAGACAAGAGTTAGCTGTCCTCCAGATCACAACAAAGTGTCTGGAAGTGAGACTACGCTACCTCAGGGACGCAATCAAGCCTAGTCCTGGACTGAACATGCAGGCTCTTTCATATAGTAACAAGTAGACACCGGACTTCACTATTACACTATTACAATAACATAAACAACAGATACAGGTTGAGAGAGTGAAGGAATCTGCGTTCCAATAAGAGTTCAACACAGAGTTCCATCCATAAGAGCATCAAAGAAGACCAGACACTTGATTGTTGGTATTTTTTGCATTATGTACCTCAAAAACATCCTAATGTCACGTTATCATGCCTGAAGAATTGATTCTTTCCACGAGGATAAATGGCGCTCAGCGCTCAACAAGTCATCTGGTGAATTATAATTCATCCAGCGAGCCATGCTGTTTATTTTCACGTTGTTATGGTTACAGTACATAAACAGATAGTAGGACACAATCCCTAGAAAATCTCTGCTAATACAGGATTACAGTGAGGCTCTTTTTGTTTTATACAGGATTTTGTTCTTCAACCATCTGGAAGACAGACAGAGATTTAGCACCAGGCCCAGAATGCAGTGTAGACTACTACACTGTGACAGACTAATTAACAGAGTGAATACTAACATGTAACATCCAACACTTCACAATAAGAAGCCTTATTACCATAAATGACAATACTTGTTAATTATCTGAAGGGATAACGTTGAACGGTAACCATGGATCACCGTGAGTTTACATCTGCCACTATTACACCTTACCAGAGGTGTGGACTCGAGTCACATGACTTGGACTCGAGTCACATGACTTGGACTCGAGTCACATGACTTGGACCCGAGTCACATGACTTGGTCCCACCTCTGTACCTTACTACAGTCTGAGTTGTTGACTATTAAAAATCTGTCGAACGTTTTGGCAAAATGTAGATTTCTGCCTAAATAGACATACCCAAGCGTAATTATTTTTCACGAGATGGCCTTAAACAGTAACTAGTAATGGTGCATAGTTCTAGAAAGGTCTGGAGTTCACATTTCTGGCAAAATAAATTGTCATTCATTTCTGAGGTGTTGTAACGATGTGCGCTGAGAGTCGAGAAGCAAGTTCAGGGAGCGAATCATTTAATAAATAAACAAACAAACAAAACACGACACACGAACAACGACATGAAACAGAAACGATGACACCTGGGGAAGGAACCAAAGGAAGTGACATATATAGGGTAGGAACTAAAGGGAGTGACATATATAGAGAAGGAACCAAAGGGAGTGACATATATAGGGTAGGAACTAAAGGGAGTGACATATATAGAGAAGGAACCAAAGGGAGTGACATATATAGGGCAGGAACCAAAGGGAGTGACATATATAGGGAAGGAACCAAAAGGAGTGACATATCAAATCAAATCAAATGTATTTATATAGCCCTAGATAAGATGGCGCCGGAGAACAAGACTGACGTTTTATGTTTTCCCAACCAATTTTATTTTTTCTTTGCGTTGTTCGTAACTTATTTTTTAGCTTATTTTGTACGTAATGCTGCTGCTACCGTCTCGAAAATAACTTCTGGACATCAGAACTGCGATTACTCACCACGATCTGACAGAATACTTGTTTTCCTTACACCAGTCAGACGAGCCCGACGTGAATGATATACTCCCGGAACAGGCCCAGATCCCCGTCATTTGCGTGAAGAGAAGGCGGAGAAAAAATGGGCCAGAGGGCGGGCTGCCTTCTGAGGATTAGTAGGCGATCGAACAAACCTCCACTTCCTTCCATTCTGCTAGCAAACGTGCAATATTTGGAATATAAAATCGATGACGCGGGAGATTAAACCACCAACGGGACATTCAAAACTGTAATATCTTATGCTTAAGCTTCACGGAGTCGTGGCTGAACGACGACATTATCATACGCTGTACCGGCAGGATAGAACTGCGGCGTCTGGAAAGACAAGGGACGGCGGACTCTGTATTTCTGAAAATAACAGCTGGCGCACGATATCTAAGGAAGTCTCGAGGTTTTTCTCACCTGAGGTAGAGTATCTCATGATAAGCTATAGACCACACTATTTACCTAGAGAGTTTTCATCTGTATTCTTCGTAGCTGTCGACATACTGCCACAGACTGATGCTGGCACTAAGACCGCACTGAATGAGGTGTATTCCGCCATAAGCAAACAAGAAAACGCTCATCCAGAGGCGGTGCTCCTAGTAGTCGGGGACTTCAATGTAGGGAAACTTAAATCCGTCTTACCAAATTTCTATCAGCACATTAAATGTACAACCAGAGGGACTACCTTTACTCAGCCCTTTCCCACCCGGATGAAAGGAACACCTTTGTGAGAATGCTATTCATTGACTACAGATCAGCGTTCAACACCATAGTGCCCTCAAAGTGCATCAATAAGCTAAGGACCCTGGGACTAAACATCTCCCTCTGCAACTGGATCCTGGACTTCCCCAGGTGGTAAGGGTAGATAACAACACATCCGCCGAGCTGATCCTCAACACAGGGGCCCCTCAGGGGTGTGTGCTCAGTCCCCTCCTGTACTCCCTGTTCACTCATGACTGCACAACCAGGTACGACTCCAACACCATCATTAAGTTTGTTGATGCCACAACGATGAGACAGCCTGTAAGGACGAGGTCAGAGACCTGGCCGTGTGGTGCCAGGACAAAAACCTCTCACTCAACATGATCAAGAGGCTTCTAAACAGCTTCTTCCCCCAAGCCATACCATAACACTCCTGAACATCTAATCAAATGGCCACCTAGACTATTTGCATTGCCCCCCCCTTTTACACCGCTGCTACTGTCTGTTATTATCATCTGTGCATCGTCAATATATTTAACCTTTATTTAACTAGGGAAGTCAGTTAAAAACAATTCTTATTTTCAATGACGGCCTAGGAACTGCCTTGGTCAGGGGTAGAATGACAGATTTTTACCTTGTCAGCTCGGGGATTCGATCGAGCAACCTTTCGGTTCTGAGTCCAATACTCTAACCACTAGGCTACCTGCCGCCCCGAAATGTAATAATGTCACATCTGTTTACATCTGCTACACCCCCTAGTGGACATCCGGTGTATCTTTGACCTGCAGCCATTCCCCCAGTTCTCTCTCTCTCTCTCTCTCTCTCTCTCCCTGTCCCTCTCCCTCTCCCTCTCTCTCTCTCCCTCTCCCTCTACCTCTCCCTCTCCCTCTCCCTCTCCCTCTCCCTCTGTGTGGTTGGAGACAGGTGTGCGGAGTCAGAGCAGTTCCCCACCAGCTGCAACCTGTTCCATAATCAAGACCTCTACAAATACTCAGTCCTGCCACTTCCACTCTGCCAGATCGTAATCTCCGTTCAGTCAGTCATACTGCTATCTATTTGTTATTATTTAAGATCCTGTATCCTGCTGTGCCTGTTTCCTTGCCTGACGTTGTTTCTCCTCTCACTGCAGTTTTACCGCTCTGACTCTGGTTCCTGTCTCCTGTTCCACGTCTCACCACCCTGCTACCCTGTTCTGGATTCAACTCATCATCACTCCCTTTGATCCCCCCCCCCCCCTCCAGACCTGTTAACCCTGTCCCAACCCATCTCACTCCAACCTCAGCTCTCTACATCTGGTTTCCTACAACTCATCCGAGCTTCCCTGGATCTGCACTTCATCTCTCCCTGTGTTACAATAAATATCTTGGTTCTTTCATCCCTGTTTCCTGGTCGGAGTTCCCTGTGCTGCTCCGCTTAACAAATAACTCTACCTACATGTACATATTACCTCAATTAACCGGAGCCCCCGAACATTGACTCTGTACCGGTACCCCCCTGTATTTAATCTTGCTATTGTTATTTCACTGCTGCTCTTTAATTACTTTTTACTTTTATCTCTTATTCGTATTTTTATTTAATTTTTTGAAATTTGAACTGCATTGTCAGATAAGGGCTTTTAAGTAAGCATTTCACTGTAAGATCTACACCTGTTGTATTCGGCGCATGTGACTAATAAAATTTGATTTGATTTTTTAATAGGCCAGGAAATGTGACACATCACTCTCTATGCAAATGTGGGGTGTGAAACCTGACACTTCAAGTCATCTCTGCTGACAGACTGGTAGCAGAGAGCAAACAGATGGGCCTTTCTGACATTATAAGGCACGGAACCCCGCAATGTTCACAGAGCACAAAAATATCAGTCAGAACCGGTCCAGAACCGCTCAATGTCCCCTAAACAGGGGACTTAACATCTAAGAGGGTAACATTGTATAAATAATAATTTAATAATGTCAGTCATAGGACTGGGAACTTACCCGCTAATTGTCTGTCCTGGGGTCTCTTTTTCATGGGCTGGTTGCTCCTCTGTCTGCTCCTTTTTCTGTCTTACTGGGGTAGCTTCCTCTGCCTGATCCAGTAGGGTAGGGGTCTCTGCCTGACCCAGTGGGGTAGGGGTCTCTGCCTGACCCAGTAGGGTAGGGGTCTCTGCCTGACCCAGTAGGGTAGGAGTCTCTGCCTGACCCAGTGGAGTAAGGGTCTCTGCCTGACCCAGTGAGGTAGGGGTCTCTGCCTGACCCAGTGGGCTAGAGGTCTCTGCCGAACCCAGTAGTGTAGGAGTCTCTGCCTGACACAGTAGGGTAGGGGTCTCTGCCTGACCCAGTGGGGTAGGGGTCTCTGCCTGACCCAGTGGTGTAGGGGTCTCTGCCTGACCCAGTAGGGTAGGGGTCTCTGCCTGACCCAGTGGTGTAGGGGTCTCTGCCTGACCCAGTAGTGTAGGGGTCTCTGCCTGACCCAGTAGTGTAGGGGTCTCTGCCTGACCCAGTAGTGTAGGGGTCTCTGCCTGACCCAGTAGTGTAGGGGTCTCTGCCTGATCCAGTGGGGTAGAGGTCTCTGCCTGATCCAGTAGGGTAGGGGTCTCTGCCTGATCCAGTGGGGTAGGGGTCTCTGCCTGATCCAGTGGGGTAGGGGTCTCTGCCTGATCCAGTGGGGTAGGGGTCTCTGCCTGATCCAGTGGGGTAGGGGTCTCTGCCTGATCCAGTGGGGTAGGGGTCTCTGCCTGATCCAGTAGGGTAGGGGTCTCTGCCTGATCCAGTGGGGTAGGGGTCTCTGCCTGACCAAGTAGTGTAGGGGTCTCTGCCTGACCCAGTAGGGTAGTGGTCTCTGCCTGACCCAGTGGTGTAGGGGTCTCTGCCTGACCCAGTAGTGTAGGGGTCTCTGCCTGACCCAGTGGGGTAAGGGTCTCTGCCTGACCCAGTGGGGTAGGGGTCTCTGCCAGACCCAGTGGTGTAGGGGTCTCTTCAGAGAGGGATTGGAACTCTGCCACAGGAGACACCAGAGGCTCCAAAGGCTGGAAGCTTCTGTAGAGAGTTAGAGGGTTGGGAATGAGAGAGAGGTACATTGAAGTCGTTAGCAAAGACGTATACACAGAGTGACAGGTAACAAATGTACTGTCCGCTATCGTCTGTGTGTATGCATTTACTGTATTTGTTGTGGTTTTTCCCCCTTTCCCTCTGTTTCAAAGCAACAGCTGTGTTCCACCGAGGGGGGGAGGGGGAAGGGGGGGAGAATAGCTTCATTCTCTTCTCAAAGGACAGGAGTGATGTCACTGCCGATGTCATCTCGTCAAATATAATAGTACTACAGTTCTCTCCACTGACCTCTGTTATAAAAGTTTACCACAGAGGATTTGTGTCCAAAATGTCATCCCTATTCGAGGAGTGCACCGCTTCTGACCAGAGTCCAATGGGTCCACATTCCCTATCTAGTGCACTACTTTAGACCAGGGCCCGTTATGAATAGGGTGCCATTGGATACACATCCAGAGTCAGACAACACCCAGACAGTCATGCTATGTTGTTTACTTCCTCATTCAGATTTTTTGTGTCCCAAATGGGTCCACATTCCCTATCTAGTGCACCGCTTCTGACCAGAGTCCTATGGGTCCACATTCCCTATCTAGTGCACTACTTTAGACCAGAGTCCTATGGGTCCACATTCCCTATCTAGTGCACTACTTTAGACCAGAGTCCTCTGGGTCCATATTCCCTATCTAGTGCACTACTTTGTTCTCTGTCACAACTAATGTACATATTACTGTTCTCTGTCACAACTAATGTACATATTACTGTTCTCTGTCACAACTAATGTACATATTACTGTTCTCTGTCGCAACTAATGTACATATTACTGTTCTCTGTCTCAACTAATGTATGTATTACTGTTCTCTGTGTCATAGGCAGCTAGAAATAGATTACGTTCGAGATTCTCTACACGTGCACCGATGAAGAAACATGGTGACAATTTTATGTTTTGTTGATACTCTGCACTCTTTGCTATGAAGTATAGGCTGTGTTCTTCCTCTGTGGAAGGTCACGGATGTCTTGAAAAACGAGGAGAGAAATAGAGGAGAGAAATAGTTCAGACAGGCATGTTGATACATTGTGGGATTGAAGAACACATGATTACTTAGGATGACCTTTCCTATATCCAATGTCACTCAGTGATGTACTACATGGTATTAGCATGGAATCGAACCAGGGTCTGTAGTGACGCCTCTAGCACTGAGATGCAGTACCTTAGACCGCTGAACCAGGGTCTGTAGTGATGCCTCTACCACTTAGATGCAGTGCCTCAGACCACTGAACCAGGGTCTGTAGTGACGCCTCTAGCACTGCGATGCAGTGCCTCAGACCACTGAACCAGGGTCTGTAGTGACGCCTCTAGCACTGAGATGCAGTGTCTTAGACCGCTGAACCAGGGTCTGTAGTGATGCCTCTAGCACTGAGATGCAGTGCCTTAAACCACTGAACCAGGGTCTGTAGTGACACCTCTAGCACTGCGATGCAGTGTCTCAGATCTCTGAACCAGGGTCTGTAGTGAAACCTCTAGCACTGAGATGCAGTGTCTTAGACCTCTGAACCACTGAGATACAGTGCCTTAGACCACTGAACCAGGGTCTGTAGTGACGCCTCTACCACTGAGATACAGTGCCTTAGACCTCTGAACCAGGCTCTGTAGTGACCCCTCTAGCACTGAGATACAGTGCCTTAGACCACTGAACCAGGGTCTGTAGTGACGCCTCTAGCACTGAGATGCAGTGCCTCAGACCTCTGAACCAGGGTCTGTAGTGACACCTCTACCACTGAGATGCAGTGCCTCAGACCTCTGAACCAGGGTCTGTAGTGACACCTCTAGCACTGAGATGCAGTGCCTCAGACCACTGAACCAGGGTCTGTAGTGACACCTCTACCACTGAGATACAGTGCCTTAGACCTCTGAACCAGGGTCTGTAGTGACACCTCTAGCACTGCGATGCAGTGCCTTAGACCTCTGAACCAGTGTCTGTAGTGACACCTCTAGCACTGAGATACAGTGCCTTAGACCTCTGAACCAGGGTCTGTAGTGACACCTCTAGCACTGAGATGCAGTGCCTCAGACCAATGAACCAGGGTCTGTAGTGACACCTCTAGCACTGAGATGCAGTGCCTCAGACCTCTGAGCAACTCAAGAGCTCCTCTCATCAAAGTTTCAAACACATAGTGTAGGTGGGGTTTCTGCAGTATGTAATGCAACTGAATGATCATTGCAATACATTATGTGAGAACGGATGTTTTACCATCACCTGTGTTCTAGTAGTATACTGTAAAAGACAAGGATGTTTTACCATCACCTGTGTTCTAGTAGTATACTGTAAAAGACACAAGGATGTTTTACCATCACCTGTGTTCTAGTAGTATACTGTAAAAGACACAAGGATGTTTTACCATCACCTGTGTTCTAGTAGTATACTGTAAAAGACACAAGGATGTTTTTGTATTTCAAAATACGGGAACAAACAAACAAAAATGGCGGCCAACAACATCACAGAGATTGTGTGATGTATCGCTGGTTTGGTCATAACACATGAACAGGCTTGGTCTTGTCCTTTCGGATCCCACAACCCAGAAACCACATTTCTGAATAAACCATTCATTCTATAGAGGGCTTAAAAGAGAGTTATGGGTCGTGATAACATTAATTTAATGAGCTGGAACTATATCTCCCTGACGACGCGGTTTCTCCCTGACAGCATGGCATCTCCCTGACGACGTGGTATCTCCCCGACGACGCGGTTTCTCCCTGACAGCATGGTATCTCCCTGACGATGCGGTATCTCCCTGATGACGCGGTATCTCCCTGACAGCATGGCATCTCCCTGACGACGCGGTATCTCCCCGACGACGCGGTTTCTCCATGACAGCAAGGCATCTCACTGACGGCCCGAAATCTCCCTGACAGCATGGTATCTCCCTCTAACCAAAGGTATCTCCCTGACAGCGTGGTATCTCCTTGCAGTGTGGTATCTCTCTCTAACCAACGGTATGTCCCTGACGGCGTGTTGTAACAACAGAAAACAATTCAATAAACACAAACACTCACTAGTCAACACGCACACACACACACACACACACACACACACACACACACACACACACACACACACACACAGTCTGTGTACAGTGAGGAGTGCAATACCTGCGTTCTGTAGTTTTCTCAAAGGACTCCGCTGTGTTCTGTTGGTGGGACTGTGAGAGGGAGGCTGCATGAGATCTGAGAGCAGCCAACCAGTCTACCTCTGGTTCTGCCTGTTCTGGTTCTGCCTGGTTCTGCCAGACTGACATCTCTGTCTGTTCCGTGGCAGGACCAGTAACTGATATTTCAGTCTGTTCTGTGGCAGGACCAGTCTGTTCTGTGGTAGGACCAGTCTGTTCTGTGGCAGGACCAGTCTGTTCTGTGGCAGGACCAGTCTGTTCTGTGGCAGGACCCGTCTGTTCTGTGGCAGGACCAGTCTGTTCTGTGGCAGGACCAGTCTGTTCTGTGGCAGGACCAGTCTGTTCTGTGGTAGGACCAGTCTGTTCTGTGGCAGGACCAGTCTGTTCTGTGGCAGGACCAGTCTGTTCTGTGGCAGGACCCGTCTGTTCTGTGGCAGGACCAGTCTGTTCTGTGGTAGGACCAGTCCGTTCTGTGGTAGGACCAGTCCGTTCTGTGGCAGGACCAGTCTGTTCTGTGGCAGGACCAGTCTGTTCTGTGGCAGGACCAGTCCGTTCTGTGGCAGGACCAGTCTGTTCTGTGGCAGGACCAGTCTGTTCTGTGGTAGGACCAGTCTGTTCTGTGGCAGGACCAGTCTGTTCTGTGGCAGGACCAGTCTGTTCTGTGGCATCCTGTGGAACTGCATCACCCTCTGCTAAGAGCCTCTGTTTTTCCTCCTTCTTTTTCTTCTGCTTTTGTTTCCTCTCTTCCATCCTTTTTCCTAACGCTTTCATCCTCTTCTCTTTCTTCCTGTTCAAGGCCTCAATATCCTCCTCCGCGGCCTCTCTCTCTGAGTCAGCCAGTTGTACTACTGTGGGGCTTTGTGTGGTTGTTGTTGATATTGTTGTGCTGGAGTCCTTCTGGACCACACGAGGATCAGGATCGACATTGAGACCAGGACTTTCTCGAGTACCACGAACGTTTCTGTTTATTACCGCGTCATAAACTGAACATGGTTCAACTGCCTTGTATTCTGCATCCTGTACAGAGGATTGGACCTGAACAGGGTGAGTGTCAGCCACTACGACAGGAGTGTCCGTGACCTGGTCTGGGGTCAGTTTGACAGGGACAGTCATTTTGGTCTGGTGGTCTGAGGCGGGGTTAGGTTTGGCCCCCATGTCTGGATTATGTGGTATGACCTCCTCCTTGTGAACCCCATGCCCCTCGGTGCTGACTCTTCCCTGTGAAGAAGACGACGACGACGATGAGGCAGGAGATTCCAGCGGTGTGGTTTCATCTTGGTGTGAATCCGTTCCGACGGGGGCTGCAGTGTTCTCTGTTTCGCTGCGTCGATCTTGACGAGTCGGTGTTATAACACCAGTTCTCTGACTCTCAGCCTCAACATTCTCCTCATCCGTCTCCGACAGACCTTTTGACTTGAGCTCTGAGCGGTTTGAATCCGGCAGGACATCGACTTCTCCGGGCCCAGTGTTTTGGATTTCACCTGTCTTCTCTTCACCACCATCAGGGACTTTTACCACAGTCCCTGTGTTGCTGTCTCTCTCCACATCCCCACTACCCCAGTCTAAAAAGAATCGATTGTGACTATGAGAAGGCATATTGACTCCTTCACAACTAAGGTTGAAGCTATGAAAAGGGATACTGACTCCATAGTCCCTAACAGGAGAAGTCATTTTCCCCACTCCCTCCCCTGTGTCTGGACCTCTCTCTCCGTCGATGACATCATAGTTGCAGTCACCTGACTTGCCGTTCTCTTCCTGACCGCCCAGGGTCCTCTCCGCTCCCTGTGTTACCCCCGGCAACAGTGTTGAAGCTGTGAGGGACTCGGTGCGTTTGTTGTTGTCTGATTCTCCTCCTCCATCACGTCTAATTAAACGACCACATGATAAGTCCTCTGAGGCAGTACTGGATCCTGGCCTTTCCTGCTGCTGTCCTTGTTCCTGTTGCCGAGCAAAACGGTTCAGACGAATCACTGAATCTGATTGGTTAAGGGCTGCATTTTCAGTCGAATCGGGTACAAAGGGGTCTCTAGTCTCTTCGCAGGGCTCCTGTGTCTTCACTGTTGCTGGCACCGGCAGCGTGGGGTAGAGACTTTGTTCTAACGCAGAGGGAGAGGATAAATAGCTACAGTCTCCACTGGAACAAAGCTCATCCTTAGACGAGCCGAAAGGAGCCAGGCTGGGGTCAGATGAGGTAATGTCCTCTCCTTTACCTGTTCTGACACTCTTTCTTCCTGTTTTCTCCACAGCGTTAACTGTTTGTGCACTCCCCGCGTTGTCTCCCTGCACATCACCACCACGCCAATCTAAAAAGAAACGGTTATGAGAAGGCCTATTGGCTCCGATGTCTGTTATTTCACTCCTCGCATCTCTCTCCTCATGGAGAGCTACTATTTGTGATTCTGTCAGTGTTTGTGTCTGCTCCTGTTCCAAATGCTGATATCCGGTCTCTCTGATTGGCTCTCCTGCTTTCTTATCAGTCCCAATACTCTGCTGTTGTGTACTTGTCTGATTCCATTTTCCTTTATGCTTGTCCTCCTCTATTTCCTGTTGATTATCCACTGTTTGTTTTTCCTCTTGAGAGAGATTCTCATCCCCCTTTTTATGTTCTTCCTCTGCTTCCTTCTCTTCTGTTTCCTTCTCCTCTGTTTCATTCTCCTCTGTTTCCTTCCCCTCTGCGTCCTTCTCCTCTGTTTCCCTCCCCTCTGCTTCCTTCCCCTCTGCTTCCTTCCCCTCTGCTTCCTTCTCCTCTGTTTCCTTCTCATCATTTTGTCTCCTCTCTTCCTTCCTTTCCTCGGTTCTCTTTTGTTTCATGTTGTCCCCATGTTTGTCCTCTGTGTTTACATTGAGAGGCTGGCTGCTTATTGGCTGCTCAGCACTGAGTGGTGGGCTGACATGTATGATGTCATCTTTAATGGACAAACCCACACCGATGACCTCATCATTAATGGATGCGGCGCCACTGAATAGATTAACCCTAAGAGGCTCTTCTACCTTGGGCTCAGGAATGGTGTTATCAGATCCAGCTGTTGATACTGTTGTGGTCTGAGGCTGAGAGGGTGATTTAGAGATGGGGATTTTTTCCGGAAGCTTCTCACTAAACTCCTCTTTAACCTTTTCAGCCAGTGACCCTTTGTCAACACTGCTGCCAGTCTCATGCACTTCCTCTTCCTCCCTGTGTCTCAGATAATCTCTATACTCTGAATCCAGTATTGCAGATGCTGCCTGTGTCACTTCCTGTATCACATGATCAGGGAGTGGTGTCATTTCCCCTGTCACATGATCAGGAAGTTCGAGGATGTCATTGTGACTCAGCATGGGACCTGGGTGCTTCAGTATCACTATTGGCCCAATGCTATCAGATTGATCCCTCAGTATAGGAGAGCACAGGTCAAAGACTGTTACCTTTAGAATACTGGCCTCAGTCACTGTCTTAACTTCAGCCTCAGCTCCAGCCGTGTTCATTGCCTCCTCTTCAGCCTCAGCTCCAGCCACGATCGTTGCCTCATCTTCAGCCTCAGCTCCAGCCACGATCGTTGCCTCATCTTTAGCCTCAGCTCCAGCCACGATCGTTGCCTCATCTTCAGCCTTAGCCAAATCCAAAGAAGGGAAGTCTGTACTCTGAGGCCCCTCTCTACCCTTCATAGGATCTGAAGGGGATTGGTTAGGGACATTCATCTCTGGAATACGAAGCCCAGTCTCTAGCACAACTTCGACCACGGCTCCATCCTCAAGTCTGTCCCCAGCCATAGTGTAAGCCACAGAGGAAGGGTCTCTAGAACATTGTGGAGTCTGTGGCGGCCTCTCTCTGGTCTCCATATGATCTGTGACAGGAAGGTCATGGTGAATTAATTGGTCTGATTGGTCTAATTGGCTTGTGGGCTGATCAGCCTGAATGGTGGGCTGGTCCTCATCCGGTTTTGTCTGCAGCATTGTAGTGACTACTACAGCCGTGGTGTTGGTCAAGGTCACATCTCCAGAGGGGTTTGATCTCGATCCACCGTCTGGCTGGATAGAGAGGGAACCTTCACTGGGCACTGCACACAGACACTGGGCACTGCACACAGGTCCAGCAGAGGTGAAGGCATCTTCAAAAAAAAACTGGAAAACAGATTCACTGGATGTGGTGGTGAGATGCTTCTGAGCAGGGGATGGTGTGAGGGATGAAGAAGAAGGAGGAGGAGGAGGAAGTTTGAAATCCACCTGTTCTGAGTCTGGGACTGGGACTGGGTCTGGGTCAGCTGCATTAAGAGTAGATATAGGAGCGGAGTCCTGACGTCTTTTACTATTGTCTTCGACTACTAATGCTCCAGAATCTCCATGTGGGGTCTCTGGAAGCCCTGTCCTAGCTAACAGGCACGATTCTACTTTTCCTCTATCTTGTCCATACTTATTCTGTCCCTCCTTCTCTCCTCTCTCCTTCTCTCCTTCCTCTGACACCTTCCCAGAGTCTTTGACATCTCTTCCTGGTTGGGACTTCCGCTGAGGCTCCTCCTGGAAGTCAAGTGGGTTCAGTGTTGGAAGAGCATCCCCAGCTAGAGCCGCTTGTGGTGGGCTTACGGCTGGTGGTGGTGGGATCTCTGGCTTCTTGGAGCTGAGGAAGTCATGGGAAGTGAAACTGGATTCAGTCACTGGGTGGTGAAGGTTCTCGTGTATCTTCAGTGGAGGCAGGGAGGCACAGTCCAGTCCAGTAGCTGGTTGGGAGACAAAGACATCATTGAGGCCTATAGAAGAGCTATCATCAGCTTTCACCGTATCTTTGAAAAATAGTTTCCTGTTGTCCCCTACATTGCCCATCCGAGCCAGCTGGAACACCTCAACTCCAGCCATGGTGGGGCCTTCCACTACACCACTGCCAAAGCCTTGAGACTGAGGCTGTACTGAACTGAGGAGTGCAGCTTCACTCTCGGTGCTGGTGTGGTCGATACGGACCGGTTGATCGTAGCTCAAAACTGTAGCCGAGCTCTGCTGTGTCTGAAAAACCAGCGGAGGCTGAGGTGAGATAAAAGAGAAGGCAGACGGAGGATCCTTCCCTGTCTCTCTCCCGGTGTCTGAGAGGAAGGCTTCTCTTATTTCTCCTGGGACAGGTCCTAAAGTTCCTCCTTTCTCTTCTGGATCTTTCTTTCTCTTCCGGCTCTGTTTGAGACAAACCCTGTCCTCAGTCTCTGTGCCTCCCTTTGTGTTTCTTCTGGAGCCCTGTGACTGTGTCTCAGAGTGGTCTTTAAGACCTAGGACAGGTCCTGTGGGCACCCTTCCTCCTTTCTCCTCTAGTTCTGGACTCGGGCTGTGTTTGAAATGAGACGACTCCTCTGTCTCTGTACCTCTGTTCTCTTCTGACTTCAGACTCTGTTCGAGACAAAGTTTGTCGTCTCCTGACTCCTTGGTCTCTGTGCCCCTCTTTGTGTTGTTGCTGTCCCGGGTCTCCTCGTGCTCAGCAGAGTGAAAGGGAGGGAGGAGAGATGAAAGGAGAGCTAAATCTCTGTTTTCTGTCTGCCGGAAGGGCTGAGAGACAGAGAGACTGCCTTGTTCTTGTTTACCAGAGGTGCTGAGCTGAGACTGAAGAGATGAGAAAGCTGAATCTCTGTTGCCCTGTTGCTGTACTGGTGGAAAGAGAGAGAGACAGACCTGATCAGCAGAGATGATGATGCTGCTGCTGGCAGATGTGAAGGTGGTCGAGGAGGCTGCGATGAGCTCAGCCCCCCAGCAGCACTGCGACGGTGGTAATGAGTCGACAGGAACAGAAACGGCAGCGGTGGTAGAGTCAGGGGGCTGACACGTCTCACTCTCAGCTGATGACACCCTGCTAGCTGTGGGGCCCGTCGCTGTTGGATGGCTCAATGAAACCTGCTCTCTGGCAGCAGCTTCCCCTCCTCTCCCTCCTCTCTGTTCTCTGCCCTCCTTTCCTCCTCCTCCTCTTTTCCCCTCCTCTCCCTCCTTTCCCCCTCTCTCCAATCCGGTGGCAGTAGCAGTGTTGTTGTCTTCCTGGCAGTGACGTCCAGTGATTTCCCAGAGGGGAAAAGGAGAGGTATCAGATACGTTGTGGACTTCTGTCCGGTGTCCAGACTCTTTTTCTTTCTCCCCCTTCTTCTCTCTCTCCGTGGCTGGAGAGAGTGTGCTGGTCCCTGGGGTGCCGCTGACGGGCGTCCCCCCTCCCGTCTCTTCACTCTCCGGTGAGTTGTGAGGCACAGCGTTATTGCTGCAGTGCTGGTCAGACGCTGATACAACCCTCGTCTCTGTCTTTGTATCCTCAACAGGGAGTGCAGGTGAGCCTTTTATCCCCGTGTCGATTGAAGAGACCTGGGTGTGTCTGCACGCCGGGTGGAGAGGAGCTGTTTCTCCTGCAGAGCACTTCAACAGACTCTCCTCTATCCCCTCTAAACCTCTTCCTCTGTCTCCTAGTGCCACAGACTCTGTCTCTGCTGTTACTGCCGTGTCTCTCTCCAGCCAATCGAGCTGCCTGTTTTTCCCCTCTCCCTCGCATTCGATCATTTCTGGCATCGTGGGTGTTGTCATGGGCAACGCGTTGCCAGCGGCAGCAGTGGCCACTACTGAAGGCTCTTCAAGGGCGCTCTTCTTCCTCTCCCCCTCCTCCTCCTCCTCCCTCGCCTCCTCTCCTATACAGGCTCGGTTCTGAATCTGAGCGTGTGTTTCTCTCTGGTCCAGTGTGTGTGTGTTAGTCTGGTTCAGTGTGTGTGTGTTAGTCTGGTTCAGTGTGTGTGTGTTAGTCTGGTTCAGTGTGTGTGTGTTAGTCTGGTTCAGTGTGTGTGTGTTTTCTCCACAATTTACAGAGAATACATGTTCTTCCTGTGTTGTTCTATCTGATCTCTGATCAGAAACACGGGCAGAGGTTGAGCTGACGTTACGACGCAGATCAATAACTGTGGTCTGGACAGATGTATTCCTGTCATTATCATTAACCCTTCCTGTTGCATTGTGGTTCCGGTCTGGGGTTTGAGAGAAGGAACCACCTGTCTGGCGGTGGTCTGCAGATTGCTGAGGCTCCTTGGGTAGGGTTGGGGCCAGACTGGGGGCAGGTGAACCAGCCAGGACGGTGGCTGGGGGGCTGGAGCTGGGTTGGGCCTGGGTAAAGGCCAGGCTTGTAGTAAGGTGATCCCCGCAGCCTTTGGATGAGGGACTGGAGCTGGTCTGTCCCTTGTGGCTCAGCTGTTCTTGGTAACCTGAACTCTTGCCCTGTGGTTCTCCGTTTGTCCCTGAATGGATGTCTGACTGTGTCTCTATCTCTGGCTTTGAATGTGTCTCTGGCTTTGAATGTGTCTCTGGCTTTGACTCTGTCTGAAGCTCTGTCTGTGTCTCTAGCTTTAACTCTGTCTGTGTTTCTATCTCTGGCTTTGAATGTGTCTGTGTCTGTGACTCTGGTTTTGACTGTGTCCCTTTCTGTGTCTCTGGCTTTGACTCTGTCTGTGTCTCTGGCTTTAACTCTGTCTGTGTCTCTGGCTGTGTCTCTGTCTGTGACTCTGTCTGTGACTCTGTCTGTGACTCTGGCTTTGACTCTGTCTGTGTCTCTGGCTTTGACTCTGGCTGTGTATGTGTCTCTGGCTTTGACTCTGTCTTTGTCTTTGTCTCTGTCTGTGTCTCTGGCTTTGACTCTGGCTGTGTATGTGTCTCTGGCTTTGACTCTGGCTTTGACTCTGTCTGTGTCTCTGTCTTTGACGCTGGCTGTGTATGTGTCTCTGGCTTTGACTCTGTCTTTGTCTCTGTCTGTGTCTCTGGCTTTGACTCTGGCTGTGTATGTGTCTCTGGCTTTGACTCTGTCTTCGTCTCTGTCTGTGACTCTGTTTTTGTCTCTGTCTGTGATTCTAGCTTTGACTCTGTTTTTGTCTCTGTCTGTGTCTCTGGCTTTGAATCTGTCTCTATCTCTGGCTTTGACTCTGTCTCTGTCTGTGTCTCTGGTTTTGACTCTGTCTGTGTCTGTGTCTCTGGCTTTGACTCTGTCTGTATCTTTGGTTGTGTCTCTGGCTTTGACTCTGTCTTTGTCTCTGTCTGTGTCTCTGGCTTTGTCTGTGTCTCTGTCTCTGGCTTTGACTCTGTCTGTATCTCTGGCTTTGACTCTGGCTGTGTATGTGTCTCTGGCTTTGACTCTAGCTGTGTATGTGTCTCTGGCTTTGACTCTGGCTTTGACTCTGTCTTTGACTCTGTCTTTGTCTCTGTCTGTGTCTCTGGCTTTGACTCTGGCTGTGTATGTGTCTCTGGCTTTGACTCTGTCTTCGTCTCTGTCTGTGACTCTGTTTTTGTCTCTGTCTGTGATTCTAGCTTTGACTCTGTCTTTGTCTCTGTCTGTGTCTCTGGCTTTGAATCTGTCTCTATCTCTGGCTTTGACTCTGTCTCTGTCTGTGTCTCTGGCTTTGACTCTGTCTTTGTCGCTGTGTCTGGCTTTGACTCTGTCTGTGTATGTGTCTGTGTCTCTGGCTTTGATTCCGACTGTGTCTCTGGCTTTGACCGTGTCTTTGTCCCTGTCTGTGGCTCTGGCGTTGACTCTGTCTGTGTCTGTGTCTCTGGCTTTGACTCTGCCTGTGTCTGTGTCTGTGTCTCTGGCTTTGACACTGTCTGTGTCTTTGTTTGTGTCTCTGGCTTTGACTCTGTCTTTGTCTCTGTCTGTGACTCTGGCTTTGACTCCGTCTGTGACTCTGGCTTTGACCCTGTCTTTGTCTGTGTCTCTGGCATTGACTCTGTCTGTGTCTCTGGCATTGACTCTGTCTGTGTCTGTGGCTTTGACTCTGTCTTTGTCTCTGTCTGTGTCTCTGTCTTTGACACTGTCTGTGTCTTTGGTTGTGTCTCTGGCTTTGACTCTATCTTTGTTGCTGTCTCTGGCTTTGACTCTGTCTGTGTATGTGTCTCTGGCTTTGTCTGTGTCTGTATATCTGGCTTTGACTCTGTCTTTGTCTCTGTCTGTGACTCTGGCTTTGACTCTGTCTTTGTCTCTGTCTGTGACTCTGGTTTTGACTGTGTCTGTGACTCTGGCTTTGACTCCGTCTGTGTCTCTGGCTTTGACCCTGTCTTTGTCTCTGTCTGTGTCTCTGGCATTGACTCTGTCTGTGTCTGTGTCTCTGGCTTTGACACTGTCTGTGTCTTTGGTTGTGTCTCTGGCTTTGACTCTGTCTTTGTTGCTGTCTCTGGCTTTGACTCTGTCTGTGTATGTGTCTCTGGCTTTGTCTGTGTCTGTATATCTGGCTTTGACTCTGTCTTTGTCTCTGTCTGTGACTCTGGCTTTGACTCTGTCTTTGTCTCTGTCTGTGACTCTGGTTTTGACTGTGTCTGTGACTCTGGCTTTGACTCCGTCTGTGTCTCTGACTTTGACCCTGTCTTTGTCTCTGTCTGTGTCTCTGGCATTGACTCTGTCTGTGTCTGTGTCTCTGGCTTTGACACTGTCTGTGTCTTTGGTTGTGTCTCTGGCTTTGACTCTGTCTTTGTTGCTGTCTCTGGCTTTGACTCTGTCTGTGTATGTGTCTCTGACTTTGTCTGTGTCTGTATATCTGGCTTTGACTCTGTCTTTGTCGCTGTCTGTGACTCTGGTTTTGACTGTGTCTGTGACTCTGGCTTTGACTCCGTCTGTGTCTCTGGCTTTGACCCTGTCTTTGTCTCTGTCTGTGTCTCTGGCATTGACTCTGTCTTTGTCTCTGTCTGTGACTGTGACTCTGGCTTTGACTCTGTCTTTGTCTCTGTCTGTGTCTCTGTCTTTGACACTGTCTGTGTCTTTGGTTGTGTCTCTGGCTTTGTCTCTGTCTTTGTTGCTGTCTCTGGCTTTGACTCTGTCTGTGTATGTGTCTCTGGCTTTGTCTGTGTCTGTATATCTGGCTTTGACTCTGTCTTTGTCTCTGTCTGTGACTCTGGCTTTGACTCCGTCTGTGTCTCTGGCTTTGACCCTGTCTTTGTCTCTGTCTGTGTCTCTGGCATTGACTCTGTCTTTGTCTCTGTCTGTGACTGTGACTCTGGCTTTGACTCTGTCTTTGTCTCTGTCTGTGTCTCTGACTTTGACACTGTCTGTGTCTTTGTTGCTGTCTCTGGCTTTGACTCTGTCTGTGTATGTGTCTCTGGCTTTGTCTGTGTCTGTATATCTGGCTTTGACTCTGTCTTTGTCTCTGTCTGTGACTCTGGCTTTGACTCTGGCTTTGTCTCTGTCTGTGACTCTGGTTTTGACTGTGGCTGTGTCTCTGGCTTTGACTCTGTCTTTGTCTCTGTCTGTGTGTCTGGCTTTGTCTGTGTCTGTGTCTCTGGCTTTGACTCTGTCTGTGTCTTTGGTTGTGTCTTTGGCTTTGACTCTGTCTGTGTCTCCGTCTCTGTCTCCGTCTGTGTCTCCGGCTTTGTCTCCGGCTTTGTCTCCGGCTTTGTCTCCGGCTTTGTCTCTGGCTTTGTCTCTGGCTTTGGCTTTGTCTCTGTCTGTGTCTCTGGCTTTGACTCTGTTTGTGTCTCTGTCTCTGGCTTTGACTCTGTCTCTGTCTGTGTCTCTGGCTTTGACTCTGTCTGTGACTCTGGCTTTGACTCTGGCTTTGACTCTGTCTGTGTCTGTGTCTCTGGCTTTGACTCTTTCTGTGTCTCTGTCTGTGACTCTGGCTTTGACTCTGTCTGTGTCTCTGGCTTTGACTCTGTCTGTGTCTGTGTCTCTGGCTTTGACTCTGTCTGTGTCTGTGTCTCTGGCTTTGACTCTGTCTGTATCTCTGGTTGTGTCTCTAGCTTTGACTCTGTCTGTGTCTCCGTCTGTGTCTCCGTCTGTGTCTCCGTCTGTGTCTCCATCTTTGTCTCTGGCTTTGTCTCTGTCTGTGTCTCTGGCTTTGACTCTGTCTGTGTCTCTAGCTTTGACTCTGTCTGTGTCTCTGTCTCTGTCTGTGTCTTTGGATTTGGCTTTGTCTCTGTCTGTGTGTCTGTCTCTGTCTGCGTCTTTGGCTTTGTCTCTGTTTGTGTCTCTGGCTTTGACTCTGTATGTGTCTCTAGCTTTGACTCTGGCTTTGACTCTGTCTGTGTCTGTGTCTCTGGCTTTGACTGTAGCTTTGACTTCAGCTTTGACTCTGTCTGTGTCTCTAGCTTTGACTCTAGCTTCGACTCTAGCTTCGACTCTAGCTTTGACTCTGTCTGTGTCGCTAGCTTTGACTTCAGCTTTGACTCTGTCTGTGTCTCTAGCTTTGACTCTAGCTTCGACTCTAGCTTTGACTCTGTCTGTGTGTCTAGCTTTGACTCTAGCTTTTCCTCTAGCTTTGACTCTGTCTGTATCTCTAGTTTTGACTCTGTCTGTGTCTCTAGCTTTGACTCTGGCTTTGACTCTGTCTGTGTGTCTAGCTTTGACTCTAGCTTTGACTCTAGCTTTGCCTCTAGCTTTGACTCTAGCTTTGACTCTAACTTTGACTCTGTCTGTATCTCTAGTTTTGACTCTGTCTGTGTCTCTAGCTTTGACTCTGGCTTTGACTCTGTCTGTGTGTCTAGCTTTGACTCTAGCTTTGACTCTGTCTGTGTCTCTAGCTTTGACTTCAGCTTTGACTCTGTCTGTGTCTCTAGCTTTGACTCTAGCTTCGACTCTAGCTTTGACTCTGTCTGTGTGTCTAGCTTTGACTCTAGCTTTGCCTCTAGCTTTGACTCTGTCTGTATCTCTAGTTTTGACTCTATCTGTGTCTCTAGCTTTGACTCTGGCTTTGACTCTGTCTGTGTGTCTAGCTTTGTCTCTAGCTTTGACTCTGGCTTTGACTCTGTCTCTGTGTCTAGCTTTGACTCTGTCTGTGACTCTGAGACTTTGCCTGTTTTCTTTTTCCTCCTCTTTTTCTGTGAGTTTGTCTTTTTCTCCATGCCTAACTTGATATCATAATGTAGTGTTGACTCTATCTGCTTGGACTCAGCCTGCTTGGACTCAGCCTGCTTGGACTCAGCCTGCTTGGACTCAGCCTGCTTGGACTCAGCCTGTGAGTCAGCCTGCTTGGACTCAGCCTGCTTGGACTCAGCCTGCTTGGACTCAGCCTGTGAGTCAGCCTGCTTGGACTGTGCCTGCTTGGACTCAGCCTGCTTGGACTCAGCCTGCTTGGACTCAGCCTGCTTGGTCTCAGCCTGCTTGGACTCAGCCTGCTTGGTCTCAGCCTGCTTGGACTCAGCCTGCTTGGACTCAGCCTGCTTGGTCTCAGCCTGCTTGGTCTCAGCCTGCTTGGACTCAGCCTGCTTGGACTCAGCCTGCTTGGTCTCAGCCTGCTTGGTCTCAGCCTGCTTGGACTCAGCCTGCTTGGTCTCAGCCTGCTTGGTCTCAGCCTGCTTGGTCTCAGCCTGCTTGGACTCAGCCTGCTTGGTCTCAGCCTGCTTGGTCTCAGCCTGCTTGGTCTCAGCCTGCTTGGACTCAGCCTGCTTGGTCTCAGCCTGCTTGGACTCAGCCTGCTTGGACTCAGCCTGCTTGGTCTCAGCCTGCTTGGACTCAGCCTGCTTGGACTCAGCCTGTGAGTCTGCCTTAGTCTCTTCTGAGTTTTTTTGCGCTGTCAGCTGGTCTGTTTTAGACCCTACTACTAGACCTATCAGTAGCTCTGCTGTCTCCGCCTGCTCTCTCTGCTCCACAGACTCTGGACTTATCAGGGTCTCTTTAAATAAATCTGCATCTGTTGTCGAGTCCAATGGCATCTGAGTGTCTGTTTCCTTCAGTGCATCTGCCTTTTTTTTGGAGTGAATCTCTGCCTCTGCCTCTCTAGCCATTCTCTCAAACAGTTGTAATGTGCTTTCCTCTTGTTCAGCCTCTTCGGCTGCGCTCTCTTCAACTGGTTTCTTATTATTTCCCAGAAGGTAACTTCTGAAACTGAACCCTTCGGTATAGGCTGTGACCCTGTGACTTGTTGATGTGTCACTGTTTCCACGCTGTGTTTCCTTGTTGCCGTTTTCACCGTCGTCGTTGTTGTCGTCGCCGCGGTATCCTGGCTGGATCACAAGTAGGGGAGGTGGTGGTCGTATCCGTGGCGATGGAGAAGATGACTCTACGTCCTTGGGAACAGTAACAGTCACTCCTCCTCCCGTATCCCTTCTTCCTTCCTCGTCCTCATAGTGGACTGAATATTTGGGCAGAAGGCCCACAGGTGGGCATTGACCACTGGCCTCAGAGACACGGAGGTCTGGTATGCTCAGAGAGGCCATTTGTTCCTCGTATTCCTGGAAGGCCTGGAGCAGCTCCTGCTCAAGCAGCATGGCAGGGGACAGGGGTGTGAGAGGTGGAGCACTCTGCATGGGCATACTAGTAGACTGGGCTTGGGACAACGGTAGGGAAGATAGTGCTGGGAGGGGTGGGCACAGGAATGGGGCACCTTCAACGGACGGGGCAATCGGCAGGGCTGGGACCCTCTCCAGGGACAGAGCTGGAGACGGGGGCAGAAGGGGTGGGGATAGGGCACCCTCCATGGGCTTGGCAGTAGGTTTGGGGGAAGGAGGAGTACGGATGTCTGTGGGAACTAGGTCAGCATGGCCGGGATGCCTGAGGTCCAGGGTGGGGTGGGGTATGGGGACCACCCGAGCAGGAGGGTGGAGTGGGGTTGGGTGGGTGACCCCAGTCGGATAGGAAGGTGGGCAGGGAGATAGAGTTAGTTACTGGGAACTGGTCATCAAAACAGCTGTCCATTCCATGATGCTATAGAAAACGCATAGCACACGCCGAGTGGGGGCAAGTCTCAGCTCCATACACAGTTACTGCAATCTGCACACTGCACACTGCACACAGGCACTGCAATCTGTACACAGCACACAGGTACTGCACTGCAATCTGTACACAGCATACAGGTACTGCACTGCGATCTGCACACTGCACACAGGTACTGTACTGCAATCTCCACACTGCACACAGGCACTGCAATCTGTACACAGCACACAGGTACTGCACTGCGATCTGCACACAGCACACAGGTACTGCACTGCAATCTGCACACAGCACACAGGTACTGCACTGCAATCTCCACACTGCACACAGGTACTGCACTGCAATCTGTACACAGCATACAGGTACTGCACTACAATCTGTACACTGCACACAGGTACTGCACTCCAATCTGTACACAGCACACAGGCACTGCATTGCAATCTGCACACAGCACACATGCACTGCACACTGCACCTATACACAACACTGCACTATAATCTGTACATTGTACAGAGCACTGCATTCAGAAATGTTATAATATGAATAGCCAGACTGCATAAAATAAGAGCATTCATTTAACACAACCAGATGCATAACTCAGTCAAAACAATGGTTTAGAGTACACAACTGGTATCTTAAAAATAACGGTTTAGAGTACACAACTGGTATCTTATATATAATGGTTTAGAGTACACAACTGGTATCTTAAAAATAATGGTTTAGAGTACACAACTGGTATCTTATAGATAATATCTGCATCCCAAATGGTTTCCTATGCACTATTTAGGGAATAGGGTACCAGTCCTGGTTAAAGTAGTGCTCCATATAGGGAATAGGGTGCCAGTTCTGGTTAAAAGTAGTGCACTCTATAGGGAATAGGGTGCCAGTCCTGGTCAAAAGTAGTGCACTATTTAGGGAATAGGGTGCCATTTGGGATGCAAGCAATGGTTCTTTTCTCATAAATCAGAGAGCAGGAAACAGAGTGTTCACTCATCAAGAAAGGCGATGTCATTATTGTTTTCTACGGTGGTCACTTAGCATTCAGAGACACGTCCTCTCCTCCATCATCTACCCTCGTTAAAGCCAGCGGGCGAGCAGGAGAGGACAGGAAGCCGTAATAAACCTCTTCATTGGTTTGCTGAATGGCTGAATCCTTGCTGCTGAGTCATTGTAGCCAGGGTCACTGGACACTGCCAAGTACATGTCTGCCTATACCCTATATAGTGCACTACTTTTGACCAGGACTGGCTCCCTATTCCCTATATAGTGCACTAGGAATAATAAGTGGACTAGGAAGTAGACACTGGGCAGTGATGGACTGGGCAGTGATGGACTAGGCAGTAGACAATGGGCAGTGATGGACTAGGCAGTAGACACTGGGCAGTGATGGACTAGGAAGTGATGGACTAGGCAGTAGACACTGGGCAGTGATGGACTAGGCAGTGATGGACTGGGCATTGATGGACTAGGAAGTGATGGACTAGGCAGTAGACACTGGGCAGTGATGTACTAGGAAGTGATGGACTAGGCAGTAGACACTGGGCAGTGATGGACTAGGCAGTGATGGACTGGGCAGTGATGGACTAGGAAGTGATGGACTAGGCAGTAGACACTGGGCAGTGATGGACTAGGAAGTGATGGACTAGGCAGTAGACACTGGGCAGTGATGGACTAGGCAGTGATGGACTGGGCAGTGATGGACTAGGCAGTGATGGACTAGGCAGTAGACACTGGGCAGTGATGGACTAGGCAGTGATGGACTAGGAAGTGATGGACTAGGCAGTGATGGACTAGGAAGTGATAGACTGGGAGGTGGTGGACTAGGCAGTAGACACTGGGCAGTGATGGACTAGGCAGTGATGGACTAGGCAGTAGACACTGGGCAGTGATGGACTAGGCAGTAGACACTGGGCAGTGATGGACTGGGCAGTGATGGACTAGGCAGTGATAGACTGAGCATTGATGGACTAGGCAGTAGACACTGGGCAGTGATGGACTAGGCAGTGATGGACTGGGCGGTGATGGACGAGGAAGTGATGGACTAGGAAGTGATGGACTACGAAGTGATAGACTAGGAATTGATGGACTAGGAAGTGATGGACTAGGAAGTGATGGACTAGGCAGTAGTCACTGGGCAGTGATGGACTAGGCAGTGTTGGACTGGGCAGTGATGGACTAGGCAGTGATGGACTAGGAAGTGATGGACTAGGCAGTGATGGACTGGGCAGTGATGGACTAGGCAGTAGACACTGGGCAGTGATGGACTAGGCAGTGATGGACTAGGTAGTAGACACTGGGCAGTGATGGACTAGGCAGTGATGGACTAGGCAGTGATGGACTAGGCATTAGACACTGGGCAGTGATGGACTAGGCAGTGATGGACTAGGCAGTGATGGACTGGGCAGTGATGGACTAGGCAGTGATGGACTCGGCAGTGATGGACTCGGCAGTAAACACTGGGCAGTGATGGGGAGGGATAGTCAGCCATCCTCCCCACCCTGGCTGACTATCCTCCCCTCCTTGGCTGACTATCCTCCCCACCCTGGCTGACTATCCTCCCCACCCTGGCTGACTATCCTCCCCACCCTGGCTGACTATCCTCCCCACCCTGGCTGACTATCCCCACCCTGGCTGACTATCCTCCTCTACCTGGCTGACTATCCCCTCCCTGGCTGACTATCCCCTCCACCCTGGCTGACTATCCTCCCCACCCTGGCTGGCTACCCCCTCCCTGGCTGACAATCCTCCCCACCTGGCTGACTATCCCCTCCACCCTGGCAGACTATCCTCCCCTCTCAGGCTGACAATCCTCTCCACCCTGGCTGACTATCCCCTCCCCCCTGGCTGACTATCCTTCCCTCCCTGGCTGACTATCCTCCCCTCCCTGGCTGACTATCCTCCCCACCCTGGCTGACTATCCCCTCCACCCTGGATGACTATCCTCCCCTCCCTGGATGACTATCCTCCCCTCCCTGGCTGACTATCCTCCCCACCCTGGCTGACTATCCTCCCCTCCCTGGCTCACTATCCTCCCCTCCCTGGCTGACTATCCTCCCCACCCTGGCTGACTATCCTCCTCTACCTGGCTGACTATCCCCACCCTGGCTGACTATCCTCTACCTGGCTGACTATCCTCCCCTCCCTGGCTGACTATCCTCCTCTACCTGGCTGACTATCCTCCCCTCCCTGGCTGACTATCCTCCTCTCCCTGGCTGACTATCCTCCTCTACCTGGCTGACAATCCTCCCCACCAGGGCTGACTATCCTCACCCTGGCTGACTATCCTCCTCTACCTGGCTGACTATCCTCCCCACCCTGGCTGACAATCCTCCCCACCCTGGCTGACTATCCTCCCCACCCTGGCTGACAATCCTCCCCTCCCTGGCTGACAATCCCCACCCTGGCTGACAATCCCCACCCTGGCTGACAATCCCCACCCTGGCTGACTATCCTCCTCTACCTGGCTGACTATCCTCCCCACCCTGGCTGACTATCCTCCCCACCCTGGCTGACTATCCCCACCCTAGCTGACTATCCTCCTCTACCTGGCTGACTATCCCCACCCTGGCTGACTATCCCCACCCTGGCTGACTATCCTCCTCTACCTGGCTGACTATCCTCCTCTACCTGGCTGACTATCCTCCCCTCCCTGACTGACTATCCTCCCCACCCTGGCTGACTATCCCCTCCACCCTGGCTGACCTCCCCCACCCTGGCTGACGATCCCCTCCACCCTGGCTGACTATCCTCTCCACCCTGGCTGACTATCCCCACCCTAGCTGACTATCCTCCTCTACCTGGCTGACTATCCCCACCCTGGCTGACTATCCTCCCCTCCCTGACTGACTATCCTCCCCACCCTGGCTAACTATCCCCTCCACTCTGGCTGACCTCCCCCACCCTGGCTGACGATCCCCTCCACCCTGGCTGACTATCCTCCCCTCCCTGGCTGACTATCCTCCCCACCCTAGCTGACTATCTTCCCCACCCTGGCTTACTATCCCATCCCTGGCTGACAATCCTCCCCACCCTGGCTGACTATCCTCCCCTCCCTGGCTGACTATCCTCCTCTCCCTGGCTGACTATCCTCCTCTACCTGGCTGACAATCCTCCCCACCAGGGCTGACTATCCTCACCCTGGCTGACAATCCTCCTCTACCTGGCTGACTATCCTCCCCACCCTGGCTGACAATCCTCCCCACCCTGGCTGACTATCCTCCCCACACTGGCTGACAATCCTCCCCTCCCTGGCTGACAATCCCCACCCTGGCTGACAATCCCCACCCTGGCTGACAATCCCCACCCTGGCTGACTATCATCCTCTACCTGGCTGACTATCCTCCCCACCCTGGCTGACTATCCTCCCCACCCTGGCTGACTATCCCCACCCTAGCTGACTATCCTCCTCTACCTGGCTGACTATCCCCACCCTGGCTGACTATCCCCACCCTGGCTGACTATCCTCCTCTACCTGGCTGACTATCCTCCTCTACCTGGCTGACTATCCTCCCCTCCCTGACTGACTATCCTCCCCACCCTGGCTGACTATCCCCTCCACCCTGGCTGACCTCCCCCACCCTGGCTGACGATCCCCTCCACCCTGGCTGACTATCCTCCCCACCCTGGCTGACTATCCCCACCCTAGCTGACTATCCTCCTCTACCTGGCTGACTATCCCCACCCTGGCTGACTATCCTCCCCTCCCTGACTGACTATCCTCCCCACCCTGGCTGACTATCCCCTCCACTCTGGCTGACCTCCCCCACCCTGGCTGACGATCCCCTCCACCCTGGCTGACTATCCTCCCCTCCCTGGCTGACTATCCTCCCCACCCTAGCTGACTATCTTCCCCACCCTGGCTTACTATCCCATCCCTGGCTGACAATCCTCCCCACCCTGGCTGACTATCCTCCCCTCCCTGGCTGACTATCCTCCCCACCCTGGCTGACTATCCCCTCCCTGGCTGACTATCCCCAACCTGGCTGACAATCCTCCCCACCCTGGCTGACAATCCTCCCCACCCTGGCTGACTATCCTCCCCACCCTGGCTGACTATCCTCCCCACCCTGGCTGACTATCCTCCCCACCCTGGCTGACTCTCCTCAACCTGGCTGACTATCCTCCCCACCCTGGCTGACTATCCCCAACCTGGCTGACTATCCTCCCCACCCTGGCTGACTATCCCCAACCTGGCTGACTATCCTCGCTCTGGCTGACTATCCTTCCTTCCCTGGCTGACTATCCCCACCCTGGCTGGATTCCGATTGGAATTACACATCACTTTGCAAGCCAGCATAATTTGACTTGCAGGTTTATTGTGGCCTGTAAACCAGGAGTTTCAGACCACTGCGCTGGGGTGTAACTAGGCCCTCAAAAAGAAACGTCATTATGTATTGACGTAAAGAGTTTAATTTCACACTGGAAAATATGCAAATAAGGTAGAATAAATTCTTAAGTTGAATTGTGATTTCACTCAATCTAAAATTCTAAGTTGAGTGAACACACAATTCAAATTGAGAATGTACAGTAAATGCTTATTTTCCACCATAATTTGCAAATAAATTCATTAAAAATCCTACAATGTGATTTTCTGGATTTTTTTTCTCATTTTGTCTGTCATAGTTGAAGTGTACCTATGATGAAAATTACAGGCCTCTCTTATCTTTTTAAGTGGGAGAACTTGCACAATTGGTGGCTGACTAAATACTTTTTTCCCCCACTGTATGTTGGTTCAACTATATGCCCAAATGTTGAGTAAACTCAAGCCTAATGCATCTTGTTACCTTATGTTGAATCAATGCTTTTGTTTTTACAGTACAGTCTTGGCTCCCCTCATTTCTCCTGATATTATAGCCACCACAGCAGCATTGCCTATTTTGTTTTCCTGAGTCACTGTAGGGACACAATGCATTAAGACAGTCACTTTGTATCAGCCCTGATATCATAGCCAGCCACAGAGCAACGTTGCTCTTTTGTTTTAGTACTGACTGAGTCATCGTGTTTGATGAAAGGGAATGCATTCAACAGTGTCTTCCGCATTTAACCCAACCCCTCGGAATCAGAGAGGTGCGGGAGGCTGCCATAATCGACATCCAGGTCTTCGGCGCCCGGGGAACAGTGGGTTAATTGCCTTGCTCAGGGGGCAGAACGACAGGTTTTTACCTTGTCAGCTCCGGGATTTGATCCAGCAACCTTTCGGTTACTGGTCCAACCGGCTACCTGCCACCCATGAGTGCAGGGATCCTGGGCAGTAGACAATAGGTACTAACGCAATTTACATTCACATAATTTAGCAGACGCTCTTATCCAGAGCGACTTACAGGAGCAATTAGGGTTAAGTGCCTTGCTCAAGGGCACATCGGCATAATTGTTACCTGGGGATTTTCGAACCAGCAACTTTCCGGTTACTGGCCCAATGCGATTAACTGCTAGGCTCAGAGTATGTGAGTGGAGCCGAGCTGGAGAGAAGCTTGCCCAATTTGACTGGAGCATGGAGTGAGATTCCCAAAGGTTGGAGCGTAGGCCTTCTCTCCCGCTCCTATTTCTCTCCAGTAGCGCTCACCTGACGAGCTCAGGGTATGCCCGGCCCACAATGCATCTGTAGCCTACTCGTGTGCTGCTATAGCCCCTTGCTTTAGCTACGGTCACAGAGTTCACTAAATATTTTCATAAGGAAACTGATAAAAAACACACAGGTGAAAAGTCAAGGTGACTTACAAAAGATGAGGAGGAACCAAGAGCAAGAGAGGGAGTGTGGTGATGTAATGTCCACAACTAAAGAATCACTGTGGAATCTGAAAAGACACAGTATCTGGGAGCATGACGGTGCACATACTACATGCTACATGCTACATGCTAACAAAAAGTGTGCTAGCTAAGTGTGTGTCACGGCGGCAGTATTTTAAAAAAACAAAAAGTTAGGAAAGCTTGATGGTGTACTTACTACCTGCACATGATAAAAGACAGGAACCAGGTGGGTAAGAAAGCTAAGCTAACTACCTGACATGATGACTCCTTGCTGTCCCCAGTCCACCTGGCTGTGCTGCTGCTCCAGTTTCAACTGTTCTGCCTGTGATTATTATTATTTGACCATGCTGGTCATTTATGAACATTTGAACATCTTGGCCATGTTCTGTTATAATCTCCACCCGGCACAGCCAGAAGAGGACTGGCCACCCCACATAGCCTGATTCCTCTCTAGGTTTCTTCCTAGGTTTTGGCCTTTCTAGGGAGTTTTTACTAGCCACCGGGCTTTAACACCTGCATTGCTTGCTGTTTGGGGTTTTAGGCTGGGTTTCTGTACAGCACTTTGAGACATCAGCTGATGTACAAAGGGCTATATAAAATACATTTGATTTGATTTGATTTGTGTCATTGTAGCAAAATATTTATAAACTAAAAATCAAATCTCTTGAAAGTTTAATACATGTTTTGTTGTATTATCTATAGAGAAAGCATGATATGGTGTACTTACTACCTGCACATGATAAAAGACAGGAACCAGGTGGGTAGAAAGCTAAGTGTGTCATTGTAGCAAAATATTTATGAACTAAAAATCAAATATGTTGAAAGTTTCATATGTGTTTTGTTGTATTATCTATAGAGTAGACCTAATACACCTGCATTATTCCCCCTTTCAAGGAGCTTTCCATTTTGATTGGATTATTATTTATTTATTAAACCTTTATTTAACCTTTATTTCACCTTTATTTAACCTTTATTTAACCTTTATTTAACCTTTATTTAACCTTTATTTAACCTTTATTAAACCTTTATTTAACCTTTATTAAACCTTTATTTAACCTTTATTTAACCTTTACTTAACTAGGCAAGTCAGTTAAGAACAAATTCTTATTTTCAATGACGGCCTACCGTGGAACAGTGGGTTAATCGCCTTGTCCATGGGCAGAAGGACCTTGTCAGCTCGGGGGATAGGATCTTGCAACCTCTCGGTTACTAGTGCGACGCTCTAACCACCCTGCCGCCCCAATGAATTGACCAAACAAAACATTTAGGCCTACCTATAGAAAAATAACTCAAGAGTAGCCAGAAGGGTGTTTAGCATCCCCAGTGGCCCTGCAAACACAACGAGGATATACTCCGCTGCTAGTCTGCTCTACAGGTACCATCGTATGAGCCTCAAGCCACAGACTCTGGCCAAACTCATGTTCCCAGAATTTTTTTTGAAAGGCACTTTAGACTGAGCCTAATAAGGCTTTTTTATTGTTCTTGTTTAATTTGTATTTAATTCTAAGTAAGTCACCGCCTTATATGCGCAATTTATAGACTATCATGACTTAATGGAACTAAATGTTGTTTAAATGCTGAGAGCTATAATGACCCTGTCAGGCTAGTGTGTCGCTCTCGCGAATGTTTCACAATGTATTTCTTTGTAGGCTATAGCCTTGAAATAATATAAATAATATAGCATAAATAATTAATTTCAGTTCCTTCTTAGTCTCCCTGTCTGACCTATTTAGAGTGCTAACATACTGTTTAATATGACATGTAGCCTACTTGAAAATGATGAGCGCCTTTTTCATTTTATTAATTAAAATACTTTTCATTCAAATCAAATGATTTGGTTTCAATACTTCAAAACCAAGTCCAGGTAGTCACAGGAACAGATGGGCATTAGTGCGATTGTGATTTTAATGAATGGAGCAAATTTGGAGCAGTAGTTGTTTTTTCTCTTCCTGTGAGCACGGAGTGTTTTTTAGCAGAGCAGCAGGGAAGGACCTGAAGCACCAGAGCAGCAGAGCAGCAGGGAAGGACCTGGAGCACCAGAGCAGCAGGGAAAGACCTGGAGCACCAGAGCAGCAGGGAAAGACCTGGAGCACCAGAGCAGCAGGGAAAGACCTGGAGCACCAGAGCAGCAGGGAAGGACCTGGAGCATCAGAGCAGCAGGGAAGGACCTGGAGCACCAGAGCAGCAGGGAAAGACCTGGAGCACCAGAGCAGCAGGGAAGGACCTGGAGCACCAGAGCAGCAGGGAAGGACCTGGAACACCAGAGCAGCAGAGCAGCAGGGAAAGACATGGAGCATCAGAGCAGCAGGGAAGGACCTGGAGCACCAGAGCAGTAGGGAAGGACCTGGAGCACCAGAGCAGCAGGGAAGGACCTGGAACACCAGAGCAGCAGAGCAGCAGGGAAAGACATGGAGCATCAGAGCAGCAGGGAAGGACCTGGAACACCAGTGCAGCAGAGCAGTAGGGAAGGACCTGGAGCACCAGAGCAGCAGGGAAAGACCTGGAACACCAGAGAAGCAGAGAAGGACCTAGAGCACCAGAGCAGCAGGGAAAGACCTGGAGCACCAGAGCAGCAGGGAAAGACCTGGAGCACCAGAGCAGCAGAGAAGGACCTGGAGCACCAGAGCAGCAGGGAAAGACCTGGAGCACCAGAGCAGCAGAGAAGGACCTAGAGCACCAGAGCACTTGAGCAGCAGGGAAGGACCTGGAGCACCAGAGCACCAGAGCAGCAGGGAAGGACCTGGAGCACCAGAGCAGCAGAGAAGGACCTGGAGCACCAGAGCACCAGAGCAGCAGGGAAAGACCTGGAGCACCAGAGCAGCAGAGCAGCAGGGAAGGACCTGGTTCATTTGTACTGCTATAACAGTCCCTCTCCTCACCCCTGGTCGGGTGACTTGGTTAATTTGTGCTGCTATAACAGTCCCTCTCCTCACCCCTGGTCGGGTGACTTGGTTAATTTGTGCTGCTATAACAGTCCCTCTCCTCACCCCTGGTAGGGTGACTTGGTTAATTTGTGCTGCTATAACAGTCCCTCTCCTCACCCCTGGTAGGGTGACTTGGTTTATTTGTACTGCTATAACAGTCCCTCTCCTCACCCCTGGTCGGGTGACTTGGTTCATTTGTGCTGCTATAACAGTCCCTCTCCTCACCCCTGGTCGGGTGACTTGGTTAATTTGTGCTGCTATAACAGTCCCTCTCCTCACCCCTGGTAGGGTGACTTGGTTAATTTGTGCTGTTATAACAGTCCCTCTCCTCACCCCTGGTAGGGTGACTTGGTTAATTTGTGCTGCTATAACAGTCCCTCTCCTCACCCCTGGTTGGGTGACTTGGTTAATTTGTGCTGCTATAACAGTCCCTCTCCTCACCCCTGGTAGGGTGACTTGGTTAATTTGTGCTGCTATAACAGTCCCTCTCCTCACCCCTGGTAGGGTGACTTGGTTTATTTGTGCTGCTATAACAGTCCCTCTCCTCACCCCTGATAGGGTGACTTGGTTAATTTGTGCTGTTATAACAGTCCCTCTCCTCACCCCTGGTCGGGTGACTTGGTTCATTTGTGCTGCTATAACAGTCCCTCTCCTCACCCCTGGTTGGGTGACTTGGTTAATTTGTGCTGCTATAACAGTCCCTCTCCTCACCCCTGGTAGGGTGACTTGGTTAATTTGTGCTGCTATAACAGTCCCTCTCCTCACCCCTGGTAGGGTGACTTGGTTAATTTGTGCTGTTATAACAGTCCCTCTCCTCACCCCTGGTAGGGTGACTTGGTTAATTTGTGCTGCTATAACAGTCCCTCTCCTCACCCCTGGTAGGGTGACTTGGTTAATTTGTGCTGCTATAACAGTCCCTCTCCTCACCCCTGGTAGGGTGACTTGGTTAATTTGTGCTGTTATAACAGTCCCTCTCCTCACCCCTGGTAGGGTGACTTGGTTAATTTGTGCTGTTATAACAGTCCCTCTCCTCACCCCTGGTAGGGTGACTTGGTTAATTTGTGCTGCTATAACAGTCCCTCTCCTCACCCCTGGTAGGGTGACTTGGTTAATTTGTGCTGCTATAACAGTCCCTCTCCTCACCCCTGGTCGGGTGACTCGGTTAATTTGCTCAAATTAATCAAGTCAAATTCCGGACGGAAGAAAGGATCCTCTGCACAGATCGACAACAGCCACCCTGGAAGCATCCTTACCCAACGCTCCACAAAAGCCCTTGCTACTCCAAGTCTCAGAGCGAGTGACGTTTGAAACGCTATTAGCGCGCACCCCGCTAACTAGCTAGCCATTTCGGTTACACAAGCACCACTCATACAAGCGTGTTTTTCCGACCTTTCAACTCCGCTCACATACTCTGGCTAGGCTACCTGCCGCCCAATGCATCAGGACCGCCTTGGTTTGGTGTATTTCTCCTAATGGACTGATATTGCCACAGCATTATACAAGCGTTATTGCATTGGGTCAATCATTTGTATTCTTGTCATGTTTGCTCACACGTCTCTTTGTGTTTTTTTCTAAAGGACGGATCTAGCCATGTCTTTTAGCCGTATAGCCACACAGCAGCATTGTGGCTATAGTTTGTTTTCGTACACAGCAAATTATCCCGTGTTAAATTAACACTGAGTGTTGACCCGTTTTGACACTGGAACAGGGTTAAATTAACACTGAGAGTGTGGACCCGTATTGACACTGGAACAGGGTTAAATTAACACTGAGAGTGTGGACCCGTATTGACACTGGAACAGGGTTAAATTAACACTGAGAGTGTGGACCCGTATTGACACTGGAACAGTGTTAAATTAACACTGAGAGTGTGGACCCGTATTGACACTGGAACACTGTTAAATTAACACTGAGAGTGTGGACCCGTTTTGACACTGGAACAGTGTTCAATTAACACACTGCATGGTGTAAAGCCTTATTTCCCAGAGTGCCTTGCTTTTCGGGTGAATTGTAGACTTACAGTACCACCCATGACTGTATTTGTTAGTGACAGAGACATGGCTGTTGCATTTATCAATTTTCGGCCCTATAGACTTCACCAAGTGAGATCCTGAGCGAATATGTTATCATTAAAATTGTATTATTTAACACAATACATTATGTATTTCATAAGGCCTTATTTTGAGAGCCAAAAGACATCTGGTAGCATAAGGTAACCAATTACCAAAGACATCTGGTAGCATAGGGTAACCAATAACCAAAGACTTGTGGTAGCATAAGGTAACCAAAGACATCTGTTAGCATAAGGTAACCAAAGACTTCTTGTAGCATAAGGTAACCAATTACCAAAGACATCTGGTAGCATAAGGTAACCAAAGACTTCTTGTAGCATAAGGTAACCAATTACCAAAGACATCTGGTAGCATAAGGTAACCAATAACCAAAGACATCTGGTAGCATAGGGTAACCAATTACCAAAGACATCTGGTAGCATAGGGTAACCAATTACCAAAGACATCTGGTAGCATAAGGTAACCAATTACCAAAGACATCTGGTAGCATAAGGTAACCAATTACCAAAGACATCTGGTAGCATAGGGTAACCAATAACCAAAGACATCTGGTAGCATAAGGTAACCAATTACCAAAGACATCTGGTAGCATAGGGTAACCAATTACCAAAGACATCTGGTAGCATAAGGTAACCAAAGACATCTTGTAGCATAAGGTAACCAATTACCAAAGACATCTGGTAGCATAAGGTAACCAATAACCAAAGACATCTTGTAGCATAAGGTAACCAATTACCAAAGACATCTGGTAGCATAAGGTAACCAAAGACATCTTGTAGCATAAGGTAACCAATTACCAAAGACATCTGGTAGCATAAGGTAACCAATAACCAAAGACATCTTGTAGCATAAGGTAACCAATTACCAAAGACATCTGGTAGCATAAGGTAACCAAAGACATCGTGTAGCATAAGGTAACCAATAACCAAAGACATCTTGTAGCATAAGGTAACCAATAACCAAAGACATCTGGTAGCATAAGGTAACCAATAACCAAAGACTTCTTGTAGCATAAGGTAACCAATTACCAAAGACATCTGGTAGCATAAGGTAACCAAAGACATCGTGTAGCATAAGGTAACCAATAACCAAAGACATCTGTCGGCATAAGGTAACCTGATGGAGGGACAATAGAGCCCTGAGTACCAGGCCATTAGAACCTGATGGTCGGTACCAAGTCGGATACTACCAAAGCATGTCCAAAGCGGGATAAAAGGAGATTACCGTGACTCACGTGTAATTTTACTGCGGTCATGACTCATGGCTGCCGGTGTGGCAGTAATAAGGTCAGCACAACAGTCCGAATTACACCCTATCTCCTTAAGAACAGTCCCAATAACACCCTATCTCCTTAAGAACAGTCCTAATAACACCCTATCTCCTTAAGAACAGTCCTAATAACACCCTATCTCCTTAAGAACAGTCCTAATAACACCCCATCTCCTTAAGAACAGTCCTAATTACACCCCATCTCCTTAAGAACAGTCCTAATAACACCCTATCTCCTTAAGAACAGTCCTAATAAACCCCTATCTCCTTAAGAACAGTCCTGATAACACCCAATCTCTTTACGAACAGTCCTAATAACACCCTATCTCCTTACGAACAGTCCTAATAACACCCAATCTCCTTAAGAACAGTCCTAATAACCCCCTATCTCCTTAAGAACAGTCCTAATAACACCCTATCTCCTTAAGAACAGTCCTAATAACCCCCTATCTCCTTACAAACAGTCCTAATAACACCCTATCTCCTTAAGAACAGTCCTAATAACACCCTATCTCCTTACGAACAGTCCTAATAACCCCCATATCTCCTTAAGAACAGTCCTAATAACCCCCTATCTCCTTGAGAATCTCATTTGACATGGGGGAGGGGACCTGTAAACTTTACGATCAAACTTTATCAATGTAGAAGCAAAAAAAGTCATTTTTACATACTTTGATACGGTTCCATGCGAATATCATCCAATTTCATTGAAAAACTGGATTTTGACTGTTCATAACCTTTAAAAAACAACATAACGAAGTGACCCAAAACCAGCGACCCAGCAGTTGGATCATCTAAATAACTCAGTATATATATTTTTTGTAACCCCTTAAAATAAAGCCTTATGAAATACATATTGTATTGTGTTAAATAATTAAACTGGTAATAATAACATATTCACATAGGATCTCACTTGGTGAGGTCCTTAAGGATGGAAAAACTCTGTCACGAACCAATTCAAGGCACTCTGGGAAATATGCAAATAAAGCATTACACTAAGCAGTGTGTTAATTCAAGACAGTTCGGTGTCTATACGGGTCCACACTTTCAGTGTTAATTTAACACTGGGGAATTTGCTATGTACCGTCATCCTAGCCGGTTTATGTTCCTACTGACTCATCGTTTTACTGAGCCTCCATTTTGAAAACATACAGGCTTTACCAAAGCAAAGAACACAAATATTGACCTTAATAGAATAAGTCTTTACCTTAAACATTCTTAGCAGTCATTAGATTAATTTAACTCAAAGACATCATTCACGTCTAAGTGCAAATGTCAACAAAGAAAGTCAAATCATTACGGTGCTGTGTTGTGATTGGCTGACGGTAAAACCATGTGACCAGCTCCGGGCGCTCTCAATCTCATTTCCTTGACAAAGCCATCCACTCACCTCCCTGCTAGCCCTGCCTGCCTGCTCTGGCCAATCCTTACATGCCTTCAACAGCCTGGTAGGCACTCCCTTTTTTTTTAATGAGGGGAGGAGAGGAGAGAAATCACAGCGAAAGTGTCCTACCAAGCTGCCAATCTTGCAGATTCCACCAAAGGCGGAAGGTGTTTGTGGAGGGAGTATGGTACAACTGCATGCTACAACTGCATGCTACAGCTTGCCTTGTAGGGTATAGACCTTACAGCTCTGCAGGGCAGACTCCACATGGAGCTGAAACGTAACTTATTGCAGCATCTGGAGACCCCAAGTGTTTGTCATGGTTTTGACAGATCTTCTGTGTTACAAATGTCACTGAGGTCCTCTACTTTCATTTCTCTAAATCTTTCAATGTCTTTCCTTCCCAAACAGGATGCACACAACCTCTCTCTAGACTGTTATGTCTGTCTGTCTGTCTGTCTGTCTGTCTGTCTGTCTAGACTGTTCTGTCTGTCTGTCTGTCTGTCTGTCTGTCTGTCTGTCTGTCTGTCTAGACTGTTCTGCCTGTCTGTCTGTCTGTCTGTCTGTCTGTCTGTCTGTCTGTCTGTCTGTCTGTGTTACCAAAGTCTGTACTACAGTGCTACAATGCAATTCAGTTTGTTACAATTCACCTCGGCTTCCCTCATCACCTCACTAACACTTGACTTAAACCTGCAGGTATGTAAATGCTTGTTTATAACTTATTATAAACATGTATGAACAATTTAATTTATTATTATTAGAGAGCTTATAGTATGTTCCTGAAGTGACACACTACTGCAATCACACTCCGCTCAGACAACAGCAGACAAAGAGACTCCAAACCAACCTAAAAGCAGAGCTAACATACGAATAAGTCAGTCTTCAAATAATTCCCTGAAGCACCTCACAGTCAACACACCACTGCAAACCCCAACATGCAGTGTTTGAAAGGCCACCACAGGGTTGCGTTCATTAGGGCACACTGTAGCAAAACAGTTCAACACGTTGTGTAATGGAAGCCCCGGAAGAAAAAAAACAAGTGTTTTTCTTATTGAACAAGTTCAGATAGATAGTACTTTCAGATTCAGAGTGTTTATATATATTTGAGCTCCAACATGCAGGACTAGGTTAAATAAAATATAGAAAATGGTCATTAAAAAAAACAATGGAAATGTATATAGCCCTATATACATCATAATAACTGCGGCTTCTCCGTTTCGGGACGTTTTTCTTGAGTTCCGTGCCTAGTGAACACAACCCCTGTCTCACAACAAACACAGCAAACAGAGAAGAAGCACTGAAGGCCCTCTGTCTCCCACTCTCCCTCATGCTGTGGACAGCACCAAAAGGCTACACACGGGTTATACCTCTTCTGCACAGCCACCAGTTGTGTGCTGCCGTCCATGTGATGTTGCAGACCAGCCAGCAGGGGGCTCACTGAGTCACTCAGGCTCTCCTGATCACTCTTAATCTCTGTTCTAAAATTTACACCGGGGGGACGGAAAGCACACCAGGACAATTTAGACGAAGGAAGTGTAAATAAAACATTTAAAAATGCAGTCGTAAGGACTAAGGGCAGCACGCAAGCATAGCAGTCACAGACAACAATACGGGTGGATAAAGCAACTGTAAAATCAATGCTGAAGAACAGCACTCCATTGACATGGACTATATGCAGGAATGCTTCACAATGTAAACGACTTCACGGTAAAAGCTGTGATCTATATTTCCTGCCTCTGAAGAATATGTAAATACTGTAGTGATTTGCATCGTGAATATAAATCTAATTTCATAGTAACAGGAACAGTCAACAACCAAACAGCAAGTCTGAAACTGTATACTGGTACTGCCAACGAGCTGAGTACAACAGCTTGACCTAACTTTACCTTATCATACCTAACCTATTCCTTATATGTTCCTTACCTAACCTTTCCTATCTCTTTTCTTACCCTACCTTACCCTTCCCTAATCTTACCCATCCCTTCCCTAATCTTACCCATCCCTTCCCTTATCTTACCCATCCCTTCCCTTATCTTACCCATCCCTTCCCTAATCTTACCCATCCCTTCCCTTATTACCCATCCCTTCCCTAATCTTACCCATCCCTTCCCTTATCTTACCCATCCCTTCCCTAATCTTACCCATCCCCCTTCCCTTATCTTACCCATCCCCCTTCCCTTATCTTACCCATCCCTTCCCTTATCTTACCCATCCCTTCGCTTATCTTACCCATCCCTTCCCTTATCTTACCCATCCCTTCCCTTATCTTACCCATCCCTTCCCTTATCTTACCCATCCCTTATCTTACCCATCCCTTCCCTTATCTTACCCAACCCTTCCCTTATCTTACCCATCCCTTCCCTTATCTTACCCATCCCTTCCCTTATCTTACCTTACCTGCAGTATCCCTTACCTTACATTACGTGACCTTACCTTAGCTAAACCTTACCTTACCTTACCCACCTTGTTCTACCTAACCTTACCTATCCTTTACCTTACCTAGCCTATCCCTTACCTTACCTAGCCTATCCCTTACCTTACCTAGCCTATCCCTTACCTAACCTTACCTAGCCTATCCCTTACCTAGCCTATCCCTTACCTTACCTAGCCTATCCCTTACCTTACCTAGCCTATCCCTTACCTAACCTAGCCTATCCCTTACCTAGCCTATCCCTTACCTAGCCTATCCCTTACCTAACCTAGCCTATCCCTTACCTAGCCTATCCCTTACCTTACCTAGCCTATCCCTTACCTAGCCTATCCCTTACCTTACCTAGCCTATCCCTTACCTTACCTATCCCTTACCTTACCCTATCCTACCTTACCTAGCATATCCCTTACCTTACGCTATCCTACCTTACCTAGCCTATCCCTTACCTTACCTAGCCTATCCCTTACCTAGCCTATCCCTTACCTTACCTAGCCTATCCCTTACCTTACCTATCCCTTACCTTACCCTATCCTACCTTACCTAGCATATCCCTTACCTTACCCTTCCTTACCCTACCTTACCTATCCCTTATCTTACCTAACCGTACCCTAACTTACCTTACGTGCGCACAAACGTACAAGCAAACAGGTCGAAACCAAAGCCACCTACCCAAGTGAAGTCCCCCAGTGGAGTTCAAGGCTGAGGTCTGTGCTGGGCAGGAAGTCGTGAGGGAACTCTAGATCCTCGTCTTCATCTCTCCTCCTCTGCTCCTCCTCTTCCTCAGTGTTCCTCCCTGGGACGTCCTGTAAGGGGTCGACCCCTTGTTCTGTGGTTGAGGCTGGAGGCTTGGTACAGACCACTATGGTATCTGCTGTGTTGTTTTCTCCGTTCTGGTCGGTTCTATCGGCGTGGACTTCAGCCTGGAGGAAACAACAACAACAACAACAACAACAACACAAGTTATATTAATGAAGCTGTCGTCAACAGGAACTAGAGTTCCTAAAACACAACAAGGCCCAATGCTGAGTCCAGTGAACGGTGCTTCAACTAACATCCATGTCCTTTGTGTTCTGCCTCCACCCCCGGACAATCACAGACCCAGGTATAAAGCCAAACCGAGCACCGCCTGTTTGTGCAGAAACACACCCTTTATTAAAACACAATAAAGAACGCTGAGTTTGCGTTGACTAATGTGAGGTTGGCCAATCCACTCTGTCAAAACCTTATCATTAGCCAATGAGCCAACTTTTGATTTACATTACATTACCCAATGGGGTCAAAGAGCACACTGTTCTCCTGTGTCTCCTGTACGAAGTGTGTGTTATTGTTATTGATAAGGGAACATTGTATATTATGATTGCAAGCAATACACAACATAATGTACATAACAGCATAATGTACATAACAACATAATGTACATACCAACATAATGTACATAACAACATAATGTACATAACAACCTAATGTACATAACAACATAATGTACATAACAACCTAATGTACATAACACCCTAATGTACACAACAACCTAATGTACATAACAACATAATGTACATAACAACCTAATGTACATAACAACCTAATGTACATAACAACCTAATGTACATAACAACCTAATGTACATAACAACCTAATGTACATAACAACATAATGTACATAACAACATAATGTACATAACAACATAATGTACATAACAACCTAATGTACATAACAACATAATGTACATAACAACCTAATGTACATAACAACCTAATGTACATAACAACCTAATGTACATAACATAATGTACATAACAACCTAATGTACATAACAACATAATGTACATAACAACATAATGTACATAACAACATAATGTACATAACAACATAATGTACATAACAACATAATGTACATAACAACCTAATGTACATAACAACCTAATGTACATAACAACCTAATGTACATAACACCCTAATGTACACAACAACCTAATGTACATAACAACATAATGTACATAACAACCTAATGTGCATAACAACATAATGTACATAACAACATAATGTACATAACAACCTAATGTGCATAACAACATAATGTACATAACAACATAATGTACATAACAACATAATGTACATAACAACCTAATGTACATAACAACCTAATGTACATAACAACCTAATGTACATAACAACATAATGTACATAACAACATAATGTACATAACAACCTAATGTACATAACAACATAATGTGCATAACAACATAATGTGCATAACAACATAATGTACATAACAACATAATGTACATAACAACATAATGTACATAACAACATAATGTACATAACAACCTAATGTACATAACAACATAATGTACATAACAACATAATGTACATAACATAATGTACATAACAACCTAATGTACATAACAACATAATGTACATAACAACATAATGTACATAACAACATAATGTACATAACAACCTAATGTACATAACAACATAATGTACATAACAACATAATGTACATAACATAATGTACATAACAACCTAATGTACATAACAACATAATGTACATAACAACATAATGTACATAACAACATAATGTACATAACAACCTAATGTACATAACAACCTAATGTACATAACATAATGTACATAACAACATAATGTACATAACAACATAATGTACATAACAACCTAATGTACATAACAACCTAATGTACATAACAACATAATGTACATAACATAATGTACATAACAACATAATGTACATAACAACATAATGTACATAACAACATAATGTACATAACAACATAATGTACATAACAACCTAATGTACATAACAACATAATGTACATAACAACATAATGTACATAACAACCTAATGTACATAACAACATAATGTACATAACAACATAATGTACATAACAACATAATGTGCATAACAACCTAATGTACATAACAACCTAATGTACATAACAACATAATGTACATAACAACATAATGTACATAACAACATAATGTACATAACAACATAATGTACATAACATAATGTACATAACAACATAATGTACATAACAACCTAATGTACATAACAACATAATGTACATAACAACATAATGTACATAACATAATGTACATAACAACCTAATGTACATAACAACATAATGTACATAACAACATAATGTACATAACAACATAATGTACATAACAACCTAATGTACATAACAACCTAATGTACATAACAACATAATGTACATAACAACATAATGTACATAACAACATAATGTACATAACAACATAATGTACATAACAACATAATGTACATAACAACCTAATGTACATAACATAATGTACATAACAACCTAATGTACATAACAACATAATGTACATAACAACATAATGTACATAACAACATAATGTACATAACAACCTAATGTACATAACAACATAATGTACATAACAACATAATGTACATAACAACATAATGTACATAACAACATAATGTACATAACAACCTAATGTACATAACAACATAATGTACATAACAACATAATGTACATAACAACATAATGTACATAACAACATAATGTACATAACAACCTAATGTACATAACAACATAATGTACATAACAACCTAATGTACATAACATAATGTACATAACAACCTAATGTACATAACAACATAATGTACATAACAACATAATGTACATAACAACATAATGTACATAACAACCTAATGTACATAACAACATAATGTACATAACAACATAATGTACATAACAACATAATGTACATAACAACATAATGTACATAACAACATAATGTACATAACAACCTAATGTACATAACAACATAATGTATATAACAACATAATGTACATAACAACATAATGTACATAACAACCTAATGTACATAACAACCTAATGTACATAACAACCTAATGTACATAACAACCTAATGTACATAACAACCTAATGTACATAACAACCTAATGTACATAACATTTTGACGTAGAATTACGTGTTCTGCTGCGCATGTTGTTTTAAAGAGGTAACACAACTAACGATCACACAACTAACATGACAACATTAGAGTGTATGTCTCGTGTATGACCGCACAACATAAAGTCCACTTGATCCCTCTGACAGATTGCATATATGTTGTATAAATGTTGTAGCTATTGTATAGTATAACTATTGTATAGATATTGTAAATATAGTATAACTATTGTGTATATTGTATAAATAGTGTATATATTGTATAATATACATATTGTATAGATATATATGTATATATTATATATATATTGTATAACTATTCCCTACATAGTGCACTACTTTACCTCATTCTCTGAAGCTTAAACAGCAACACCTACAGGATAATGACAGTCCTAGGAGTGTGCTTCTCACACCCAGTCCCAAATAGCACCCTATTCCCTACATAGTGCACTACTTTACCTCCTTCTCTGAAGCTTAAACAGCAACACCTACAGGATAATGACAGTCCTAGGAGTGTGCTTCTCACACCCAGTCCCAAATAGCACCCTATTCCCTACATAGTGCACTACTTTACCTCATTCTCTGAGGCTAAAGCAGCATCATCTGTAGGATATCCTCTCTGTAATAACTGACAACCAAGTAAGCACAATCAAAACGTTCTTGTCAACATAACATGAACTACGGAGGCCCCCGAGGATCAACCTTAACCACAGACTTATATGTTGACATCTTTACACTCTCCCACCCTGCTAAAGTCATTAGGATTCTTTGTCAAACACTTTTGAGTTGAAGAACAATGACTGCTTCCCGAAACAGCACCCTATTCCCTACACAGTGCACTGCCTTTGACCAGGGCCCATGGGGAATAGGCTGTCATTAGGGACCGAGCCATGTCATTATAATAGGATTCTATGTAAGTCTTACTGTACACACCACTGAGCTAGTGAACAATGAGTTTAATACTAAATGTTCAGATGTTCAGCTTTGAGTTGTGGATCATTATTACCGAGACCAGCTGATCCGGTTTGACTGCCATGGCAACGAGGGAATCCACATACAGTAGCCTATAATGGTATGTCTGACTTTTATTGTACATTATGAGGTGTGTGTGTGTGTGTGTGTGTGTGTGTGTGTGTGTGTGTGTGTGTGTGTGTGTGTGTGTGTGTGTGTGTGTGTATATATATTATCATACTTACACACCCAGTCTCTTTACTTTGCGGCGATGATATCTCTTAACTTTAAACAATGCGAAATTCGAATACAAAATGATATGTTAAGCTTCTTTCTATTCTGTGGTTGAATGAAATAGCAAACATTACGTGAATTCAGCAAATACATGTGTTTACTTCATCTTTGTGGTTCCCTGATGAAACAGTATCATCCTTTACTGTAGTTAGGTTACCTAGGTTACTCAAATGACCCGTTTCACCTGTCTTTACTGTAGTTAGGTTACCTAGGTTACTCAAATGACCCGTTTCACCTGTCTTTACTGTAGTTAGGTTACCTAGGTTACTCAAATGACCCGTTTCACCTGTCTTTATTGTAGTTAGGTTACCTAGGTTACTCAAATGACCCGTTTCACCTGTCTTTATTGTAGTTAGGTTACCTAGGTTACTCAAATGACCTGTTTCACCTGTCTTTATTGTAGTTAGGTTACCTAGGTTAATCAAAGGACCTGTTTCACCTGTCTTTATTGTAGTTAGGTTACTTAGGTTACTCTAATGACTTGTTTCACCTGTCTTTATTGTAGTTAGGTTACCTGTACTCTACTTGTTTCACCTGTCTTGTGCTTGTCTCCACCCCCCCACTCAGGTGTCTCCTATTTCTCCCCATTATCCCCTGTGTATTTATACCTGCGTTTTCTGTCTGTCTGTTGCCAGTTCTTCTTGTCTTACCAGCGTGTTTCCTGTTTCTCCTGTTCTCAAGTTCTTGTTTTCTAGTCTTCCCGGTTCCGACCGTTCTACCTGTCCTGACACTGAGCCCGCCTGCCGTTCTGTCCCTGATTGACTCTGCCTTGGATTACGAACCTCTGCCTGCCCTCGACCTGCCCTTTGCCTGCTCTTTTTGTTACAATAAATATTCTGAGAACCCGAACTATCCACCTCCGGTGTCTGCATCTACGTCATATCTTGAGTCGTGATAGTACGAACTGGCCATGGCTGACCCAGCAGACTCAGACCAGCTCCGCAACGATGGATCACTCCAAGGAACCACCAGAGTTGGTGCGGCAGGGTAGCCTAGTGGTTAGAGTGTTGGACTAGCAATCAAAAGGTTGCAAATTCAAATCCCCCAGCTGACAAGGCCAAATCTACACTGGAGATGCTTACAAGGAAGACAGTGAATGAAAATAGCTGTCTAGCCATGATCTCTAACACCTTGACAGAGCATGAAGAATTTGAAAAGAATAGTGGTAAAATATAGCACAATCCAGGTGTGCAAAGCTCTTATATGGGTAATTTTTCCAACAATTGTTTACAGACAGATTATTTCACAAATAATTAGCTTTATCACAATTGCAGTGGGTCAGAAGTTTACATACAACTTATTTACATAAGTTGACTGTGCCTTTAAACAGCTTGGAAAATTCCCAAAAATTATGTCATGGCTTTAGAAGCTTAGGCTAATTGACATAATTTGAGTCAATTGCAGGTGTACCTGTGGATATACTGTATTTTAAGGCCTACCTTCACACTCAGTGCCTCTTTGCTTGACATCATGGGAAAATCTAAAGAAATCAGTCAAGACCTCAGAAAAAAATGTATAGACCTCCACAAGTCTGGTTCATCCTTGGGAGGAATTTTGAAATGCCTGAAGGTACCACGTTCATCTGTACAAGCAATAGTACTCAAGTATAAACACCATGGGACCACGCAGCCGTCATACCGCTCAAGAATGAGACGTGTTCTGTCTCCTAGAGATGAACGTACTTTGGTGCGAAAAGTGCAAATCAATCCCAGAACAACAGCAAAGGACCTTGAAGATGCTGGAGGAAACAGGTACAAAAATATCTATATTCACAGTAAAGCGAGTCCTATAACGGCATAACCTGAAAGGTCGCTCAGCAAGGAAGAAGCCATTGCTCCAAAACAGCCATAAAAAAGCCAGACTACGGTTTGCAACTGCACATGGGGACAGAGATCGCACTTTATGGAGAAATGTCATCTGGTCTGATGAAACTAAAATAGAACTGTTTGGCCATAATGACCATCGTTATGTTTGGAGGAAAAAGGGGGAGGTTTGCAAGCCAAAGAACACCATTCCAACCGTGAAGCACGGGGGTGACAGCATCATGTTGTGGGGGTGCTTTGCTGCAGGAGGGACTGGTGCACTTCACAAAATAGATGGCATCATGAAGAAGGAAAATTATGTGGATATATTGAAGCAAAATCTCAAGACATCAGTCAGGAAGTTAATAAAGCTTGGTTGCAAATGGGTCTTCCAAATGGACAATGATCCCAAGAATACCGCAAAAGTTGTGGCAAAATGGCATAAGGACATCGAAGTCAAGGTATTGGAGTGGCCATCACAAAGCCCTGACATCAATCCCGTATACATTTTGTGGGCAGAACTGAAAAAGCGTGTGCGAGCAAGGAGGCCTACAAACCTGACTCAGTTACACCAGCTCTGTCAGGAGGAATGGGCCAAAATTCACCCAACTAATTGTGGGAAGCTTGTGGAAGGCTACCCGAAACATTTGACCCAAGTTAAACAATTTAAAGATAATGTTATCAAATACTAATTGAGTGTATGTTAACTTCTGACCCACTGGGAATGTGATGAAAGAAATAAAAGCTGAAATAAATGATTATCTCTCCTATTATTCTGACATTTCACATTCTTAAAATAAAGTGGTGATCCTAACTGACCTAAGACAGGGAATTTTTACTAAATGATTAAATGTCAGGAATTGCGAAATACTGAGTTTATATGTATTTGCCTAAAGTGTATGCAAACTTCCAACTTCAACTATATACTATGTTTATATACCGTATGAATGTGACTCTATATCATCTCATGCTGTGTTTCTTGCACAATGACAGAACAACGGAGATAGAGGAGAGAGCCATACCAAAACACACACACACCACCCCAGCACATGGCTAAAGGTCAGGCTACGGCAACGTTAGCCGTACACACAGAAGAAAACCCATTAGTGCTAGCTATCCTAGCTAACAAGTAGATAATTTGACATGTGGTCATAGGTCAACTTGGTCTTCGCTTATCCTCACAGGTCAACGTTGTGTCACAGTCCACACGGTATACAGTCATGTGTACTACCTATGGAATTCAATTGCCGTATAGAAGAGTAACATTTTGCATAGGTAAACTCTCCTGAGTATGAGATGGCTCAGCCTGAATGTGTTCAATACCAACAACAACAACAACAAATCAACAACACTTATCTCTACCTTTTGCTGATCCCTGCCTTGTCTCACCAGCCCTTCGCCTGATTTGGTGTGACTACATAGACCAGTCCTATATATAACTATATAGACCAGTCCTTTATGTAACTTTATAGACCAGTCCTATATATAACTATATAGACCAGTCCTATATATAACTACATAGACCAGTCCTATATATAACTATATAGACCAGTCCTTTATATAACTACATAGACCAGTCCTATATATAACTATATAGACCAGTCCTATATATAACTATATAGACCAGTCCTAAATAGACCAGTCGTTTATAGACCAGTCCTTTATATAACTTTATAGACCAGTCCTATATATAACTATATAGATCAGTCCTATATATAACTACATAGACCAGTCCTATATATAACTATATAGACCAGTCCTTTATATAACTACATAGACCAGTCCTATATATAACTATATAGACCAGTCCTATATATAACTATATAGACCAGTCCTATATATAACTATATAGACCAGTCCTTTATATAACTATATAGACCAGTCCGATATAGACCAGTCCTATATATAACTATATAGACCAGTCCGATATAGACCAGACCTTTACATAACTATATAGACCAGTCCTATTTATAACTAAATAGACCAGTCCTATATATAACTAAATAGACCAGTCCTTTACATAACTATATAGACCAGTCCTTTATATAACTATATAGACCAGTCCTATATATAACTACATAGACCAGTCCTTTACATAACTATATAGACCAGTCCTATATATAACTACATAGACCAGTCCTATATATAACTATATAGACCAGTCCTTTACATAACTATATAGACCAGTCCTTTATATAACTATATAGACCAGTCCTATATATAACTACATAGACCAGTCCTTTACATAACTATATAGACCAGTCCTATATATAACTAAATAGACCAGTCCTATATATAACTATATAGACCAGTCCTATATATAACTATATAGACCAGTCCTTTATATAACTATATAGACCAGTCCTTTACATAACTATATAGACCAGTCCTATATATAACTATATAGACCAGTCCTATATATAACTATATAGACCAGTCCTTTATATAACTATATAGACCAGTCCTATATATAACTATATAGACCAGTCCTTTATATAACTATATAGACCAGTCCTATATATAACTATATAGACCAGTCCTTTATATAACTATATAGACCAGTCCTATATATAACTATATAGACCAGTCCTTTATATAACTATATAGACCAGTCCTTTATATAACTATATAGACCAGTCCTTTATAGACCAGTCCTTTATATAACTATATAGACCAGTCCTTTATATAACTATATAGACCAGTCCTATATAGACCAGTCCTTTATAGACCAGTCCTATATATAACTATATAGACCAGTCCTATATAGACCAGTCCTTTATAGACCAGTCCTATATATAACTATATAGACCAGTCCTATATAGACCAGTCCTTTATAGACCAGTCCTATATATAACTATATAGACCAGTCCTATATAGACCAGTCCTTTATAGACCAGTCCTATATATAACTATATAGACCAGTCCTATATAGACCAGTCCTATATAGACCAGTCCTTTATATAACTATATAGACCAGTCCTATATATAACTATATAGACCAGTCCTTTATATAACTATATAGACCAGTCCTATATATAACTAAATAGACCAGTCCTATATATAACTAAATAGACCAGTCCTTTACATAACTATATAGACCAGTCCTTTATATAACTACATAGACCAGTCCTATATATAACTATATAGACCAGTCCTTTATATAACTATATAGACCAGTCCTATATATAACTATATAGACCAGTCCTATATAGACCAGTCCTATATATAACTATATAGACCAGTCCTATATAGACCAGTCCTATATAGACCAGTCCTATATATAGTTATATAGACCAGTCCTATATATAACTATATAGACCAGTCCTATATATAACTATATAGACCAGTCCTATATAGACCAGTCCTTTATATAACTATATAGACCAGTCCTTTACATAACTATATAGACCAGTCCTATATATAACTATATAGACCAGTCCTTTATATAACTATATAGAACAGTCCTATATATAACTATATAGACCAGTCCATTATATAACTATATAGACCAGTCCTATATATAACTATATAGACCAGTCCTATATAGACCAGTCCTTTATATAACTATATAGACCAGTCCTTTACATAACTATATAGACCAGTCCTATATATAACTATATAGACCAGTCCTTTACATAACTATATAGACCAGTCCTTTATATAACTATATAGACCAGTCCTATATATAACTATATAGACCAGTCCTATATATAACTATATAGACCAGTCCTATATAGACCAGTCCTTTATATAACTATATAGACCAGTCCTATATAGACCAGTCCTTTATATAACTATATAGACCAGTCCTATATAGACCAGTCCTTTATATAACTATATAGACCAGTCCTATATAGACCAGTCCTTTATAGACCAGTCCTTTACATAACTATATAGACCAGTCCTATATATAACTATATAGACCAGTCCTATATAGACCAGTCCTTTATATAACTATATAGACCAGTCCTATATAGACCAGTCCTTTATAGACCAGTCCTTTACATAACTATATAGACCAGTCCTATATATAACTATATAGACCAGTCCTATATAGACCAGTCCTTTATATAACTATATAGACCAGTCCTATATAGACCAGTCCTATATAGACCAGTCCTTTATATAACTATATAGACCAGTCCTATATATAACTATATAGACCAGTCCTTTACATAACTATATAGACCAGTCCTATATATAACTACATAGACCAGTCCTATATATAACTATATAGACCAGTCCTATATATAACTATATAGACCAGTCCTATATATAACTATATAGACCAGTCCTATATATAACTACATAGACCAGTCCTATATATAACTATATAGACCAGTCCTTTATATAACTATATAGACCAGTCCTATATAGACCAGTCCTTTATATAACTATATAGACCAGTCCTATATAGACCAGTCCTATATATAACTATATAGACCAGTCCTTTACATAACTATATAGACCAGTCCTATATATAACTACATAGACCAGTCCTATATATAACTATATAGACCAGTCCTTTATATAACTATATAGACCAGTCCTATATATAACTATATAGACCAGTCCTTTATATAACTATATAGACCAGTCCTTTATATAACTATATAGACCAGTCCTTTATAGACCAGTCCTTTATATAACTATATAGACCAGTCCTTTATATAACTATATAGACCAGTCCTATATAGACCAGTCCTTTATAGACCAGTCCTATATATAACTATATAGACCAGTCCTATATAGACCAGTCCTTTATAGACCAGTCCTATATATAACTATATAGACCAGTCCTATATAGACCAGTCCTTTATAGACCAGTCCTATATATAACTATATAGACCAGTCCTATATAGACCAGTCCTTTATAGACCAGTCCTATATATAACTATATAGACCAGTCCTATATAGACCAGTCCTATATAGACCAGTCCTTTATATAACTATATAGACCAGTCCTATATATAACTATATAGACCAGTCCTTTATATAACTATATAGACCAGTCCTATATATAACTAAATAGACCAGTCCTATATATAACTAAATAGACCAGTCCTTTACATAACTATATAGACCAGTCCTTTATATAACTACATAGACCAGTCCTATATATAACTATATAGACCAGTCCTTTATATAACTATATAGACCAGTCCTATATATAACTATATAGACCAGTCCTATATAGACCAGTCCTATATATAACTATATAGACCAGTCCTATATAGACCAGTCCTATATAGACCAGTCCTATATATAGTTATATAGACCAGTCCTATATATAACTATATAGACCAGTCCTATATATAACTATATAGACCAGTCCTATATAGACCAGTCCTTTATATAACTATATAGACCAGTCCTTTACATAACTATATAGACCAGTCCTATATATAACTATATAGACCAGTCCTTTATATAACTATATAGAACAGTCCTATATATAACTATATAGACCAGTCCATTATATAACTATATAGACCAGTCCTATATATAACTATATAGACCAGTCCTATATAGACCAGTCCTTTATATAACTATATAGACCAGTCCTTTACATAACTATATAGACCAGTCCTATATATAACTATATAGACCAGTCCTTTACATAACTATATAGACCAGTCCTTTATATAACTATATAGACCAGTCCTATATATAACTATATAGACCAGTCCTATATATAACTATATAGACCAGTCCTATATAGACCAGTCCTTTATATAACTATATAGACCAGTCCTATATAGACCAGTCCTTTATATAACTATATAGACCAGTCCTATATAGACCAGTCCTTTATATAACTATATAGACCAGTCCTATATAGACCAGTCCTTTATAGACCAGTCCTTTACATAACTATATAGACCAGTCCTATATATAACTATATAGACCAGTCCTATATAGACCAGTCCTTTATATAACTATATAGACCAGTCCTATATAGACCAGTCCTTTATAGACCAGTCCTTTACATAACTATATAGACCAGTCCTATATATAACTATATAGACCAGTCCTATATAGACCAGTCCTTTATATAACTATATAGACCAGTCCTATATAGACCAGTCCTATATAGACCAGTCCTTTATATAACTATATAGACCAGTCCTATATATAACTATATAGACCAGTCCTTTACATAACTATATAGACCAGTCCTATATATAACTACATAGACCAGTCCTATATATAACTATATAGACCAGTCCTATATATAACTATATAGACCAGTCCTATATATAACTATATAGACCAGTCCTATATATAACTACATAGACCAGTCCTATATATAACTATATAGACCAGTCCTTTATATAACTATATAGACCAGTCCTATATAGACCAGTCCTTTATATAACTATATAGACCAGTCCTATATAGACCAGTCCTATATATAACTATATAGACCAGTCCTATATATAACTACATAGACCAGTCCTATATATAACTATATAGACCAGTCCTTTATATAACTATATAGACCAGTCCTTTATATAACTATATAGACCAGTCCTATATATAACTATATAGACCAGTCCTATATATAACTATATAGACCAGTCCTATATATAACTATATAGACCAGTCCTTTATATAACTACATAGACCAGTCCTATATATAACTATATAGACCAGTCCTTTATATAACTATATAGACCAGTCCTATATATAACTATATAGACCAGTCCTATATATAACTATATAGACCAGTCCTTTATATAACTATATAGACCAGTCCTATATATAACTATATAGACCAGTCCTATATATAACTATATAGACCAGTCCTTTATATAACTATATAGACCAGTCCTTTATATTACTATATAGACCAGTCCTATATATAACTATATAGACCAGTCCTATATATAACTATATAGACCAGTCCTTTATATAACTATATAGACCAGTCCTATATATAACTATATAGACCAGTCCTTTACATAACTATATAGACCAGTCCTATATATAACTACATAGACCAGTCCTATATATAACTATATAGACCAGTCCTTTATATAACTATATAGACCAGTCCTATATAGACCAGTCCTTTATATAACTATATAGACCAGTCCTATATAGACCAGTCCTATATATAACTATATAGACCAGTCCTATATATAACTACATAGACCAGTCCTATATATAACTATATAGACCAGTCCTTTATATAACTATATAGACCAGTCCTTTATATAACTATTTAGACCAGTCCTATATATAACTATATAGACCAGTCCTATATATAACTATATAGACCAGTCCTATATATAACTATATAGACCAGTCCTTTATATAACTACATAGACCAGTCCTATATATAACTATATAGACCAGTCCTTTATATAACTATATAGACCAGTCCTATATATAACTATATAGACCAGTCCTATATATAACTATATAGACCAGTCCTTTATATAACTATATAGACCAGTCCTATATATAACTATATAGACCAGTCCTATATATAACTATATAGACCAGTCCTTTATATAACTATATAGACCAGTCCTTTATATAACTATATAGACCAGTCCTATATATAACTATATAGACCAGTCCTATATATAACTATATAGACCAGTCCTTTATATAACTATATAGACCAGTCCTATATATAACTATATAGACCAGTCCTTTACATAACTATATAGACCAGTCCTATATATAACTACATAGACCAGTCCTATATATAACTATATAGACCAGTCCTTTACATAACTATATAGGCCAGTCCTTTATATAACTATATAGACCAGTCCTTTACATAACCATATAGACCAGTCCTTTGCGTGACTATATCCAACAGTCCAAGCATACCCATAACATGATGCAGCCACCACCACGCTTGAAAATATGAAGAGCGGTACTCAGTGTCCTCAGTACTCAGTGTCCTCAGTGCTCAGTACTCAGTGTCCTCAGTGCTCAGTACTCAGTGTCCTCAGTGCTCAGTACTCAGTGTCCTCAGTGCTCAGTACTCAGTGTCCTCAGTGCTCAGTACTCAGTGTCCTCAGTGCTCAGTACTCAGTGTCCTCAGTGCTCAGTACTCAGTGTCCTCAGTGCTCAGTACTCAGTGTCCTCAGTGCTCAGTACTCAGTGTCCTCAGTGCTCAGTACTCAGTGTCCTCAGTGCTCAGTACTCAGTGTCCTCAGTGCTCAGTACTCAGTGTCCTCAGTGCTCAGTACTCAGTGTCTTGTGTTTCTTTGACAGATGTTTTGCAGTATTACTTTAGTGCCTTGTTTGTAAACAGGATGCATGATTTGGAATATTTTCATTCTGTAGAAGCTTCCTTGTTTTCACTCTGTCATTAAGGTTAGTGACTACAATGTTGTTGATCCATCCTCAGTTTCCTCATCTCTCACAGCCATTAAACTCTGTAAGTATTTCAAAATCACTGTTAGCCTCATGGTGAAATCCCGAAGCGGTTTCCTTCCTCTCCGACAACTGAGTTAGGAAGGATGCCTGTACCTTTGTAGTGACTGGGTGTGTTGATGCACCACCCAAAGTGTAATTAATACCTTCACTCAAAAGGGATATTCAGCGTCTGCTTTTGAAATTATGTTTTACACATCTACCAACCAGTTTCCTTATTTGCAAGGCATTGAAAACACCTCCCTGGTCTTTGTGGTTGAATCTGTGCTTTAAATTCCCTACTTGACTAAGGGGCCTTACAGATAATTGTATGTGTGGGGTACAAAGATGGGGTAGCCATTCAAAAATCATATTAACCCTTAATATGGAACACAGAGTTCATGTAACTTATTATTCGATTAGTTATGCACTTTTTTTTACTCGTGAACTTAATGTATTTATGCTTACCATAACAAATAGGTTGAATATTTATTGACTCAAGACATTTCAGCTTTTCATTTGTAATTCATTTCTAAAATGTTCTACTAACAAAATTCCACTTTGTAACTGTCACGGATCCCTCCGGAACTTCCATTACACACACCTGTCCCCTATTCCCACGGATTAGTACTTGTATAAATGTGCCCTTTGGTTTCCACTTGGCTGTCCGTTATTGTTACAATGTCCGTTTGGTGCGTGTGAGTACCTGTGCTGTGTGTTCTGGGCTTTCGTGCCCTTGTGGATTGCGCAGATGATTACGGGTCTCGTCCCGTGGTGTTAATCATTGTGCGCGTGTGTTATTTATTCGAGGTGCTCCTCGGCTCTTTTGTTTTGGGTTTCAACCCTGTGTTTTTGTTACGTGTTTGTTTGGTCTTAGTCCCCGTGTCTTTACACGACACGACATCATTTGGGTACAATAAAAATTAAATATTACGCATTCCTTCATCTGTCTCCCGAATCATTCATACCAGCGTGGACAATTACGGGGTAATGTGTGACCAAAATCTACAATCTACATTTCTACAATCTACATTTCTACAATTCAACAATCTACATTTCTACAATTCTACAATCTACAATTCTACAATCTACATTTCTACAATCTACTTTTCTACAATTCTACAATCTACATTTCTACAATTCTACAATCTACATTTCTACAATTCTACAATCTACATTTCTACAATTCTACATTTCTACAATTCTACAATCGACATTTAATCCATTTTAAAATCAGGTTGTAACACAACAACAAAAAATGTGGAACAAGTCAA
>NC_092162.1:4944863-4982363 GCF_045791955.1 Oncorhynchus clarkii lewisi | reverse complement strand
TAGTCTACCACCCATCACCAATCCTCTCTACAGACAGACCCTGATACTAGTCTACCACCCATCACCAATCCTCTCTACAGACAGAACCTGATACTGGTCTACCACCCATCACCAATCCTCTCTACAGACAGAACCTGATACTAGTCTACCACCCATCACCAATCCTCTCTACAGACAGAACCTGATACTAGTCTACCACCCATCACCAATCCTCTCTACAGACAGCCCCTGATACTAGCCTACCACCCATCACCAATCCTCTCTACAGACAGAACCTGATACTAGTCTACCACCCATCACCAATCCTCTCTACAGACAGAACCTGATACTAGTCTACCACCCATCACCAATCCTCTCTACAGACCGCCCCTGATACTAGTCTACAGACAGAACCTGATACTAGTCTACCACCCATCACCAATCCTCTCTACAGACCGCCCCTGATACTAGTCTACAGACAGAACCTGATACTAGTCTACCACCCATCACCAATCCTCTCTACAGACAGAACCTGATACTAGTCTACCACCCATCACCAATCCTCTCTACAGACAGAACCTGATGCTAGTCTACAGACAGACCCTGATACTAGTCTACCACCCATCACCAATCCTCTCTACAGACAGAACCTGATACTAGTCAACCACCCATCACCAATCCTCTCTACAGACAGACCCTGATACTAGTCTACCACCCATCACCAATCCTCTCTACAGACAGAACCTGATACTAGTCTACCACCCATCACCAATCCTCTCTACAGACAGAACCTGATGCTAGTCTACAGACAGACCCTGATACTAGTCTACCACCCATCACCAATCCTCTCTACAGACAGACCCTGATACTAGTCTACCACCCATCACCACTCCTCTCTACAGACAGAACCTGATACTAGTCTACCACCCATCACCAATCCTCTCTACAGACAGACCCTGATACTAGTCTACCACCCATCACCAATCCTCTCTACAGACAGAACCTGATACTAGTCTACCACCCATCACCAATCCTCTCTACAGACAGAACCTGATACTAGTCTACCACCCATCACCAATCCTCTCTACAGACAGAACCTGATACTAGTCTACCACCCATCACCAATCCTCTCTACAGACAGAACCTGATGCTAGTCTACAGACAGACCCTGATACTAGTCTACCACCCATCACCAATCCTCTCTACAGACAGAACCTGATACTAGTCTACCACCCATCACCAATCCTCTCTACAGACAGACCCTGATACTAGTCTACCACCCATCACCAATCCTCTCTACAGACAGAACCTGATACTAGTCTACAGACAGACCCTGATACTGGTCTACCACCCATCACCAATCCTCTCTACAGACAGACCCTGATACTGGTCTACCACCCATCACCAATCCTCTCTACAGACAGACCCTGATACTGGTCTACCACCCATCACCAATCCTCTCTACAGACAGAACCTGATGCTAGTCTACAGACAGACCCTGATACTAGTCTACCACCCATCACCAATCCTCTCTACAGACAGAACCTGATACTAGTCTACCACCCATCACCAATCCTCTCTACAGACAGAACCTGATGCTAGTCTACAGACAGACCCTGATACTAGTCTACCACCCATCACCAATCCTCTCTACAGACAGAACCTGATACTAGTCTACCACCCATCACCAATCCTCTCTACAGACAGAACCTGATGCTAGTCTACAGACAGACCCTGATACTAGTCTACCACCCATCACCAATCCTCTCTACAGACAGAACCTGATACTAGTCTACCACCCATCACCAATCCTCTCTACAGACAGAACCTGATGCTAGTCTACAGACAGACCCTGATACTAGTCTACCACCCATCACCAATCCTCTCTACAGACAGACCCTGATACTAGTCTACAGACAGACCCTGATACTAGTCTACAGACAGACCCTGATGCTAGTCTACAGACAGACCCTGATACTAGTCTACCACCCATCACCAATTCTCTCTACAGACAGACCCTGATACTAGTCTACAGACAGACCCCGATACTAGTCTACAGACAGACCCCGATACTAGTCTACAGACAGACCCCGATACTAGTCTACAGACAGACCCTGATACTAGTCTACAGACAGACCCTGATACTAGTCTACAGACAGACCCTTATACTAGTCTACAGACAGACCCTGATACTAGTCTACAGACAGACCCTGATACTAGTCTACAGACAGACCCCGATACTAGTCTACAGACAGACCCCGATACTAGTCTACAGACAGACCCTGATACTAGTCTACAGACAGACTGTAATACCCCCCCCCCTCCAGGGAAATCACTGGATGTGTTTTTTGGATTTTCAGATGGGTTAGTGCAGGGTTGGAGAAATTAAATGTCCAAAACAACAGGTTTTTCTATCCAAAATGCATTAGCAAAATACCATACACACAAACACACACATTTATTATCACTGAGCTGCTGGAATACACAAACACTTACACAGCAGAAACAGACCTGGGACCAGACTACAAGATATCAGCATCTAACAGCACAGATTATAGCTGGTAGTAGCAGCCTATGCTAACCGGCCAATCAGTCAGTTTCTGCCATCCCTCGTCTTACCGGTGCTTCAGGCTCGATGGCGCTGTTCTCATTCCCCATGGTGGATCAGAGGGCTTCAGGGCAGGAAGGCAGGACTGTGGTGCCCAAACCAAAGCACTGTCACATCAGCTGGAGCTGGCTGAAACACAGCAACACAGCAGCACCTTCAAACCGACCACAGATCACTAACAGATGTGTAACCTTCAGCCGGACAGATCATTCATTATGACCACAGATCACTACCTTCATTATGACCACAGATCAGTAACAGAACAAACACTACCTTCATTATGACCACAGATCACTAACAGAACACTACCTTCATTATGACCACAGATCACTAACAGAACACTACCTTCATTATGACCACAGATCATTAACAGAACACCACATTCATTATGACCACAGATCATTAACAGAACACCACATTCATTATGGCCACAGATCACTACATTCATTATGACCACAGATCATTAACAGATCACTACATTCATTATGACCACAGATCATTAACAGAACACCACATTCATTATGACCACAGATCACTACATTCATTATGACCACAGATCAGTAACAGATCACAACTTCATTATGACCACAGATCAGTAACAGAACACTACCTTCAGCCTGACCACAGATCACTAAGGGGTAACTGTAATCTGTAATTAAATCTATTGGCTGAAGGGTAGCAGTAACCTGTTATAAGGTCTATTGGTTGAAGGGTAGCAGTAATCTGTAATTAAGTCTATTGGCTGAAGGGTAGAAGTAATCTGTAATTAAGTCTATTGGCTGAAGGGTAGCAGTAATCTGTAATTAAGTCTATTGGCTGAAGGGTAGCAGTAACCTGTTATAAGGTCTATTGGCTGAAGGGTAGCAGTAATCTGTAATTAAGTCTATTGGCTGAAGGGTAGCAGTAATCTGTAATTAAGTCTATTGGCTGAAGGGTAGCAGTAATCTGTTATAAGGTCTATTGGTTGAAGGGTAGCAGTAATCTGTAATTAAGTCTATTGGCTGAAGGGTAGCAGTAACCTGTTATAAGGTCTATTGGCTGAAGGGTAGCAGTAATCTGTAATTAAGTCTATTGGCTGAAGGGTAGAAGTAATCTGTAATTAAGTCTATTGGCTGAAGGGTAGCAGTAACCTGTTATAAGGTCTATTGGCTGAAGGGTAGCAGTAATCTGTAATTAAGTCTATTGGCTGAAGGGTAGCAGTAATCTGTTATAAGGTCTATTGGTTGAAGGGTAGCAGTAATCTGTAATTAAATCTATTGGCTGAAGGGTAGCAGTAACCTGTTATAAGGTCTATTGGTTGAAGGGTAGCAGTAATCTGTAATTAAGTCTATTGGCTGAAGGGTAGCAGTAATCTGTAATTAAGTCTATTGGCTGAAGGGTAGCAGTAATCTGTTATAAGGTCTATTGGTTGAAGGGTAGCAGTAATCTGTAATTAAGTATATTGGCTGAAGGGTAGCAGTAATCTGTTATAAGGTCAAATGGTTGAAGGGTAGCAGTAATCTGTTATAAGGTCTATTGGCTGAAGGGTAGCAGTAACCTGTTATAAGGTCTATTGGCTGAAGGGTAGCAGTAATCTGTTATAAGGTCTATTGGCTGAAGGGTAGCAGTAACCTGTTATAAGGTCTATTGGCTGAAGGGTAGCAGTAATCTGTTATAAGGTCTATTGGCTAAACTCTCACACTGTCACCAGCACAGCAGCAGAATGAATAGGTCAATGGCAGTAGCAGAATGAATAGGTCAATGGCAGTAGCAGAATGAACAGGTCAATGGCAGTAGCAGAAGAGAGATGGAGAGATTGAAGGGATTCTGTAGTCTGTGGTCTGTGGTCTGTAGTCTGTGACCTGTGACCTGTAGTCTGTAGTCTGTAGTCTGTGATCTGTAGTCTGTGGTCTGTAGTCTGTGGTCTGTGATCTGTGGTCTGTAGTCTGTGGTTTGTGATCTGTGGTCTGTAGTCTGTGATCTGTGGTCTGTAGTCTGTGGTCTGTGGTCTGTGGTCTGTGGTCTGTAGTCTGTGGTCTGTGATCTGTAGTCTGTGGTCTGTGGTCTGTAGTCTGTGATCTGTAGTCTGTGGTCTGTGGTCTGTAGTCTGTGGTCTGTGGTCTGTAGTCTGTGACCTGTAGTCTGTAGTCTGTGGTCTGTGGTCTGTAGTCTGTGATCTGTAGTCTGTGGTCTGTGGTCTGTAGTCTGTGATCTGTAGTCTGTGGTCTGTAGTCTGTGGTCTGTAGTCTGTGACCTGTAGTCTGTAGTCTGTAGTCTGTGGTCTGTGGTCTGTAGTCTGTAGTCTGTGGTCTGTGGTCTGTAGTCTGTGGTCTGTAGTCTGTGGTCTGTAGTCTGTGGTCTGTAGTCTGTAGTCTGTGACCTGTAGTCTGTAGTCTGTGGTCTGTGGTCTGTAGTCTGTGATCTGTAGTCTGTGACCTGTGACCTGTAGTCTGTAGTCTGTGGTCTGTGGTCTGTAGTCTGTGATCTGTAGTCTGTGGTCTGTGGTCTGTGGTCTGTAGTCTGTGGTCTGTAGTCTGTGGTCTGTAGTCTGTGGTCTGTGGTCTGTGGTCTGTGGTCTGTGGTCTGTAGTCTGTGGTCTGTAGTCTGTGGTCCTTACTCAACTTTGAGTATTACAACACCAGCAGATGGCCCGATCCCAGATCTGAAAATAACCATGGAGTTGACAGCCAAGACAGCACAAACATAGGGCGTCAGCTAGTCTAGCAGTTAAGAGTGTTGGGCCAGTAACTGAGCGGTCGCTGGTTCGAATCCCCGAACAGACTCTGTGAAAAATCCGTCAATGTGTCCTTGAGCAAAGCACTTCACCCTAATTGCCTCCTGTAAATCATTCTGGATAAGTGTCTGCTAAATGACTCAAATGTCAAAGTGACAGATCAGGAACGAGGAAAACCTCCTCGACGCATTCTGACATCACAGTGGTGGCTATGCTTCCTTGAACACTGAATCATCACTGTAGCCTGGATTATACTGTAGTCTGGATTATACTGTGGTCTGGTTTATACTGTAGTCTGGTTTATACTGTAGTCTGGTTTATACTGTAGTCTGGATTATACTGTGGTCTGGTTTATACTGTAGTCTGGTTTATACTGTAGTCTGGTTTATACTGTAGTCTGGTTTATACTGTAGTCTGGTTTAAACTGTAGCCTGGTTTAAACTGTAGCCTGGTTTATACTGTAGTCTGGTTTATGCTGTAGTCTGGTTTATACTGTAGTCTGGTTTAAACTGTAGCCTGGTTTAAACTGTAGCCTGGTTTATACTGTAGCCTGGTTTATACTGTAGTCTGGTTTATGCTGTAGTCTGGTTTATACTGTAGTCTGGTTTATACTGTAGTCTGGTTTATACTGTAGTCTGGTTTATATTGTAGTCTGGTTTATACTGTAGTCTGGTTTATACTGTGGTCTGGTTTATACTGTAGTCTGGTTTATACTGTAGTCTGGTTTATACTGTGGTCTGGTTTATACTGTATTCTGGTTTATACTGTGGTCTGGTTTATACTGCGGTCTGGTTTATACTGTAGCCTGGTTTATACTGTGGTCTGGTTTATACTGTAGTCTGGTTTATACTGTGGTCTGGTTTATACTGTAGCCTGGTTTATACTGTGGTCTGGTTTATACTGTAGTCTGGTTTATACTGTAGTCTGGTTTATACTGTAGTCTGGTTTAAACTGAACTGGTTTATACTGTAGTCTGGTTTATACTGTAGTCTGGTTTATACTGTAGTCTGGTTTAAACTGTAGCCTGGTTTATACAGTAGTCTGGTTTATACTGAACTGGTTTATACTGTAGTCTGGTTTAAACTGTAGTCTGGTTTATACTGTAGTCTGGTTTATACTGTAGCCTGGTTTATACAGTAGTCTGGTTTATACTGTAGTCTGGTTTATACTGTAGTCTGGTTTATACTGTGGTCTTGTTTATACTGTAGTCTGGTTTATACTGTAGTCTGGTTTATACTGTAGTCTGGTTTATACTGTGGTCTTGTTTATACTGTAGTCTGGTTTAAACTGTAGTCTGGTTTAAACTGAACTGGTTTATACTGTAGTCTGGTTTAAACTGTAGTCTGGTTTATACTGTAGTCTGGTTTATACTGTAGTCTGGTTTAAACTGAACTGGTTTATACTGTAGTCTGGTTTATACTGTAGTCTGGATTATACTTTAGTCTGGTTTATACTGTAGTTTGGTTTAAACTGGGGTCTGGTTTAAACTGGGGCCTGGTTTATACTGTAGTCTGGTTTATACTGTAGTCTGGTTTATACTGTAGTCTGGTTTATACTGTAGTCTGGTTTATACTGTAGCCTGGTTTATACTGTAGTCTGGTTTAAACTGTAGCCTGGTTTATACTGTAGTCTGGTTTATACTGTAGTCTGGTTTAAACTGGGGCCTGGTTTATACTGTGGTCTGGTTTATACTGTAGTCTGGTTTATACTGTAGTCTGGTTTATACTGTAGCCTGGTTTATACTGTAGTCTGGTTTATACTGTAGTCTGGTTTATACTGTAGTCTGGTTTATACTGTAGCCTGGTTTATACTGTAGTCTGGTTTATACTGTAGTCTGGTTTAAACTGTAGTCTGGTTTATACTGTAGTCTGGTTTATACTGTAGTCTGGTTTAAACTGTAGTCTGGTTTATACTGTAGTCTGGTTTATACTGTAGTCTGGTTTATACTGTAGCCTGGTTTATACTGTAGTCTGGTTTATACTGTAGTCTGGTTTAAACTGTAGCCTGGTTTATACTGTAGCCTGGTTTATACTGTGGTCTTGTTTATACTGTAGTCTGGTTTAAACTGAACTGGTTTATACTGTAGCCTGGTTTATACTGTAGTCTGGTTTATACTGTAGTCTGGTTTATACTGTGGTCTGGTTTATACTGTAGTCTGGTTTATACTGTGGTCTTGTTTATACTGTAGTCTGGTTTAAACTGTAGTCTGGTTTAAACTGAACTGGTTTATACTGTAGTCTGGTTTAAACTGTAGTCTGCTTTATACTGTAGTCTGGTTTATACTGTAGTCTGGTTTAAACTGAACTGGTTTATACTGTAGTCTGGTTTATACTGTAGTCTGGATTATACTTTAGTCTGGTTTATACTGTAGTTTGGTTTAAACTGGGGTCTGGTTTAAACTGGGGCCTGGTTTATACTGTAGTCTGGTTTATACTGTAGTCTGGTTTATACTGTAGTCTGGTTTATACTGTAGCCTGGTTTATACTGTAGTCTGGTTTATACTGTAGCCTGGTTTATACTGTAGTCTGGTTTATACTGTAGTCTGGTTTAAACTGGGGCCTGGTTTATACTGTGGTCTGGTTTATACTGTAGTCTGGTTTATACTGTAGTCTGGTTTATACTGTAGCCTGGTTTATACTGTAGTCTGGTTTATACTGTAGTCTGGTTTATACTGTAGTCTGGTTTATACTGTAGCCTGGTTTATACTGTAGTCTGGTTTATACTGTAGTCTGGTTTAAACTGTAGTCTGGTTTATACTGTAGTCTGGTTTATACTGTAGTCTGGTTTATACTGTAGTCTGGTTTATACTGTAGCCTGGTTTATACTGTAGTCTGGTTTATACTGTAGTCTGGTTTATACTGTAGTCTGGTTTAAACTGTAGCCTGGTTTATACTGTAGCCTGGTTTATACTGTGGTCTTGTTTATACTGTAGTCTGGTTTAAACTGAACTGGTTTATACTGTAGCCTGGTTTATACTGTAGTCTGGTTTATACTGTAGTCTGGTTTATACTGTGGTCTGGTTTATACTGTAGTCTGGTTTATACTGTAGTCTGGTTTAAACTGTAGCCTGGTTTATACTGTAGCCTGGTTTATACTGTGGTGTTGTTTATACTGTAGTCTGGTTTATACTGTAGTCTGGTTTATACTGTAGTCTGGTTTATACTGTGGTCTGGTTTATACTGTGGTCTGGTTTATACTGTAGTCTGGTTTATACTGTAGTCTGGTTTATACTGTAGTCTGGTTTATACTGTAGTCTGGATTATACTGAACTGGTTTATACTGTAGTCTGGTTTATACTGTAGTCTGGTTTATACTGTAGTCCGGTTTAAACTGGGGTCTGGTTTATACTGTAGTCTGGTTTAAACTGTAGCCTGGTTTATACTGTGGTCTGGTTTATACTGTGGTCTGGTTTATACTGTGGTCTGGTTTATACTGTAGCCTGGTTTATAATGTGACCTGGTTTATACTGTAGTCTGGTTTAAACTGAAATGGTTTATACTGTAGTCTGGTTTATACTGTAGTCTGGTTTATACTGTGGTCTGGTTTATACTGTAGCCTTGTTTATACTGTGGTCTGGTTTATACTGTAGTCTGGTTTATACTGTAGTCTGGTTTATACTGTAGTCTGGTTTAAACTGAACTGGTTTATACTGTATTCTGGTTTATACTGTAGTCTGGTTTATACTGTAGTCTGGTTTAAACTGTAGCCTGGTTTATACAGTAGTCTGGTTTATACTGAACTGGTTTATACTGTAGTCTGGTTTAAACTGTAGTCTGGTTTATACTGTAGTCTGGTTTATACTGTAGCCTGGTTTATACAGTAGTCTGGTTTATACTGTAGTCTGGTTTATACTGTAGTCTGGTTTATACTGTGGACTTGTTTATACTGTAGTCTGGTTTATACTGTAGTCTGGTTTATACTGTAGTCTGGTTTATACTGTGGTCTTGTTTATACTGTAGTCTGGTTTAAACTGTAGTCTGGTTTAAACTGAACTGGTTTATACTGTAGTCTGGTTTAAACTGTAGTCTGGTTTATACTGTAGTCTGGTTTATACTTTAGTCTGGTTTAAACTGAACTGGTTTATACTGTAGTCTGGTTTATACTGTAGTCTGGATTATACTTTAGTCTGGTTTATACTGTAGTCTGGTTTAAACTGTAGCCTGGTTTATACTGTAGTCTGGTTTATACTGTAGTCTGGTTTAAACTGGGGCCTGGTTTATATTGTGGTCTGGTTTATACTGTAGTCTGGTTTATACTGTAGTCTGGTTTATACTGTAGCCTGGTTTATACTGTAGTCTGGTTTATACTGTAGTCTGGTTTATACTGTAGTCTGGTTTATACTGTAGTCTGGTTTAAACTGAACTGGTTTATACTGTATTCTGGTTTATACTGTAGTCTGGTTTATACTGTAGTCTGGTTTAAACTGTAGCCTGGTTTATACAGTAGTCTGGTTTATACTGAACTGGTTTATACTGTAGTCTGGTTTAAACTGTAGTCTGGTTTATACTGTAGTCTGGTTTATACTGTAGTCTGGTTTATACTGATGTCTGGTTTATACTGTGGTCTTGTTTATACTGTAGTCTGGTTTATACTGTAGTCTGGTTTATACTGTGGTCTTGTTTATACTGTAGTCTGGTTTAAACTGTAGTCTGGTTTAAACTGAACTGGTTTATACTGTAGTCTGGTTTAAACTGTAGTCTGGTTTATACTGTAGTCTGGTTTATACTGTAGTCTGGTTTAAACTGAACTGGTTTATACTGTAGTCTGGTTTATACTGTAGTCTGGATTATACTTTAGTCTGGTTTATACTGTAGTTTGGTTTAAACTGGGGTCTGGTTTAAACTGGGGCCTGGTTTATACTGTAGTCTGGTTTATACTGTAGTCTGGTTTATACTGTAGCCTGGTTTATACTGTAGCCTGGTTTATACTGTAGTCTGGTTTAAACTGTAGCCTGGTTTATACTGTAGTCTGGTTCATACTGTAGTCTGGTTTAAACTGGGGCCTGGTTTATACTGTGGTCTGGTTTATACTGTAGTCTGGTTTATACTGTAGTCTGGTTTATACTGTAGCCTGGTTTATACTGTAGTCTGGTTTATACTGTAGTCTGGTTTATACTGTAGTCTGGTTTATACTGTAGTCTGGTTTAAACTGTAGCCTGGTTTATACTGTAGTCTGGTTTATACTGTAGTCTGGTTTATACTGTAGTCTGGTTTATACTGTAGTCTGGTTTATACTGTAGCCTGGTTTATACTGTAGCCTGGTTTATACTGTGGTCTTGTTTATACTGTAGTCTGGTTTAAACTGAACTGGTTTATACTGTAGCCTGGTTTATACTGTAGTCTGGTTTATACTGTAGTCTGGTTTATACTGTGGTCTGGTTTATACTGTGGTCTGGTTTATACTGTGGTCTGGTTTATACTGTAGCCTGGTTTATAATGTGACCTGGTTTATACTGTAGTCTGGTTTATACTGTAGTCTGGTTTATACTGTAGTCTGGCTTAAACTGTAGCCTGGTTTATACTGTAGCCTGGTTTATACTGTGGTCTTGTTTATACTGTAGTCTGGTTTAAACTGAACTGGTTTAAACTGGGGTCTGGTTTATACTGTAGTCTGGTTTAAACTGTAGCCTGGTTTATACTGTGGTCTGGTTTATACTGTGGTCTGGTTTATACTGTGGTCTGGTTTATACTGTGGTCTGGTTTATACTGTAGCCTGGTTTATAATGTGACCTGGTTTATACAGTAGTCTGGTTTATACTGTAGCCTGGTTTATAATGTGACCTGGTTTATACTGTGGTCTGGTTTATACTGTAGCCTGGTTTATACTGTAGCCTGGTTTATAATGTGACCTGGTTTATACTGTGGTCTGGTTTATACTGTAGCCTGGTTTATACTGTAGTCTGGTTCATACTGTAGTCTGGTTTATACTGTAGTCTGGTTTATACTGTAGTCTGGTTTATACTGTAGTCTGGTTTATAATGTGACCTGGTTTATACTGTGGTCTGGTTTATACTGTAGCCTGGTTTATACTGTAGTCTGGTTTATACTGTAGCCTGGTTTATAATGTGACCTGGTTTATACTGTAGTCTGGTTTATACTGTAGCCTGGTTTATAATGTGACCTGGTTTATACTGTGGTCTGGTTTATACTGTAGCCTGGTTTATACTGTAGCCTGGTTTATAATGTGACCTGGTTTATACTGTGGTCTGGTTTATACTGTAGCCTGGTTTATACTGTAGTCTGGTTCATACTGTAGTCTGGTTTATACTGTAGTCTGGTTTATACTGTAGTCTGGTTTATACTGTAGTCTGGTTTATACTGTAGCCTGGTTTATAATGTGACCTGGTTTATACTGTAGTCTGGTTTATACTGTAGCCTGGTTTATAATGTGACCTGGTTTATACTGTAGTCTGGTTTATACTGTAGTCTGGTTTATACTGTGGTCTGGTTTATACTGTGGTCTGGTTTATACTGTAGTCTGGTTTATACTGTAGTCTGGTTTATACTGTAGTCTGGTTTATACTGTAGCCTGGTTTATAATGTGACCTGGTTTATACTGTAGCCTGGTTTATACTGTAGTCTGGTTTATACTGTAGTCTGGTTTATACTGTAGCCTGGTTTATAATGTGACCTGGTTTATACTGTAGCCTGGTTTATACTGTAGCCTGGTTTATACTGTAGCCTGGTTTATAATGTGACCTGGTTTAACCAGAATGAATGTTATTGCTCGGACAACATTTATTACCTCCTTTAAATCTGAATCTTTCTTTTACCTTCTACTGAGGTGCAGGTGCCTTCATTTGTCTTAATGTGGTTAACAACATGTGTTTGTCATTGATACGTGTCCTGTCCTTGTAAGTTATTGATTTATATCAATTTCCCAAGTAGGGATCAATAAACACTCTACTCTACCCTGGTTTCACCTGCTGTTCAGTCTGGTTAACCAGGCTATCGTCACCGGGACGCATTACGTCATGTTGAATAAATTCAACACCTGCCCGGTCACATTCTGCACCAATCGGCTAACCCTGTCCGGCAGTCACCTGACCTCATCCTCCCTCGGTGACTTCACTATTTTAGTGAGGTCATATCACCCACTTGTCGTACCATGACTCAAGTAACTTAAGGGGGCGGGGGGGGGGGCAGAACTGTATCTAACTGGAAACAGGTGGTACAACAAGGGGAAAGTCCATATTCTGGTGTGTCTACAAAAACATGAACTATAAATTGTGTTAAGTCTATCTCAGAGTGGTTAGCGTGCGTGTGCGTATCAGTGGAGGCTCCTCAGAGGAGGAAGGGGAGGACCATCGTCAATGAATTTCATAAAAAATAAAAATGGTAAAGTTCCGGAGGACGTCCTCTAACCTATCAGAGCTCTTGCAATATGAACTGACATGTCGTTCCCACCAATCAAAGGATCAGATCGTGAATCTAGTACTGAAAGCAGAAGCTACAGCTAGCTAGCGCTGCAGTGCAGGAAATGAGTAGCTGACTCAAAAGGTAGAAAGACAACGGTTGAACAGTTTTGAACAAATTAATTTCTTAAAAATGAAGGAGAAGAAAGAAAGAGAGAGAGAGAGATACAGCGCCTACGGAAAGTATGCAGACCCCTTTACTTTTTCCCACATTGTTTTAATGTTACAGCCTTATTCTAAAATGGATATAACAACAAATAATGCTCAGCAATCCATACACAATACCCCATAATGACATCACAATACCCCATAATGACATCACAATACCCCATAATGACATCACAATACCCCATAATGCAAATTTATTACAAATTAAAAACATAAATACCTTATTTACATAAGTATTCAGACCCTTTGCTATGAAATTCGAAATTGACCTCAGGTGCATCCTGTTTCCCATTCATCATCCTTGAGATGTTTCTACAACTTGATTGGAGTCCACCTGTGGTAAATTCAATTAATTGGACATGATTTGAAAAGGCCTGTCTATATAAGGTCCCACAGTTGACAGTGCATGACAGAGCAAATACCAAGCAATGAGGTCGAAGGAATTGTCCGTAGAACTCCGAGACAGGATTGTGTCGAGGCAGAGATCTGGGGAAGGGTACCAAACAATTTCTACAGCATTGAAGGTCCCCAAGAACACAGTGGCCTCCATCATTCTTAAATGGAACAAGTTTAGAACCACCTAGACTCTTCCTAGAGCTGGCCGCTGGGCCAAACTGACCAATCAGGGGAGAAGAGCCTTGATCAAGGAGGTGACCGAGAACCCGATGGTCACTCTGACAGAGCTCCAGAGTTCCTCTGTGGAGATGGGAGAACCTTTTATCAGAAGGACAACCATCTTTGCAGCACTCCACCAATCAGGCCTTTATGGTAGAGTGGACAGACCTAAGCCACTCCTCAGTAAAAGGCACATGGCAGCCCTCTTGGAGTTTGCCAAAAGGCACCTAATGAAAACAAGATTCTCTGGTCTGATGAAACCACGATTGAACTCTTTGGCCAGAATACCAAGCGTCACCTCTGGAGGAAACCTGGCTCCATCCCTATGGTGAAGCACGGTGGTGGCAGCATCATGCTGTGGGGATGTTTTTCAACAGCAAGGACTGGCAGACTAGTCAGAATCGAGGGAAAGATGAATGGAGCAAAGTACAGAGAAATCCTTGATGAAAACCTGCTCCAGAGCGCTCAGGACCTCAGACTGGGGTGAAGGTTCACCTTCCAACAGGACCACGACCCTAAGCACACCTCCAAGACAACGCAGGAGTGGCTTTGGGACAAGTCTTGGAATGTCCTTGAGTAGCCCAGCCAGAGCCCGAACATGAACCCAATCGAACATCTCTGGAGAGACCTGAAAATAGCTGTGCAGCGACACTCCCCATCCAACCTCACAGAGCTTTAGAGGATCTGCACAGAAGAATGAGAGAAACTCCCCAAATACAGGTGTGCCAAGCTGGTAGCGTCATACCCAAGAAGACTCGATGCTGTAATCGCTGCCAAAGGTGCTTCAACAAAGTACTGAGTAAAGGGTCTGAATACTTATGTAAATATAATATTTAGTTTTTTTTTAATGAGCAAAAATGTCTAAAAACGTGTTTTTAATTAGTCATTAGATTGTAGATTGACGAGTGGGAAAAAACTATTTAATCAATTTTAGAAATAAGACTGGAACGTAACAAAATGTGGAAAAAGTCAAGGGGTCTGAATACTTTCCGAAGGCACTGTACAGAGAGAGAGATTTCATCGTTGTATTTCACTTTCCGTTTCACTTACTGAGCTAGCAAATGCAGCTAGCTAATTTAGCCTACTGACACACCCAGCTCAAACAGAGGGATAGAAACTCTCGTTTGGAACCGTTGGACTAATGATTACACCCTAGGTCAGCTAGATGCAGGCAAGAGGTGATACTGTTGGACTAATGATTACACCCTAGGTCAGCTAGATGCAGGTAATACTGGACTAATGATTACACCCTAGGTCAGCTAGATGCAGACAAGAGGTGATACTGTTGGACTAATGATTACACCCTAGGTCAGCTAGATGCAGGCAAGAGGTGATACTGTTGGACTAATGATTACACCCTAGGTCAGCTAGATGCAGGTAAGACTGGACTAATGATTACACCCTAGGTCAGCTAGATGCAGGTAAGACTGGACTAATGATTACACCCTAGGTCAGCTAGATGCAGGTAAGACTGGACTAATGATTACACCCTAGGTCAGCTAGATGCAGGCCAGAGGTGATACTGTTGGACTAATGATTACACCCTAGGTCAGCTAGATGTGGGCAAGAGGTGATACCGTTGGACTAATGATTACACCCTAGGTCAGCTAGATGCAGGCAAGAGGTGATACTGTTGGACTAATGATTATACCCTAGGTCAGCTATATGCAGGTAAGACTGGACTAATGATTACACCCTAGGTCAGCTAGATGTAGACAAGAGGTGATACTGTTGGACTAATGATTACACCCTAGGTCAGCTAGATGCAGGCAAGAGGTGATACTGTTGGACTAATGATTACACCCTAGGTCAGCTAGATGTGGGCAAGAGGTGATACTGTTGGACTAATGATTACACCCTAGGTCAGCTAGATGCAGACAAGAGGTGATACTGTTGGACTAATGATTACACCCTAGATGCAGGCAAGAGGTGATACCGTTGGACTAATGATTACACCCTAGGTCAGCTAGATGCAGGCAAGAGGTGATACTGTTGGACTAATGATTACACCCTAGGTCAGCTAGATGCAGGCAAGAGGTGATACTGTTGGACTAATGATTACACCCTAGGTCAGCTAGATGTGGGCAAGAGGTGATACTGTTGGACTAATGATTACACCCTAGGTCAGCTAGATGCAGAGAAGAGGTGATACTGTTGGACTAATGATTACACCCTAGATGCAGGCAAGAGGTGATACCGTTGGACTAATGATTACACCCTAGGTCAGCTAGATGCAGGCAAGAGGTGATACTGTTGGACTAATGATTACACCCTAGGTCAGCTAGATGCAGGCAAGAGGTGATACTGTTGGACTAATGATTACACCCTAGGTCAGCTAGATGCAGGCAAGAGTGTGCAAGGCGGTATTGAATGTGTCACTCTGTCCATCTGTCGCTGACTGTCACCTCAAAATTCTCTCAACCTGTGTGCCCCTACGTTGTAAACGTTCATTCATAGGCTAGGTTGTAGCAACCTCATGATGGATAAAGGGAAAATGTGAGTATCATGTAGTAGCCTAAACCTATCGATGTTACATTGAACTGGGTGAATGGAATATAATTGACAGTCATCCAATATGCTGTAATATAAAACCATGCTCATGACAAAAGAACACTGTCCTCCCTCATCTTAAACGTGCACCAACCTCCACCGGTGAGTATGTGACTGTGGTAGACTGAGAACAGTGCCCCAAATCTGAAGCTTTTTTAATCCTATGGGGTAAACCTCTCGGGGGTAGGTGACAGCCTGTCTGTGAACATCCAGCTGTCTGTCTGCCTTGGGGACAAATAGAGAGCAGCAGGGAGGCGGTCAAATGCTAAGCATGTGTACGTGACCAATAAAATTGGATTAAATTGGATTAATGCCAGCTCCAACAATCAGCTACAATCATCAGATTAATACCAGCATCAACAACTAGCTCCTATCATCAGATTAATACCAGCATCAACAACTAGCTCCAATCATCAGATTAATACCAGCATCAACAACTAGCTCCTATCATCAGATTAATACCAGCATCAACAACTAGCTCCAATCATCAGATTAATACCAGCATCAACAAATAGCTCCTATTATCAGATTAATACCAGCATCAACAACTAGCTCCAATCATCAGATTAATACCAGCATCAACAACTAGCTCCTATCATCAGATTAATAGACAGCATCAACAACCAGCTCCAATCATCAGATTAATACCAGCATCAACAACTAGCTCCTATCATCAGATTAATACCAGCATCAACAACCAGCTCCAATCATCAGATTAATACCAGCATCAACAACTAGCTCCTACCATCAGATTAATACCAGCATCAACAACTAGCTCCAATCATCAGATTAATACCAGCATCAACAACTAGCTCCTATCATCAGATTAATACCAGCATTAACAACCAGCTCCAATCATCAGATTAATACCAGCATCAACAACCAGCTCCAATCATCAGATTAATACCAGCATCAACAACCAGCTCCAATCATCAGATTAATACCAGCATCAAAAACCATCTCCAATCATCAGATTAATACCAGCATCAACAACCATCTCCAATCATCAGATTAATACCAGCATCAACAACCAGCTCCAATCATCAGATTAATACCAGCATCAACAACCAGCTTCAATCATCAGATTAATACCAGCATCAACAAACCAGCTCCAATCATCAGATTAATACCAGCATCAACAACTAGCTCCAATCATCAGATTAATACCAGCATCAACAACCAGCTCCAATCATCAGATTAATACCAGCATCAACAACCAGCTCCAATCATCAGATTAATACCAGCATCAACAACCAGCTCCAATCATCAGATTAATACCAGCATCAACAACCAGCTCCAATCATCAGATTAATACCAGCATCAACAACCAGCTTCAATCATCAGATTAATACCAGCATCAACAACCAGCTCCAATCATCAGATTAATACCAGCATCAACAACCAGCTCCAATCATCAGATTAATACCAGCATCAACAACCAGCTCCAATCATCAGATTAATACCAGCATCAACAACCAGCTCCAATCATCAGATTAATACCAGCATCAACAACCAGCTCCAATCATCAGATTAATACCAGCATCAACAACCAGCTCCAATCATCAGATTAATACCAGCATCAACAACCAGCTCCAATCATCAGATTAATACCAGCATCAACAACCAGCTTCAATCATCAGATTAATACCAGCATCAACAACCAGCTCCAATCATCAGATTAATAGCAGCATCAACAACCAGCTCCAATCATCAGATTAATACCAGCATCAACAAACCAGCTCCAATCATCAGATTAATACCAGCATCAACAACCAGCTCCAATCATCAGATTAATACCAGCATCAACAACCAGCTCCAATCATCAGATTAATACCAGCATCAACAACCAGCTCCAATCATCAGATTAATACCAGCATCAACAACCAGCTCCAATCATCAGATTAATACCAGCATCAACAACCAGCTCCAATCATCAGATTAATACCAGCATCAACAACCAGCTCCAATCATCAGATTAATACCAGCATCAACAACCAGCTCCAATCATCAGATTAATACCAGCATCAACAACCAGCTCCAATCATCAGATTAATACCAGCATCAACAACCAGCTCCAATCATCAGATTAATACCAGCATCAACAACCAGCTCCAATCATCAGATTAATACCAGCATCAACAACCAGCTTCAATCATCAGATTAATACCAGCATCAACAACCAGCTCCAATCATCAGATTAATACCAGCATCAACAACCAGCTCCAATCATCAGATTAATACCAGCATCAACAAACCAGCTCCAATCATCAGATTACTACCAGCATCAACAACCAGCTCCAATCATCAGATTAATACCAGCCTCAACAACCAGCTCCAATCATCAGATTAATACCAGCATCAACAACCAGCTCCAATCATCAGATTAATACCAGCATCAACAACCAGCTCCAATCATCAGATTAATACCAGCATCAACAACCAGCTCCAATCATCAGATTAATACCAGCATCAACAACCAGCTTCAATCATCAGATTAATACCAGCATCAACAACCAGCTCCAATCATCAGATCAATACCAGCATCAACAACCAGCTCCAATCATCAGATTAATACCAGCATCAACAACCTGCTCCAATCATCAGATTAATACCAGCATCAACAACCAGCTCCAATCATCAGATTAATACCAGCATCAACAACCAGCTCCAATCATCAGATTAATACCAGCATCAACAACCAGCTCCAATCATCAGATTAATACCAGCATCAACAACCAGCTCCAATCATCAGATTAATACCAGCATCAACAACCAGCTCCAATCATCAGATTAATACCAGCATCAACAACCAGCTCCAATCATCAGATTAATACCAGCATCAACAACCAGCTCCAATCATCAGATTAATAGCAGCATCAACAACCAGCTCCAATCATCACATTAATACCAGTATCAACAACCAGCTCCAATCATCACTTTAATACCAGTATCAACAACCAGCTCCAATCATCAGATTAATACCAGCATCAACAACCAGCTCCAATCATCACATTAATACCAGTATCAACAACCAGCTCCAATCATCAGATTAATACCAGCATCAACAACCAGCTCCAATCATCACATTAATACCAGTATCAACAACCAGCTCCAATCGTCCACCTACAAAACAAATCCTGACAGATACACATGATAAGATTCCCTGCCAACTGCTCATGACTGACAACATTTTGAGGATATTCACAATCATGTAAACACACCATGTCAATAGATAACAAAGTCAACAGACCATTAGAAAGAACCATCTCTCACCAAAGGCTACATGCCAGTCCTTTCTACCAGTAAACACTTCCTACTGACAGGACACAGTCCTTTCTACCGGTAAACACTTCCTTCTGCCAGGACCTGCCATGCCAGTCCTTTCTACCAGTAAACACTTCCTACTGCCAGGACATACAGTCCTTTCGACCAGTAAACACTTCCTTCTGTCAGGACATACAGTCCTTTCTACCGGTAAACACTTCCTACTGCCAGGACATACAGTCCTTTCTACCAGTAAACACTTCCAACTGCCAGGACATACAGTCCTTTCTACCAGTAAACACTTCCAACTGTCAGGACATACAGTCCTTTCTACCAGTAAACACTTCCTTCTACCAGGACATACAGTCCTTTCTACCAGTAAACACTTCCTACTGTCAGGACATACAGTCCTTTCTACCAGTAAACACTTCCTACTGTCAGGACATACAGTCCTTTCTACCAGTAAACACTTCCTACTGCCAGGACATGACATGCCAGTCCTTTCTACCAGTAAACACTTCCTACTTCCAGGACATACAGTCCTTTCTACCAGTAAACACTTCCTACTGCCAGGACATACAGTCCTTTCTACTAGTAAACACTTCCTACTGCCAGGACATACAGTCCTTTCTTCCAGTAAACACTTCCTTCTACCAGGACATGACAGTCCTTTCTACCAGTAAACACTTCCTTCTGTCAGGACATACAGTCCTTTCTACCGGTAAACACTTCCTTCTACCAGGACATGACAGTCCTTTCTACCAGTAAACACTTCCTACTGCCAGGACATACAGTCCTTTCTACCGGTAAACACTTCCTTCTGCCAGGACATACAGTCCTTTCTACCAGTAAACACTTCCTACTACCAGGACATACAGTCCTTTCTACCAGTAAACACTTCCTTCTGCCAGGACATGACAGTCCTTTCTACCAGTAAACACTTCCTTCTGTCAGGACATACAGTCCTTTCTACCGGTAAACACTTCCTTCTACCAGGACATGCCAGTCCTTTCTACCAGTAAACACTTCCTACTGCCAGGACATGCAGTCCTTTCTACCAGTAAACACTTCCTTCTGCCAGGACATACAGTCCTTTCTAACAGTAAACACTTCCTACTGCCAGGACATGCCAGTCCTTTCTACCAGTAAACACTTCCTACTGCCAGGACATACAGTCATTTCTACCAGTAAACACTTCCTACTGCTAGGACATACAGTCCTTTCTACCAGTAAACACTTCCTTCTGCCAGGACATGACATGCCAGTCCTTTCTACCAGTAAACACTTCCTACTGCCAGGACATACAGTCCTTTCTACCAGTAAACACTTCCTTCTGCCAGGACATGACAGTCCTTTCTACCAGTAAACACTTCCTTCTGTCAGGACATACAGTCCTTTCTACCGGTAAACACTTCCTTCTACCAGGACATACAGTCCTTTCTAACAGTAAACACTTCCTACTGCCAGGACATGCCAGTCTTTTCTACCAGTAAACACTTCCTACTGCCAGGACATACAGTCATTTCTACCAGTAAACACTTCCTTCTGCCAGGAAATGACATGCCAGTCCTTTCTACCAGTAAACACTTCCTTCTACCAGGACCTGACATGCCAGTCCTTTCTACCAGTAAACACTTCCTACTGCCAGGACATACAGTCCTTTCTACCAGTAAACACTTCCTTCTGCCAGGACATGACAGTCCTTTCTACCAGTAAACACTTCCTTCTGTCAGGACATACAGTCCTTTCTACCGGTAAACACTTCCTTCTACCAGGACCTGACATGCCAGTCCTTTCCACCAGTAAACACTTCATACTGTCAGGACATACAGTCTTTTCTACCAGTAAACACTTCCTACTGCCAGGACATACAGTCCTTTCTTCCAGTAAACACTTCCTTCTACCAGGACATGACAGTCCTTTCTACCAGTAAACACTTCCTTCTGTCAGGACATACAGTCCTTTCTACCGGTAAACACTTCCTTCTACCAGGACATGACAGTCCTTTCTACCAGTAAACACTTCCTACTGCCAGGACATACAGTCCTTTCTACCGGTAAACACTTCCTTCTGCCAGGACATACAGTCCTTTCTACCATTAAACACTTCCTACTGCCAGGACATACAGTCCTTTCTACCAGTAAACACTTCCTTCTGCCAGGACATGACAGTCCTTTCTACCAGTAAACACTTCCTTCTGTCAGGACATACAGTCCTTTCTACCGGTAAACACTTCCTTCTACCAGGACATGCCAGTCCTTTCTACCAGTAAACACTTCCTACTGCCAGGACATGCAGTCCTTTCTACCAGTAAACACTTCCTTCTGCCAGGACATACAGTCCTTTCTAACAGTAAACACTTCCTACTGCCAGGACATGCCAGTCCTTTCTACCAGTAAACACTTCCTACTGCCAGGACATACAGTCCTTTCTACCAGTAAACACTTCCTTCTGCCAGGACATGACATGCCAGTCCTTTCTACCAGTAAACACTTCCTACTGCCAGGACATACAGTCCTTTCTACCAGTAAACACTTCCTTCTGCCAGGACATGACAGTCCTTTCTACCAGTAAACACTTCCTTCTGTCAGGACATACAGTCCTTTCTACCGGTAAACACTTCCTACTGCCAGGACATGCCAGTCTTTTCTACCAGTAAACACTTCCTACTGCCAGGACATGCAGTCCTTTCTACCAGTAAACACTTCCTTCTGCCAGGACATACAGTCCTTTCTAACAGTAAACACTTCCTACTGCCAGGACATGCCAGTCTTTTCTACCAGTAAACACTTCCTACTGCCAGGACATACAGTCCTTTCTACCAGTAAACACTTCCTTCTGCCAGGAAATGACATGCCAGTCCTTTCTACCAGTAAACACTTCCTACTGTCAGGACATGACATGCCAGTCCTTTCTACCAGTAAACACTTCCTAGCAGTGTGGGTCTCCGTGTTCTCATGTGACCGTAGAGAAGAAGACCAGATCTGGGTTCAAATACTCTTTGAAATCATTTCAAGTACTGTATGTAACTGTGATTAATTTAGCTTGCCTGGTGTAATGAAACCAATAGAAATGCCAACTCTGGTCACATGGCACATTAGCCAGACTAAAGCAAACGCTCAAGGTATGTGAAATAATTGGATTAGTATTTAACCCAGGTCTGAAGAGGACTGGTGTGGTGTAAAGGTTAGTCAGAAACAACTGACCTGAATATGAAACTGTTTATAAATAGATATGTATCCTGATCTGTCATCTCTACCCTGCAACCAGGCTGCTTCTCTGTCACAACATCACTGTTTTATGCCCTCCTGCAGACCCTGATCTGTCATCTCCAACCAGGCTGCTTCTCTGTCACAACATCACTGTTTATGCCCTCCTGCAGACCCTGATCTGTCATCTCCAACCAGGCTGCTTCTCTGTCACAACATCACTGTTTATGCCCTCCTGCAGACCCTGATCTGTCATCTCCAACCAGGCTGCTTCTCTGTCACAACATCACTGTTCATGCCCTCCTGCAGACCCTGATCTGTCATGTGTTTGCATTCTATTTTGTAATAAACCCTTCTCCTACTTCCTGATTCATTGCTTGTGTTGTGAGATCTGTCATTTTCCTATGCTTGACTGATGCAGTATCATTGACCCAGGAGGAGGATTGTCCCATTCATTATAGTACTCTATGTTTACTATCTTTAAATCATGTTATGTGGTCTGGCAGGCCACGCTCCCGTTGGACCAGCCTCTCCTGTTGGGCCAGCCTTTCCTGTTGGGCCAGCCTCTCCTGTTGGGCCAGCCTCTCCTGTTGGGCCAGCCTTTCCTGTTGGGCCAGCCTTTCCTATTGGACGAGCCTCTCCTGTTGGGACAGCCTTTCCTGTTGGGCCAGCCTCTCCTGTTGGGCCAGCCTTTCCTATTGGACCAGCCTCTCCTGTTGGGCCAGTCTTTCCTGTTGGCCCAGCCTCTCCTGTTGGACCAGCCTTTCTGACTCTGCAGGCCATGCTCTTGTTGGGCCAGCCTCTCCTGTTGGACCAGCCTCTCCTGTTGGGCCAGCCTCTCTGACTCTGCAGGCCACGCTCCTATTAGGCCAGCCTCTCCTGTTGGGCCAGCCTCTCCTGTTGGACCAGCCTCTCCTGGTGGACCAGCCTCTCTGACTCTGCAGACCACGCTCCCGTTGGACCAGCCTCTCTGACTCTGCAGGCCACGCTCCTATTGGGCCAGCCTCTCCTGTTGGGCCAGCCTCTCCTGTTGGACCAGCCTCTCTGACTCTGCAGGCCATGCTCCCGTTGGGCCAGCCTCTCCTGTTTGGCCAGCCTCTCTGACTCTGCAGGCCATGCTCCCGTTGGACCAGCCTCTCTGACTCTGCAGGCCACGCTCTTATTGGACCAGCCTCTCCTGTTGGGACAGCCTCTCCTGTTTGGCCAGCCTCTCTGACTCTGCAGGCCATGCTCCCGTTGGGCCAGCCTCTCCTGTTGGACCAGCCTCTCTGACTCTGCAGGCCACGCTCCCGTTGGACCAGCCTCTCTGACTCTGCAGGCCATGCTCCCGTTGGGCCAGCCTCTCCTGTTGGGCCAGCCTCTCCTGTTTGGCCAGCCTCTCTGACTCTGCAGGCCATGCTCCCGTTGGACCAGCCTCTCCTGTTGGGCCAGCCTTTCCTGTTGGGCCAGCCTCTCCTGTTGGGCCAGCCTCTCCTGTTGGGCCAGCCTTTCCTGTTGGGCCAGCCTTTCCTATTGGACGAGCCTCTCCTGTTGGGACAGCCTTTCCTGTTGGGCCAGCCTCTCCTGTTGGGCCAGCCTTTCCTATTGGACCAGCCTCTCCTGTTGGGCCAGTCTTTCCTGTTGGCCCAGCCTCTCCTGTTGGACCAGCCTTTCTGACTCTGCAGGCCATGCTCTTGTTGGGCCAGCCTCTCCTGTTGGACCAGCCTCTCCTGTTGGGCCAGCCTCTCTGACTCTGCAGGCCACGCTCCTATTAGGCCAGCCTCTCCTGTTGGGCCAGCCTCTCCTGTTGGACCAGCCTCTCCTGGTGGACCAGCCTCTCTGACTCTGCAGACCACGCTCCCGTTGGACCAGCCTCTCTGACTCTGCAGGCCACGCTCCTATTGGGCCAGCCTCTCCTGTTGGGCCAGCCTCTCCTGTTGGACCAGCCTCTCTGACTCTGCAGGCCATGCTCCCGTTGGGCCAGCCTCTCCTGTTTGGCCAGCCTCTCTGACTCTGCAGGCCATGCTCCCGTTGGACCAGCCTCTCTGACTCTGCAGGCCACGCTCTTATTGGACCAGCCTCTCCTGTTGGGACAGCCTCTCCTGTTTGGCCAGCCTCTCTGACTCTGCAGGCCATGCTCCCGTTGGGCCAGCCTCTCCTGTTGGACCAGCCTCTCTGACTCTGCAGGCCACGCTCCCGTTGGACCAGCCTCTCTGACTCTGCAGGCCATGCTCCCGTTGGGCCAGCCTCTCCTGTTGGGCCAGCCTCTCCTGTTTGGCCAGCCTCTCTGACTCTGCAGGCCATGCTCCCGTTGGACCAGCCTCTCTGACTCTGCAGGCCACGCTCTTATTGGACCAGCCTCTCCTGTTGGGACAGCCTCTCCTGTTTGGCCAGCCTCTCTGACTCTGCAGGCCATGCTCCCGTTGGGCCAGCCTCTCCTGTTGGACCAGCCTCTCTGACTCTGCAGGCCACGCTCCCGTTGGACCAGCCTCTCTGACTCTGCAGGCCAGGCTCCTATTGGACCAGCCTCTCCTGTTGGGCCAGCCTCTCCTGTTTGGCCATTCTTTCCTATTGGGCCAGCCTCTCCTGGTGGACCAGCCTCTCTGACTCTGCAGGCCACGCTCCCGTTGGACCAGCCTCTCTGACTCTGCAGGCCACGCTCCTATTGGGCCAGCCTCTCCTGTTGGGCCAGCCTCTCCTGTTGGACCAGCCTCTCTGACTCTGCAGGCCATGCTCCCGTTGGGCCAGCCTCTCCTGTTGGGCCAGCCTCTCCTGTTGGACCAGCCTCTCTGACTCTGCAGGCCATGCTCCCGTTGGACCAGCCTCTCTGACTCTGCAGGCCACGCTCTTATTGGACCAGCCTCTCCTGTTGGGACAGCCTCTCCTGTTTGGACAGCCTCTATGACTCTGCAGGCCATGCTCCCGTTGGGCCAGCCTCTCCTGTTGGACCAGCCTCTCTGACTCTGCAGGCCACGCTCCCGTTGGACCAGCCTCTCTGACTCTGCAGGCCAGGCTCCTATTGGACCAGCCTCTCCTGTTGGGCCAGCCTCTCCTGTTTGGCCATTCTTTCCTATTGGGCCAGCCTCTCCTATTGGGCCAGCCTTTCCTGTTGGGCCAGCCTCTCCTGTTGGGCCAGCCTCTCCTGTTGAGCCAACCTCTCTGACTCTGCAACACTATGTGTGTGAATGCAGGGTAATTTCACCCTCTCTCTTGTTTGCATATTTGTGTGTGTGTGTGTGTGTGTGTGTGTGTGTGTGTGTGTGTGTGTGTGTGTGTGTGTGTGTGTGTGTGTGCGCATGTAGTTATAACTGTGTGTCCGTGTGTGTCCGTGTGTGTCCGTGTAGTTATGTGTCTGTGTCTATGTGTGTGTGCGTCCGTGTGTGTGTGTAGTTATGTATCTGTGTCTATGTGTGTGTGTGCGTCCGTGTGTGTGTGTGTAGTTATGAGTGTGTGTATCTGTGTCCGTGTGTGTGTGTATGAAGTGTTAAAAGTGTTGAGGTTTGTTTGGACAGCGCGGAATGATCTCTAGCACAAATCATATGATAAAACTCTGAGTGGTGCCAAGACTTTCTGTCACCTCATCAAGGGCCTGTCCATCATTCACTACAGTCCATCTTCTGAAGTCCCAGGTTTCTGGTGACAACCAAGCACAGTATCCCTCGCTACTTAGTAATGATATAATAATGATCATGCATAATGATTCTTCCAAGTGTGCACATTTTTGGCCAATTCTAATGCTTGGTGGCCCATTTTTATTTTATTTTATTTATTGAACCTTTATTTAACTAGGCAAGTCAGTTAAAAACATATTTCTATTTTCAATGATGGCCTAGGAACAGTGGGTTAACTGCCTGTTCAGGGGCAGAATGACAGATTTTTACCTTGTCAACTCTGGGATTCGATCTAGCAACCTTTCAGATACTGGCCCAACGCTCTGACCACGAGGCTACCTGCCGCCATTCTAATGTTTGTTGGCCAATAATAATGTTTGTTGGCCAATAATAATGCTTGTTGGCCAATGCTTACGGGGAGTGTACAAGAGTGCACACTTTGGCAGAACGGTGGAGAATTTGGGTCGTCTTGGACTCAAAAGATGACAACACACAGCTAATACCATCCTACTGGTGCAGTAAAGTGTTCCTGACTCAAACCGCTCCCGCAACTCAGGGGTAGAGCTTTGCTCATATCTGTACCACATGGGCTTATGTCTGTGTCCTGATGTGGTTTAAAGCCACTGAAATGCTAGATGTGTAAACTCTCTCCATTTTTAATCACAGATGTATTTAAAGCATTGCCCAAAAAAAAACAGCCCTGTGCTAAAATGCTGTCTTAATAATGACGATCAAGGCGCCTCTAAACAATAACTATTCCAAACTGGTCAGCGGGGCATCTAATGTGTTATGTTATGTCAATCTGAAACGCAGCATCTGCAAAGTAATTCAGAGTACCAGGAAACCACGCAAACCTACTTTTCACTATGCACATGAGAAACACATGAGAAACACATGAGAACCACATGAGAAACACATGAGAACCACATGAGAAACACATGAGAAACACATGAAAAAACACATGAAAAAACACATGATAACCACATGAGAAACACATGAGAAACACATGAGAAACACATGAGAACCACATGAGAAACACATGAGAAACACGTGAAAAAACACATGAGAAACAGAAACACATGAGAACCACATGAGAAACACATGAGAAACACATGAGAAACACATGAGAACCACATGAGAAACACATGAAAAAACACATGAGAAACAGAAACACATGAGAACCACATGAGAAACACATGAGAAACACAACTGAAAACATGACAACACTGAGAAGGGACAACGGAAAGTCACAAAGATCTTCAACTCACCAACACTACCAAGATGTACAACAATATTATTCCAATCGCAGGGTTCCGATGCGACCTCGTTCAGTCAATGATATAGTTACGGGTGTTATTTGAGGCCGCTGTCTATCTCTCTCACACCTACTGCACTGAGAAGCACTGCACCGTCGTGTTGCTATATCTGTTCTGCTCTCAGCAGCTCTGAAAAGGACGGAGGGGAAGGACGTCGCGAGGGGGATAGGGAGGGAGGCATGCAGGGAGGCAGGTGATAGGTGGAGAGGTGAACTGAACGCGGGAGTGGGAGGAGGGAGAGAAGCAGGGGAGAAGGGGGAGAGGCAGAAGGAGGGGGAAGCAGAACTGGACCTGGAGAGGCCATGTCTGCTAATGTCAGCGGGGGGGGAGAGAGGGGGTAGGAGAGGCAGGGGGAGAGGTGGTGGGGGGGGGGGGGGAGGGTGGGAGAGGCAGGGAGAGAGGTGGTGGGGGGGGGAGAGGGGGTGAAGGGGTTGCTCTAACGGCATGAGGATGCCGGTGAGTCAGCTGAGGTGGGGGGGGCAGGGTGAGGGGTGGTGGGGGGGAGAGGGGGGGTGGGAGAGGCAGGGGGAGAGGTGGTGGGGGGGGGGGAGGGTGGGAGAGGCAGGGAGAGAGGTGGTGGGGGGGAGAGAGGGGGTTAAGGGGTTGCTCTAACGGCATGAGGATGCCGGTGAGTCAGCTGAGGTGGACAGGGGCCAGAGGGGGCAGAAGGGGACGAGGAAGGGGAAGAAGGGGGCCAGGGGGGGGTTGAAGGGGGCCAGGAGGGGGGGAGGTGCGAGGAGGGGGCAGCATGGGGACAAGCCTGTTGTGTTCTTACTACGACACAAACAGTAATAATGATACTTGAAACAGAGCGTTTACATGACTTTATCGTTCAAACTAAAGTTTCAAGCATAGAACATTCATGGCAGACGCAGTACTCAATTAGTATCAATGCTCTAGGTTCCACAGTAACAACTTAAAGTAGTGCCTAGGATAAATGCTATATAATGGTATCACATTATATCATACATAACAGGGCCTAACTAGATAGCACTAGAAACCCTAGACCCACTCCAAGTTGCATACCGCCCAAACAGATCCACAGATGATGCAATCTCTATTCCACTCCACACTGCTCTTTTCCACCTAGACAAAAAGGATCACCTATGTGAGAATGCTATTCATTGACTACAGCTCAGCGTTCAACACCATAGTGCCCTCAAAGCTCATCACTAAGCTAAGGATCCTGGGACTAAACACCTCCCTCTGCAACTGGATCCTGGACTTCCTGACGGGCTGCCCCCAGGTGGTGAGGGTAGGTAGCAACACATCCACCACGCTGATCCTCAACACGGGAGCTCCCCAGGGGTGCGTGCTCAGTCCCCTCCTGTACTCCTTGTTCACCCATGAATGCATGGCCAGGCACGACTCCAACACCATCATTAAGTTTGCAGACGACACAACAGTGATCACCGACAACGACGAGGCAGCCTATAGGGAGGAAGTCAGAGACCTGACCATGTGGTGCCAGAATAACAACCGATCCCTCAACGTAACCAAGACTAAGGAGATGATTGTGGACTACAGGAAAAGGAGGACTGAGCACGCCCCCATTCTCATCGACGGGGCTGTAGTGGAGCAGGTTGAGAGCTACAAGTTCCTTGGCGTCCACATCAACAACAAACTAGAATGGTCCAAACACACCAAGACAGTCATGAAGAGGGTACGACAAAGCCTATTCTCCCTCAGGAAACTAAAAAGATTTGGCGTGGGTCCTGAGATCCTCAAAAGGTTCTACAGCTGCAACATCAAGAGCATCCTGAATGGTTGCATCACTGCCTGGTACGGCAATTGCTCAGCCTCTGACCGCAAGGCACTACAGAGGGTAGTGCGTACAGCCCAGTACATCACTGGAGCTAAGCTTCCTGCCATCCAGCACCTCTACACCAGGCGGTGTCAGAGGAAGGCCCTAAAAATTGCCAAAGACCCCAGCCACCCCAGTCATAGACTGTTCTCTTTACTACCGCATGGCAAGCGGTACCGGAGTGCCAAGTCTAGGACAAAAAGGCTTCTCAACAGTTTTTACAGTTTATCATGTATGCATAGTCACTTTAACTATACATTCATGTACATACTAGTGCTCCCGCACATTGTCTAACCGGGCGATCTGCATTGTGTCCCACCACCCGCCAACCCCTCTTTTACGCTACTGCTACTCTCTGTTCATCATATATGCATAGTCACTTTAACCATATCTACATGTACATACTACCTCAAATCAGCCCGATTAACCGGTGTCTGTATGTAGCCTCTCTACTGTATATAGCCTCGCTACTGTATATAGCCTCTCTACTGTATATAGCCTCGCTACTGTATATAGCCTCTCTACTGTATATAGCCTCTCTACTGTATATAGCCTCTACTGTATATAGCCTCTACTGTATATAGCCTCTAGCCTCTCTACTGTATATAGCCTCTCTACTGTATATAGCCTCTCTACTGTATATAGCCTCTCTAAGGTATATAGCCTCTCTACTGTAGATAGCCTCTCTACTGTATATAGCCTCTCTACTGTCTATAGCCTCTCTACTGTATATAGCCTCTCTACTGTATATAGCCTCTCTACTGTATATAGCCTCTCTACTGTATATAGCCCCTCTACTGTATATAGCCTCTCTACTGTATATAGCCTCTCTACTGTATATAGCCTCTCTACTGTATATAGCCTCTCTACTGTTTATAGCCTCTCTACTGTATATAGCCTGTCTTTTTACTGTTGTTTTATTTCTTTACTTACCTATTGTTCACCTAATACCTTTTTTGCACTATTGGTTAGAGCCTGTAAGTCAGCATTTCACTGTGAGGTCTACCCACACCTGTTGTATTCAGCATTTCACTGTAAGGTCTACCCACACCTGTTGTATTCAGCATTTAACTGTAAGGTCTACCCACACCTGTTGTATTCGGCGCACATGACAAATAAACTTTGATTTCATTTGATTTAATTCCCAGGAACGAAAAGCATTGAGCTGGAGACAGACAGCTCATTTTGGGGCTCATATGTACCACAGAGACTACTTGTGGGATAATAGCATGGTTGTGTACAACCCTCAACTCCTCTACCAACAATTAATCTCCTTTAGTGCCCATATCCTGTATCAATAGACACCTCATACAGACTAGTGAGCTACAGGCAGGAATCAGCAATGAATTAACCACCTATGGCGGAGGGGCGCCCCCTTGTGGACAGTGCCTTAACTTGTCATTCAACCTGGGGAGATTGATATACCTCTTGAACACTGTAAACAACGTGAAACGCGGGCAGCATTAAACATGGACAAGCTTCCAACATACTTGCATTTTTAGGGAGAATGTATAGCCTGCATGAAGCCCGGCCCCTTTACGGCCAGAGCGTCTGGCTTCCTCTATGGGGAACAGATTGGGTTTAGGACTATGTATGCTCCTACCGTTTACCAGGATGTTTTTTATTCAAAACTACTGGCAGTAACTGCTGTCACACCTTTTGTTGTACTTGAAGGGGACAACTATGTTATTGATCCTAAGATTGATCGCAAATACACTAAACTAGTAACCCCATCTAAGAAAACAGAATCCACTGTTAAACTGGAAAGGCCTAGTCAGTTGTACAACTGAATGCCTTCAACTGAAATGTGTCTTCCGCATCTAACCCAACCCCTCTGAATCAGAGAGGTGCGGGGGGGGGGGCTGCCAATGCTCTAACCACTAGGCTACCCACTGCCCCACAGTGAACTAAATCTCTTTGATGCACCCAAGAGAACAGAGAACACGATTACAGAAGGAGTTCTAATGCTTATCAGTCATTCTCCAGGGTTGACATCGTCTTAACAACTGGAGACAGCATCTACGGACGCACAAGTTAGTGTCTGTTCACTGGATTCCCAAACGGCTTTTGACAGGATTGAGTGGTTTTCCATTTGATGGTCTAAAAAGGTTTGGATTGGGGTGGAATTTATCAGATGGACACAACTGCTATATCCCTCTCATAGGGCCAGGGTTCTAGCTCCACAGAGTTCGGTTTGGAGAGGGGAACCCGACAGGGATGTCCATTGTCCCCACTATTGTTTGCGCTGGCTATAGAACCACTTGCTGAATCCACCTGGAACCATGCTGCTATTGAGAGCATTAAGTTAGGAGCATCAACCCAACATATTGCATTTTAGACCGATGACATATTGCTAACTGTATCTAATCCGGAAATACATATCCCTGTCATCTTTGATATTATTAATGCATTTAGCAGACTATCCAGCTCCAAAATAAACTTTAGTGATAAGTCTGAGACAATGCCGCTGGGAGGCTTTGATGATATCACAGCTCTTTCAAATTTCCCATTTAAGTCTTCTACCTCTGGCTTTCTCTATCTTGGTTTATCAGTCACACTCAATATCAAAGATTTGCTCAAAATAAACTTCCTTCCTCTTATAAGAACAGTAAAAATAGATCTAAAACGATGATAGACTGGTCTCCCTATTTCATGGCTTGGTAGAATCAGCCTTATCAAAATGAAAACACTACCGCGACTCCTCGAACCCTCTGCAAATGTTCCCTTTGATGATAACTAAGAAACTAGAGCTTAACTGGAGAGAACGCTCTAAAAATGTCTCTCACGTTAACACTAACACTGAAGAGAGGTGGCCCTGGCTGTAGCAAATATTATGTTCTGCAATAACTATTTCTCAATGGCTCCACGACTACCTGGACTGGGTTACAAACCATGTATATTTGTGGTGTCGTGCTCCATTAGCTTACCAGTGATCTTCCTAAACTCCCTCCAAAGATCGGGCAGAGCCCCATTGTTGGCAGGACAATAGGAATCTGGCACGATATATAAAAATATACAGGGAGACTCTGTCCATCCCTCGTACCAATAACAAAAATACAAGGCCTTTCATCCAGGAATTGAAAGTGGTATCGTTGACTCATGGCACACCAGAAGGGTGCGGATAGAGGATTCCAGGATAAAGTGTTAATGTCTTTCCAACAGATTCAAAATAAATGGTATCCCAGGTAACCACTTTTTGGGGGGATTCCTACAAATTCATAATTGTATTTCCTCTTTAAAGTTTTATACTCAAAACATTGACTTTATAAGTTCTGTAGAGGACTGTCTGCTTAAGTTCAGAAATAAGAAAAAGTCAGTCAGTCAGCATTGCATTGCACAGCATTGGGTTTGTCTATGGAGATTGCATGGCTGTGTGCTCGATTTTATACACCAGCAACAGGTGTGGCTGAAATAGCCGAATGCACTAATTTAAAGGGATGTCCACATACTGCTGTATATATAGTGTATGTGACCAATAATGAGATTTTATTTGGGGCCTTTGAGGAGGCAGATCTGGAGATGTGTTTTACTTCCTGTTTACTATGTTTTCTCTGGTACTTTCTGGTACTTTTTTGAGCACTGAATGGTCATGTGGTGTATTTTAGTGGGATTTTAAAATACACTTAAACATTTAAAAAAAATGTAAATTAAAATTAAACTCTCGCTTATGTGTTTCCTACCACGGAAGTGTTTGGGAATCTGCCACACACCCTTTTGAATCAGCTTTGTTTTGTCAGAGAAAAACAACGTTTAAACATTTAAAAACTATCTGGAAAATGTCTTGCACAACTAACTTAATTTGTTTGGATCACTTTACACATTTATTTAGGGATCCATCCCTGTAAACATCATTTATTTAGGGATCCACCCCTGTAAACATCATTTATTTAGGGATCCACCCCTGTAAACATCATTTATTTAGGGATCCGTGTCTGGTGTGAACCGCTCTCTTGAGGTCTTGCCACAGCATCTCAATCGGGTTAAGGTCAGAACTCTGACTGGGCCACTCCAGAAGGTCAGGACTCTGACTGGGCCACTCCAGAAGGTCAGGACTCTGACTGGGCCACTCCAGAAGGTCAGGACTCTGACTGGGCCACTCCAGAAGGTCAGGACTCTGACTGGGCCACTCCAGAAGGTCAGGACTCTGACTGGGCCACTCCAGAAGGTCAGGACTCTGACTGGGACACTCCAGAAGGTCAGGACTCTGACTGGGCCACTCCAGAAGGTCAGGACTCTGACTGGGCCACTCCAGAAGGTCAGGACTCTGACTGGGCCACTCCAGAAGGTCAGGACTCTGACTGGGCCACTCCAGAAGGTCAGGACTATGACTAGGCCACTCCAGAAGGTCAGGACTCTGACTGGGCCACTCCAGAAGGTCAGGACTCTGACTGGGCCACTCCAGAAGGTCAGGACTCTGACTGGGCCACTCCAGAAGGCGTATTTTCTTCTGTTGTTGATTTACTTCTGTGTTTTGGGTCGTTGTCCTGTTGCATCACCCAACTTCTGTTGAGCTTCAATTGGTGGACAGATAACCTTACATTCTCCTGCAAAATGTATTGATAAACTTGGGAATTAATTTTCCATTGATGATAGCAAGCTGTTCAGGCCCTGAGGCAGCAAAACAGCCCCAACCCATGATGCTCCCTCCACCATACTTTACAGTTGGGATGAGGTTTTGATGTTGGTGTGCTGGGCCTTTTTTTTCTCCACCCATAGTGTTGTGTGTTCCTTCCTTCCAAACAACTCTACTTTAGTTTAATCTGTCCACAGAATATTTTGCCATCCAGGTGCACTTTTGAGAACTTCAGACGTGCAGTAATGTTTTTTTTGGTCAGCAGTGGCTTTTTCCGTGGTGTCCTCCCATGAACACCATTCTTGTTTAGTGTTTTACGTATCATAGACTTGTTAACAGAGATGGTAACATGTTCCAGAGATTTCTGTAAGTCTTTAGCTGATACTCTAGGATTCTTCTTAACCTCATTGAGCATTCTGCGCTGTGCTCTTGCAGTCAGCAGTCAGTAGCAACAGTGCTGAACTTTCTCCATTTATAGACAATTTGTCTTACCGTGGACTGATGAACATCAAGGCTTTTAGAGATACTTTTGTAACCCTTTCCAGCTATATGCAAATCAACAATTCTTAATCTCAGGTCTTCTGAGATCTCTTTTGTTCGAGGCATGGTACACATCAGGCTGTGCTTCTTGAACCTCTATGGTTCTTATCAGGCAACGCTTCTTGTGAATAGCAAACTCAGATTTTGTGAGTGTTTTTTGTAGAGCAGGGCACCTCTAACCAACATCTCCAATCTCGTCTCATTGATTGGACTCCAGGTTAGCGGACTACTGACTCCAATTAGCTTGCGGAGAAGTCATTAGCCTAGGGGGGTTCACATACTTTTTTTCCCAACCTACACTGTGAATGTTTAAATAATGTATTTAAAATAGACAATAAAAATACAATAGTGTGTGTGTTATTAGTTTAAACAGACTGTGTTTGTCTGTTGTTGTGAAGATCAGATCAAATTTGATGACCAATTTATGCAGAAATCTAGATAATTCCAAAGGGTTTCACATACTGTTTCTTGCCACTGTGTGTCAATAAAGATTATTGTGACGTGTGTAAAGGGCAAACTAATAGCGAGGATCAGCATTAATAATACTTTGGATAATAGTGTTCATTCTCTAGAGTCCATTCCTCCTCTATCGGCTTCAATCACAAGCTGGACAGAACAGAACAGGCTTTCTGAACCATGGCTTTCTGAACCAGTCTATCGTGGCTATAAATAAATATCCCACGCCTGATGATGTAATCAGTCTCCTCAGGTTTGTTTCGATCATCTTATAGCCCGTGTGAGATCTCTGCATGTAACCAATCTAACCCTAATCCTAGCCACTGACTACACAGTGTGAGATCTCTGCATGTATCAAAATCCAAAGGTGTTCTAGTACTGAGGGATATAGAGAGCTGTATATTGAGCGCTTTGGTTATACCGTATCCCGAAGAAACAATGGTTTTAGAAATCTCTCTCTTCCCATTAGACAAATCCGTGTTTCCTTCTCTAGATACAGTCCCTTAATCTGTTAATTCATTCAATTTTTACAACCAGATCCCTTCTCTCTTTAAAATCTCTCTCGCTCTAAGATCCCTCTCTCTCTCCCTCCAATATTCCCCTTTCTCTCTCTCTCTCTCTCTCTCTCTGCCACCCAGTGTCCCCGCTCTCTCTGTTTCCTTCTCATCTCTCTATCCTTTCTACTCTTCTGCCTTTCCCCATCTCACAGCTTTTAGTCCACATCCGCTGGCTTCTCCCTGCCCCTTTTTTGTCTTCCTCGTTCCCCCCTTCTCTCTCAGTCTCTCCAGCTCCTGACATCAGCCCTCCGACACACAGCAGTACAGCCACACTCTGCCTCTCCACAGCCACTGCACTCAAACACTGAAATACATCCATTTTGCATCTCTCATCTTCTCCCTCTCGCCGTTCTTCCTCTCCATCCACGACAAGCATTTAGCCACCAACACAGCTGATTTTCTGAGAAATGTTTCAGTCTACCTCTCTCTCTCTCTCACACACGGAGAGAAGGATATAGAGAGATTGTTGTACCTACCTGGCTACTGCTACGTGGTGCGATTCCTATACAGTTCCCCATCCTGCATTCCATATCATCTAGTACAGGCGATGTGGCTGTAGTGGTGCTACAGGGCTGACAGAACACCGCTCTGCAGAACTGCATCTCAGGCAGTGAAACGGCTACGGAAGCATCACAGAGGAGAGCTGGAGCAGGCTAGGAGGAGGATGTGCTGCGGGAGGGAGATGCCACAGAGGAAGTGTGTGTCAACTGTGTGTGTGTGTTTGTGTGTGTGTGTGAGGAAAAGGGGGTATACCTAGTCAGTTGTACAACTGAAATTTGCTTTCTGCATTTTACCCAAACCCCCTCTGGATCAGAGAGGTGTGTGGGGGCCCGTGGAAAGGGGGATACCTAGAACAGTGGGTCCGCTCGAGGATTCGATCCAGCAACCTTTCGGTTACTGGCCCAACGCACTAACCACTAGGCTACCCGCAGCTACACATGCATCTGTGTATCTGTCTCTCTCGCTCTCTGTGTGAGTCCCGTTGTGTGTATCTGTCTCTCTCTCTCTGTGTGTGAGTCCCAGTGTGTGTATCTGTCTCTCTCTCTCTGTGTGTGAGTCCCATTGTGTGTATCTCTCTCTCTCTCTGTGTGTGAGTCCCGTTGTGTGTATCTGTCTCTCTCTCTCTCTCTCTCTCTGTGTGAGTCCCGTTGTGTGTATCTGTCTCTCTCTCTCTCTCTCTCTGTGTGAGTCCCGTTGTGTGTATCTGTCTCTCTCTCTCTGTGTGTGAGTCCCGTTGTGTGTATCTGTCTCTCTGTGTGTGAGTCCCGTTGTGTGTATCTGTCTCTCTCTCTCTCTGTGTGTGAGTCCCATTGTGTGTATCTCTCTCTCTCTCTGTGTGTGAGTCCCGTTGTGTGTATCTGTCTCTCTCTCTCTCTGTGTGTGAGTCCCGTTGTGTGTATGTCTCTCTCTCTCTGTGTGTGAGTCCCGTTGTGTGTATCTGTCTCTCTCTCTCTGTGTGTGAGTCCCGTTGTGTGTATCTGTCTCTCTCTCTCTCTCTCTCTCTCTCTGTGTGAGTCCCGTTGTGTGTATCTGTCTCTCTCTCTCTCTCTCTCTCTCTCTCTCTCTGTGTGTGAGTCCCGTTGTGTGTATCTGTCTCTCTCTCTCTCTGTGTGTGAGTCCCGTTGTGTGTATCTGTCTCTCTGTGTGTGAGTCCCGTTGTGTGTATCTGTCTCTCTCTCTCTGTGTGTGAGTCCCATTGTGTGTATCTCTCTCTCTCTCTGTGTGTGAGTCCCGTTGTGTGTATCTGTCTCTCTCTCTCTGTGTGTGTGAGTCCCGTTGTGTGTATCTATCTCTCTCTCTGTGTGTGAGTCCCGTTGTGTGTATCTGTCTCTCTCTCTCTTGTGTGTATCTGTCTCTCTCTCTCTGTGTGTGAGTCCCGTTGTGTGTATCTGTCTCTCTCTCTGTGTGTGAGTCCCGTTGTGTGTATCTGTCTCTCTCTCTCTGTGTGTGTGAGTCCCGTTGTGTGTATCTGTCTCTCTCTCTCTCTCTCTCTCTCTCTGTGTGTGAGTCCCGTTGTGTGTATCTGTCTCTCTCTCTCTCTCTCTCTCTCTGTGTGTGAGTCCCGTTGTGTGTATCTGTCTCTCTCTCTCTCTGTGTGTGAGTCCCGTTGTGTGTATCTGTCTCTCTGTGTGTGAGTCCCGTTG
>NC_092162.1:4659468-4944763 GCF_045791955.1 Oncorhynchus clarkii lewisi | reverse complement strand
TGTGTATCTGTCTCTCTCTCTCTGTGTGTGAGTCCCATTGTGTGTATCTCTCTCTCTCTCTGTGTGTGAGTCCCGTTGTGTGTATCTGTCTCTCTCTCTCTCTGTGTGTGAGTCCCGTTGTGTGTATCTATCTCTCTCTCTGTGTGTGAGTCCCGTTGTGTGTATCTGTCTCTCTCTCTCTGTGTGTGAGTCCCGTTGTGTGTATCTGTCTCTCTCTCTCTGTGTGTGAGTCCCGTTGTGTGTATATGTCTCTCTCTCTGTGTGTGAGTCCCGTTGTGTGTATCTGTCTCTCTCTCTGTGTGTGTGAGTCCCGTTGTGTGTATCTGTCTCTCTCTCTCTCTGTGTGTGAGTCCCGTTGTGTGTATCTGTCTCTCTCTCTCTCTCTGTGTGTGAGTCCCGTTGTGTGTATCTGTCTCTCTCTGTCTGTGTGTGAGTCCCGTTGTGTGTATCTGTCTCTCTCTGTGTATCTGTCTCTCTGTGTGTGAGTCCCGTTGTGTGTATCTCGTCTCTCGTCTCCCAAGATGGCATAGCAGTTCAGACAAATTTTTGTCATCGTCCTGTCGTGTCCCGTATATATATATTTAAAACTTTTTTTTTTACATACATTTTTAATTTTCCAAAAACTCATCTTCAGAACACTCTCCTGCAATCCGCTTCACCAATTTATATTTATATAAAAAAAGTATTATTTACCTCAGATCTGTGATCCTCCGAGAGGCTAGCCAGAAATTAGCCAGAAGCTAGCCGGGAGCTAGCCAGAAGCTGGTCCAGAAGCTACTCTGAAGCTGGTTCAGGGGCTAGTTCAGAAGCAAGTTAGCTTATTTACTGGCTAATCGTTGGTACTCAGCTGACCACGGTTTGTGGTCATCGGCTGTCCTTTGGCTCGAGAATCTATCGCCAGTTTTGTACGGCGCGGTGCAGCGCAGCGCGGCTCGGAGCAGAACATATCGGACCAATTTCTCTCTCCATGTCCCTGGATTTCGGCCGCTGGCTCTGGACGTCCATGCCTGGATCTCGCAGCTAGCTAGCTGCTATCCGTGTGACTATCGGCTTTCGTCGATTCCGGAGCTAACATCAATTGTTCCGGAGCTAGCCAGCTGAAGAGTTCCATCAATCACTCCTGGGCTGCAGTCACCTATCCGGAACCCGTTTTGCTGCCTACGCGGAGCCCCACCGGGCCTTCACGGCTAGACTGCCGACGTTGTCTACCCGAGGGAATTGTCCGGCTGGCTCCTCCGGCGCAACGTTGCCTGGGCGCCCATCTGCGGCCTGCTAGCCGTTGGCTATCTTATCGGCTGCTATCTGAATAGACAATCGGACAATTTTTACTTTATTTTATTTTTATTTATTGATTTATTTTTCTTCTTGGGCCTCTATAATTATATCTATTGTTTTTATTTTTGTTGTTGTTGTGTGATTTGGATTAATCCCCTCTACCACACGGAAACCCACTAATCTACTGACCGAACGCAAGAGTTGGCTAATAACAGACCTCCATCTTATGCTAGCTTGCTCCTATGCTAGCTTGCTACCGATTTAGCTGTCTAAATCGCCGTGACCCCCAACCAACCTCTCCACTCACTGGACCCTTTTGATCACTCGACTGAGCATGCCTCTCCTTCATGTCAATATGCCTTGTCCATTGCTGTTCTGGTTAGTGTTTATTGGCTTATTTCACTGTAGAGCCTCTAGTCCTGCTCATTATACCTTATCCAACCTATTAGTTCCACCACCCACACATGCAATGACATCTCCTGGTTTCAATGATGTTTCTAGAGACAATATCTCTCTCTTCATCACTCAATACCTAGGTTTACCTCCACTGTATTCACATCCTACCTTACCTTTGTCTGTACATTATACCTTGATGCTATTTTATCGCCCCCAGAAACCTCCTTTTACTCTCTGTTCCAGACGTTCTAAACGACCAATTCTTATTGCTTTTAGCCGCACCCTTATTCTACTCCTACTCTGTTCATCTGGCGATGTAGAGGTGAATCCAGGCCCTGCAGTGCCTAGCTCCACTCCTATTCCCCAGGCGCTCTCTTTTGACGACTTCTGTAACCGTAAAAGCCTTGGTTTTATGCATGTTAACATTAGAAGCCTCCTCCCTAAGTTTGTTCTATTCACTGCTTTAGCACACTCTGCCAACCCGGATGTTCTAGCTGTGTCTGAATCCTGGCTTAGGAAGACCACCAAAAATTCAGACATTTTAATTCCAAACTACAACATTTTCAGACAAGATAGAACTGCCAAAGGGGGCTGTGTTGCAATCTACTGCAAAGATAGCCTGCAGAGTTCTGTCCTACTATCCAGGTCTGTACCCAAACAATTTGAACTTCTACTTTTAAAAATCCACCTCTCTAAAAACAAGTCTCTCACCGTTGCCGCCTGCTATAGACCACCCTCTGCCCCCAGCTGTGCTCTGGACACCATATGTGAACTGATTGCCCCCCATCTATCTTCAGAGCTTGTGCTGCTAGGCGACCTAAACTGGAACATGCTTAACACCCCAGCCATCCTACAATCTAAACTTGATGCCCTCAACCTCACACAAATTATCAATGAACCTACCAGGTACCTCCCCAAAGCCTTAAACACGGGCACCCTCATAGATATCATCCTAACCAACTTGCCCTCTAAATACAACTCTGCTGTTTTCAACCAAGATCTCAGCGATCACTGCCTCATTGCCTGCATCCGTAATGGGTCAGCGGTCAAACGACCTCCACTCATAACTGTAAAACGCTCCCTGAAACACTTCAGCGAGCAGGCCTTTCTAATCGACCTGGCCGGGGTATCCTGGAAGGATATTGATCTCATCCCGTCAGTAGAGGATGCCTGGATATTTTTTTTAAATGCCTTCCTAACCATCTTAAATAAACATGCCCCATTCAAGAAATTTAGAACCAGGAATAGATATAGCCCTTGGTTCTCCCCAGACCTGACTGCCCTTAACCAACACAAAAACATCCTATGGCGTTCTGCATTAGCATCGAACAGCCCCCGTGATATGCAGCTGTTCAGGGAAGCTAGAAACCATTATACACAGGCAGTTAGAAAAGCCAAGGCTAGCTTTTTCAAGCAGAAATTTGCTTCCTGCAACACTAACTCAAAAAAGTTCTGGGACACTGTAAAGTCCATGGAGAATAAGAACCCCTCCTCCCAGCTGCCCACTGCACTGAAGATAGGAAACACTGTCACCACTGATAAATCCACCATAATTGAGAATTTCAATAAGCATTTTTCTACGGCTGGCCATGCTTTCCACCTGGCTACTCCTACCCCGGTCAACTGCACTGCACCCCCCACAACAACTCGCCCAAGCCTTCCCCATTTCTCCTTCTCCCAAGTCTGCTCAGCTGATGTTCTGAATGAGCTGCAAAATCTGGACCCCTACAAATCAGCCGGGCTAGACAATCTGGACCCTTTCTTCCTAAAATTATCTGCCAAAATTGTTGCCACCCCTATTACTAGCCTGTTCAACCTCTCTTTCGTGTCGTCTGAGATTCCCAAAGATTGGAAAGCAGCTGCGGTCATCCCCCTCTTCAAAGGGGGTGACACTCTTGACCCAAACTGCTACAGACCTATATCTATCCTACCATGCCTTTCTAAGGTCTTCGAAAGCCAAGTCAACAAACAGATTACCGACCATTTCGAATCTCACCATACCTTCTCTGCTATGCAATCTGGTTTCAGAGCTGGTCATGGGTGCACCTCAGCAACGCTCAAGGTCCTAAATGATATCTTAACCGCCATCGATAAGAAACATTACTGTGCAGCCGTATTCATTGATCTGGCCAAGGCTTTCGACTCTGTCAATCACCACATCCTCATCGGCAGACTCGACAGCCTTGGTTTCTCAAATGATTGCCTCGCTTGGTTCACCAACTACTTCTCTGACAGAGTTCAGTGTGTCAAATCGGAGGGTCTGCTGTCCGGACCTCTGGCAGTCTCTATGGGGGTGCCACAGGGTTCAATTCTTGGACCGACTCTCTTCTCTGTATACATCAATGAGGTCGCTCTTGCTGCTGGTGAGTCTCTGATCCACCTCTACGCAGACGACACCATTCTGTATACTTCTGGCCCTTCTTTGGACACTGTGTTAACAACCCTCCAGGCAAGCTTCAATGCCATACAACTCTCCTTCCGTGGCCTCCAATTGCTCTTAAATACAAGTAAAACTAAATGCATGCTCTTCAACCGATCGCTACCTGTACCTACCCGCCTGTCCAACATTACTACTCTGGACGGCTCTGACTTAGAATACGTGGACAACTACAAATACTTAGGTGTCTGGTTAGACTGTAAACTCTCCTTCCAGACCCATATCAAACATCTCCAATCCAAAGTTAAATCTAGAATTGGCTTCCTATTTCGCAACAAAGCATCCTTCACTCATGCTGCCAAACATACCCTTGTAAAACTGACCATCCTACCAATCCTCGACTTTGGCGATGTCATTTACAAAATAGCCTCCAATACCTTACTCAACAAATTGGATGCAGTCTATCACAGTGCAATCCGTTTTGTCACCAAAGCCCCATATACTACCCACCATTGCGACCTGTACGCTCTTGTTGGCTGGCCCTCGCTTCATACTCGTCGCCAAACCCACTGGCTCCATGTCATCTACAAGACCCTGCTAGGTAAAGTCCCCCCTTATCTCAGCTCGCTGGTCACCATTGCATCTCCCACCTGTAGCACACGCTCCAGCAGGTATATCTCTCTAGTCACCCCCAAAACCAATTCTTTCTTTGGCCGCCTCTCCTTCCAGTTCTCTGCTGCCAATGACTGGAACGAACTACAAAAATCTCTGAAACTGGAAACACTTATCTCCCTCACTAGCTTTAAGCACCAACTGTCAGAGCAGCTCACAGATTACTGCACCTGTACATAGCCCACCTATAATTTAGCCCAAACAACTACCTCTTTCCCTACTGTATTTAATTAATTTATTTATTTTGCTCCTTTGCACCCCCCATTATTTTTATTTCTACTTTGCACATTCTCCCATTGCAAATCTACCATTCCAGTGTTTTACTTGCTATATTGTATTTACTTTGCCACCATGGCCTTTTTGCCTTCACCTCCCTTATCTCACCTCATTTGCTCACATCATATATAGACTTGTTTATACTGTGTTATTGACTGTATGTTTGTTTTACTCCATGTGTAACTCTGTGTCGTTGTATGTGTCGAACTGCTTTGCTTTATCTTGGCCAGGTCGCAATTGTAAATGAGAACTTGTTCTCAACTTGCCTACCTGGTTAAATAAAGGTGTTCTCAACTAGCCTACCTGGTTAAATAAAGGTGTTCTCAACTAGCCTACCTGGTTAAATAAAGGTGTTCTCAACTTGCCTACCTGGTTAAATAAAGGTGTTCTCAACTAGCCTACCTGGTTAAATAAAGGTGAAATAAAATGTTTTTTAAAAAAAAATCTGTCTCTCTCTCTGTGTGTCCCGTTGTGTGTATGCACGTGAGTGAGAGTCCCGTTGTGTGTATGCACGTGAGTGAGTGTGTGAGTCAGGGACTAATACATGCTTTGCCTGCACCGCCCAGGGTTAACATTTGACCTACAGTACCCGTCAAAAGTTTGGACACCTTCTCATTCCAGGGTTTTTCTTAATTTTTGACTGTTTTCTACATTGTAGAATAATAGTGAAGACATCGAAACGATGAAATAACACATATGGAATCATGTAGTAACCAAAAAAAGGGTTAAACAGATTCTTAAATGTAGCCACCATTTGCCTTGTTGACAGCTTTGCACACTCCTGGCATTCTTTCAACCAACTTTACCTGGAATGCTTTTCCAACAGTCTTGAAGGAGTTCCCACATATGCTGAGCACTTGTTGGCTGCTCTTCCTTCACTCCATGGCCCAACTCTAGCTAGCTACGTTATATGCAAATTAAATTATAAGTGAAACGAGAGCAATTTATTTATGTATTCTGTCCCCGTATCAATAAGATCCCATCTCATGATATAATATATATTAGGCAGAGGAACACAGCAACTGGAGGGAAAACTGGTCACATGGCAAAGGAGGAGAGGAGGCAGCTAGGAGTGTAAAAGGACCAGGCCTCTCTAAAACACAGACCCAGAGGCAATGAGTCTTGGTTCATGACGCATCTCTGCATTCATGCAACTACAAAAACAGCATTAGAAAGTAGAGTGCACTCATCTGAAATAGGGCAGAGGAAAACGTGTCACACTGTAGGAATGTGTGGGTTTTAAAATGAAAATGTTCTGATGCTGTGACAAAGTAGTAACACATTATAAAATATCCCCTTTACACCCATTATTTACATGTTGAAACTGAAACGTCCCCTTTAAACCCATTATTTACATGTTGAAACTGAAACATCCCCTATAAACCCATTATTTACATGAAACTGAAACGTCCCCTATACACCCATTATTTACATGTTGAAACTGAAACGTCCCCTTCAAACCCATTATTTACATGTTGAAACTGAAACGTCCCCTTCAAACCCATTATTTACATGATGAAACTGAAACGTCCCCTTTAAACCCATTATTTACATGTTGAAACTGAAACGTCCCCTTCAAACCCATTATTTACATGTTGAAACTGAAACGTCCCCTTCAAACCCATTATTTACATGATGAAACTGAAACGTCCCCTTTAAACCCATTATTTACATGATGAAACTGAAACGTCCCCTATACACCCATTATTTACATGATGAAACTGAAACGTCCCCTATACACCCATTATTTACATGATGAAACTGAAACGTCCCCTATACACCCATTATTTACATGATGAAACTGAAACGTCCCCTTCAAACCCATTATTTACATGTTGAAACTGAAACGTCCCCTTCAAACCCATTATTTACATGATGAAACTGAAACGTCCCCTATACACCCATTATTTACATGTTGAAACTGAAACGTCCCCTCTAAACCCATTATTTACATGATGAAACTGAAACGTCCCCTCTAAACCCATTATTTACATGATGAAACTGAAACGTCCCCTATACACCCATTATTTACATGAAACTGAAACGTCCCCTTCAAACCCATTATTTACATGTTGAAACTGAAACGTCCCCTATACACCCATTATTTACATCTTGAAAAGTCCCCTTTAAACCCATTATTTACATGTTGAAACTGTCCCCTATACACCCATTATTTACATGAAACTGAAACGTCCCCTATACACCCATTATTTACATGTTGAAACTGAAACGTCCCCTTTAAACCCATTATTTACATGTTGAAACTGAAACGTCCCCTTTCAACCCATTATTTACATGTTGAAACTGAAATGTCCCCTTTAAACCCATTATTTACATGATGAAACTGAAACGTCCCCTATACACCCATTATTTACATGATGAAACTGAAACGTCCCCTATACACCCATTATTTACATGAAACTGAAACGTCCCCTTTAAACCAATTATTTACATCTTGAAATGTCGCCTTTAAACCCATTCTTTACATGATGAAACGTCCCCTATACACCCATTATTTACATGATGAAACTGAAACGTCCCCTATACACCCATTATTTACATGATGAAACTGAAACGTCCCCTTTCAACCCATTATTTACATGATGAAACTGAAACGTCCCCTATACACCCATTATTTACATGTTGAAACTGAAACGTCCCCTTTAAACCCATTATTTACATGTTGAAACTGAAACATCCCCTATAAACCCATTATTTACATGAAACTGAAACGTCCCCTATACACCCATTATTTACATGTTGAAACTGAAACGTCCCCTTCAAACCCATTATTTACATGTTGAAACTGAAACGTCCCCTTCAAACCCATTATTTACATGATGAAACTGAAACGTCCCCTTTAAACCCATTATTTACATGTTGAAACTGAAACGTCCCCTTCAAACCCATTATTTACATGTTGAAACTGAAACGTCCCCTTCAAACCCATTATTTACATGATGAAACTGAAACGTCCCCTTTAAACCCATTATTTACATGATGAAACTGAAACGTCCCCTATACACCCATTATTTACATGATGAAACTGAAACGTCCCCTATACACCCATTATTTACATGATGAAACTGAAACGTCCCCTATACACCCATTATTTACATGATGAAACTGAAACGTCCCCTTCAAACCCATTATTTACATGTTGAAACTGAAACGTCCCCTTCAAACCCATTATTTACATGATGAAACTGAAACGTCCCCTATACACCCATTATTTACATGTTGAAACTGAAACGTCCCCTCTAAACCCATTATTTACATGATGAAACTGAAACGTCCCCTCTAAACCCATTATTTACATGATGAAACTGAAACGTCCCCTATACACCCATTATTTACATGAAACTGAAACGTCCCCTTCAAACCCATTATTTACATGTTGAAACTGAAACGTCCCCTATACACCCATTATTTACATCTTGAAAAGTCCCCTTTAAACCCATTATTTACATGTTGAAACTGAAACGTCCCCTATACACCCATTATTTACATGAAACTGAAACGTCCCCTATACACCCATTATTTACATGTTGAAACTGAAACGTCCCCTTTAAACCCATTATTTACATGTTGAAACTGAAACGTCCCCTTTCAACCCATTATTTACATGTTGAAACTGAAATGTCCCCTTTAAACCCATTATTTACATGATGAAACTGAAACGTCCCCTATACACCCATTATTTACATGATGAAACTGAAACGTCCCCTATACACCCATTATTTACATGAAACTGAAACGTCCCCTTTAAACCAATTATTTACATCTTGAAATGTCGCCTTTAAACCCATTCTTTACATGATGAAACGTCCCCTATACACCCATTATTTACATGATGAAACTGAAACGTCCCCTATACACCCATTATTTACATGATGAAACTGAAACGTCCCCTTTCAACCCATTATTTACATGATGAAACTGAAACGTCCCCTATACACCCATTATTTACATGTTGAAACTGAAACGTCCCCTTTCAACCCATTATTTACATGATGAAACTGAAACGTCCCCTCTAAACCCATTATTTACATGAAACTGAAACGTCCCCTATAAACCCATTATTTACATGTTGAAACTGAAACGTCCCCTCTAAACCCATTATTTACATGTTGAAACTGAAACGTCCCCTCTAAACCCATTATTTACATGTTGAAACTGAAACGTCCCCTCTAAACCCATTATTTACCTGCAGTTACATGATGAATGATTTCCACCTAAACACACACAACATAGGAATGCATTAAAATCACTATCAAACGCAGCCGGTAGCTGAAAAGCACAGCAGGCTAGCAGGAACATCTAAACCCTTTGGTCAAAAGGATTGTGGGGAAGTATAGGCTTGAAGACTTCTGCAAAGCAAAATCTTTGTATATCTGGGTACCAGGAAAAGAAGCTCTGGGGAACAGCAATAATCTCTCATTCCTTGAATCTGATTGTGATGTGTTAGCTCAGCAAAATATCTGTTTAGGATGTGTAGATCACCCTCCTTTTCTTCCTTGAAGTCAAACACACGATCACTGTCTTGGGTTCACTCTCTTTAATCAAATAATACAAAAAAACCGCGAACAAGACCTATGAATAGAAAACTAATATTTATAGCTAAAGTTAAAGTTGATAAAATGCTCTAATGTTTTAAAAGGAAATAGCTGTTATATCAGCATCATTCTGTGTGCTGTGTGCTGGGAGCATGGATCAGTGGCTCGGTGATATCAAAGGCCTCAATTAACTCCTAGAGAGAGAGAGAGAGAGAAAGAGAGAGAACAGAAGAAAACAACATCATCCAACTCCTTCAGAAGAAAACAGTTGATCATCTTGTGATATAACATCATCATCAACTCCTTCAGAAGAAAACAGTTGATCATCTTGTGATATAACATCATCATCAACTCCTTCAGAAGAAAACAGTTGATCATCTTGTGATATAACATCATCGTCATCATCCAACTCCTTCAGAAGAAAACAGTTGATCATCTTGTGATATAACATCATCATCATCATCCAACTCCTTCAGAAGAAAACAGTTGATCATCTTGTGATATAACATCATCATCATCCAACTCCTTCAGAAGAAAACAGTTGATCATCTTGTGATATAACATCATCAACAACAACAACTCTAGCTAATTTTCCCACCAACTTCAGACACCCTCTAGCGGTTGGAGGATTAAATGACCTCGAGCTCAACAGTTAAATAGGTTGGTAAATAAAGGTGCATTTTGCAACTCGAGATACCCTTCTAGCTAGCTGACCACCGATCATTGCAGCTTATGTCAGATAAATTAGGTTCTCAGAGTTTTCAGAAAAGTAATATATATATATATATATATATATATATTACACATACACACATTTTGTGGGACACAATGTATATTGTAAAATTTGACTACGCGACAGACCCCACATCATTTAATATCCAACTTTTAACCTAAATTATTCCTACTCAATTTATATGTTAGTATTAAACTGTTATCTACTTTCTCAAAACATAAGATTAATCTGTCAAACAAAACTAATGAAACATTATTTGGTTACAACACTGAAGAATATTTAGGTGAAGAACCATTTCTTTAAGAGTCTACAGGATGGCGCATCGGGCATCGTGCAACGGGCATCGTGCATCGGGCATCGGAATGAAAAGTTGTCAGCCAAGCCCTTTTTCCTTTACCAGGAGGATCGTCAACTATCTAGTAAACACTTCAGATACGAGGTTGGTGTCTCTTTTTCTGAACAAAAAAGTAAGGTGGCCAATAACTGGGGCCCGTATGCCAATAATAGGGGGCTAAACCGTTTATCAAAAAGCTGATCGTTGTTAGAAAGTCCACTGAAATGTCAAACATGCTAATTGTTTTTAACGACACCAATAATCCCAAAACATTGACGTCGTTGATCACAAGATTACACTGTTGAAGGTAATATATTTATTCACCGCTGTTGAATACGCTGATAATACGGGGTGCTACGCTACTGTTATAGACTCAATTATATACGGAGAAAGAATTACAAGAAACTATGCTAAAAATAAATGTGTGTGTCCCTGTCCCAGTGTGTGTGTCCCTGTCCCAGTGTGTGTGTGTGTCCCTGTCCCAGTGTGTGTGTGTGTGTCCCTGTCCCAGTGTGTGTGTGTGTCCCTGTCCCAGTGTGTGTGTGTGTGTGTCCCTGTCCCAGTGTGTGTGTGTGTGTGTCCCTGTCCCAGTGTGTGTGTGTGTGTCCCTGTCCCAGTGTGTGTGTGTGTGTCCCTGTCCCAGTGTGTGTGTGTGTGTCCCTGTCCCAGTGTGTGTGTGTGTGTGTGTGTCCCTGTCCCAGTGTGTGTGTGTGTGTGTCCCTGTCCCAGTGTGTGTGTGTGTGTCCCTGTCCCAGTGTGTGTGTGTGTGTCCCTGTCCCAGTGTGTGTGTGTGTGTGTCCCTGTCCCAGTGTGTGTGTGTGTGTGTCCCTGTCCCAGTGTGTGTGTGTGTGTGTCCCTGTCCCAGTGTGTGTGTGTGTGTTACCTTCCAGCTCTTGGGGCTGATAGAGATGACACACTGCTGCCTGTTCGACGCTCCTCCAGCCTCCACTTCCCCTTCCTCCACAGGGGCTGTCAGAGATAAAGACACGTTAATGATGGCTTACGAACAGTCAACACTATAGTGCAAAAAAAAACGATTACCCCCAAAACAGCTTAACAAGAAAAGTCATTTTGTCACAATGTGAGGTTCTCTCTTACCGATACAAGGAAGTTTGTGATTATCCAGGTACATTTTTGCCAAACCATCCTGAGAAACACAAACAACGTCGTCACCAACCATCCACATGACATATCAATAGGAGAAGTGTTGGAGACAGCAGTGCCTTGAAGTGGCTTCCTGCTATCTAATAATAACATCTAGCTGACACTTCCTATCCAGGGACTAGCCCAAACACACTTCCTCCTATCCAGGGACTAGCCCAAACACACTTCCTCCTATCCAGGGACTAGCCCAAACACACTATCCAGGGACTAGCCCAAACACACTTCCTCCTATCCAGGGACTAGTCCAAACACACTTCCTCCTATCCAGGGACTAGTCCAAACACACTTCCTCCTATCCAGGGACTAGCCCAAACACACTTCCTCCTATCCAGGGACTAGCCCAAACACACTTCCTCCTATCCAGGGACTAGCCCAAACACACTTCCTCCTATCCAGGGACTAGCCCAAACACACTTCCTCCTATCCAGGGACTAGCCCAAACACACTTCCTCCTATCCAGGGACTAGCCCAAACACACTTCCTCCTATCCAGGGACTAGCCCAAACACACTTCCTCCTATCCAGGGACTAGCCCAAACAAACTTCCTCCTATCCAGGGACTAGTCCAAACACACTTCCTCCTATCCAGGGACTAGTCCAAACACACTTCCTCCTATCCAAGGACTAGTCCAAACACACTTCCTCCTATCCAAGGACTAGTCCAAACACACTTCCTCCTATCCAGGGACTAGTCCAAACACACTTCCTCCTATCCAGGGACTAGTCCAAACACACTTCCTCCTATCCAGGGACTAGTCCAAACACACTTCCTCCTATCCAGGGACTAGTCCAAACACACTTCCTCCTATCCAGGGACAAGTCCAAACACACTTCCTCCTATCCAGGGACAAGTCCAAACACACTTCCTCCTATCCAGGGACTAGTCCAAACACACTTCCTATCCAGGGACTAGCCCAAACACACTTCCTATCCAGGGACTAGTCCAAACACACTTCCTATCCAGGGACTAGCCCAAACACACTTCCTATCCAGGGACTAGCCCAAACACAGTGAGGATCTACATTTCAGTATGATAATGTGATCCCCCACCAGAATAACCCCCTCTTCACCCTGACCAGGATAACCCCCTCTTCACCCTGACCAGGATAACCCCCTCTTCACCCTGACCAGGATAACCCCCTCTTCACCCTGACCAGGATAACCCCCTCTTCACCCTGACCAGGATAACCCCCTCTTCACCCTGACCAGGATAACCCCCTCTTCACCCTGACCAGGATAACCCCCTCTTCACCCTGACCAGGATAACCCCCTCTTCACCCTGACCAGGATAACCCCCTCTTCACCCTGACCAGGATAACCCCCTCTTCACCCTGACCAGGATAACCCCCTCTTCACCCTGACCAGAATAACCCCCTCTTCACCCTGACCAGAATAACCCCCTCTTCACCCTGACCAGAATAAACCACTCCTCATCCTGACCTGAATGTAATGCCTCCAGGATAAACCACTCACCCTGACCAGGAAGGAGGTGTGGAAGATGTTCTCCACAGAGCGGGAGAAGGAGGTGGGGTCTATGACAAACTCATAGTAGGAGATGGGAGATGTGGCTGGAGATACACGGGGAGAAAGGTACATCACAAATAGCTCTTTAACCAACTAATATCAAATCATTTCTAACCTAATTCTAAAAATGTCAACAACAGAGTTTTTATAAAACATTTTGTTACACCTTATAGGACGTTAATTCACTACTCTAGAATGTAGTGAAATACGAGTCATTTTAAGAAGGTGCTAGTAAATTAATGCCTAAACCTTGTTCGCTTTAGCCTATGCCATTATGAATGACATACAATTAAATCATTAGATTGTTCTCGACAATAGTATACCCTTAATATGCTTGTACTTTACAGTGCTGATGAAATAAGAACGTAGGGCTGATCCCATTTAGACCGACTGATCGATTGTTCGGTCGGATAGGGCTGTTGGTCGACCGAGATTAATTTAGTCGGGCAGTGGCAAATATATTTAAAATGTATGGCACACGAACACCCATCTGATTCACGCCCGTGTCAGCGGACCGACCCAAGTTACTTCTACATAGTAAACAAATGGCAATAGAAGTTACTTTTTTTTTTTTAGGTCTGTATCATTTAGATAAGAGTTTTGATTAACCACATAAATACACATTTTGAGATACGAAGACTATTATAAATTAAATGAAACTGTTCCACGAAAATGTGCATGTAAAAAAAATCCTAACTGGCGGGGTAGATCAGTCGAAAATGCTACGATAACTTAGCACTCCAAGGTCGCCGACCTCTGTTGTAGCCTATTAGCGACTTTAGGACCTTCATGGCAGAATCTGGGTAAAAACCAGCACCAGCGGGAGGAGGGAACAGGTTCTCTTCTGGTTTCGGCTACAGTATAGGCTACATTTAGTTTTGGATTTCTTGGGTTTAATTTAGAAACAGCTCATGTTACCACACACGAACCTGCAGCCACACTAGCTAGCTTGTCAGTTGCTGTTGGAAGTTAGCGGCCGTTCCGCCCACGGAGCGGCGAGTCCTACCCGGGCGGCGAGTCCTACCCGAGCGGCGAGTCCTACCCGAGCAGCGAGTTCTACCCGAGCAGTGACCGAGACAAGGATCCGTTTTGGATGGAAGCGGTTGTCAATAAAGTTGTGAATTGGGAGCTTTAACAGTGGGCGGGGCCATCTTGTTCTATACCAGGGACCACTTTTGACCATGGCCATAATGAAATGATATTCCATCTAATCATTCTAAATTCTCAGAGTAAATCGGCTGTAACTTTCAAACCATACATGCTAGAAACATACAGTTTGGACTTTTGTGTTTCTGATTGTAATTCTCTATTTAACGAACATATTTTCAGAAATGTTACCAGTCAACAAATCCTTGATTCCTCTCGAAGCCCATTGGAGCAGAGGATCTAAGGTCCCTCCCCCTAGTCGGTCTTGTTTTTTTTCTTCTTCAATTGTAAAGTGACTTTGGGTCCTTGAAAAGCGCTATATAAATATGTTATTAGAATAATAAGAGCCATGACTTACGGTCGTCAAAGAAGTAGCTCCGCAGGTATCCCAGAATCCTCTCTACCTCCTTCTCTGTAGCTTCCTGGTGAGACTCCTCCATCCTCTTCAACTGGAACAGACAATGACATAAAATATTGATTAATTTATTTAACATTTAATTAACCAGTTTAGTCTCCTTGACATTAAAAAAATATTTTTTTTTCTCCAAAGCAGAAATATACAGTTAAAACCAGGGAAGATTCCCTCATCGTCAACAGATGGACAGACATACTAAACACATACATCCTGGCTCATCAAACTGATCTCCTTTTTTTCAAAGCCCTATTATATAGTAACTATATAAAACACCAAAAAAGGCCATATCACAATACTGGACCATACACAGCCACGCCAGACCAAACCAAGGTGTACTGAGATGGCCTGGTGACTCCTCCAGGAGTCAGCACAACAGTGTTAAAGCCGGAGACCTGAGTGGGCATGATCCTCTTGGCTTCCTTCCCGGGGACTTTCCTCTGTCTCTCTACCCTCTGGCGAGGCGGCGGTAGCTCAGCCAGGAACGATCCCATCCTGGTAGAGAGACAACATAAGAGAGTTGGAAAGAGAGTTTTTAAACATTTTCTCGTGTATATTTAAGTGAGCGGTCACTTTTGGCCCAAAGAGGTGGAGGATGATGTTTGCGTTTGCAGAATCACTGATCGACAAATCAAACGACTTGTTATGTGATCAATAATAGCACTTCTGGGCCTCGCCATGTGGAAACTGATGCCCTCAAACACACTGATTCACACATAGTGGAAAGAGGGGGAAGTCCTGGAGCAGCACTGAGCTCTGCTACCTTCTGCTCTCTAAGCACACACACACTTACATATAGTGGAAAGAGGGGGCAGTCCTGAAGCAGCGCTGAGCTCTGTTAGCTACCCTCTGCCAGGCGTCCTGGGGGAGGTATCCGCCGCTCGCTCCACCCTCCACATCTTCATCTTCCTCCTCCAGGCGATTCAGACCCATGAATGACAGCTGGTGGACCAACAGACACACAAAGGATAAAGGGTTAGCAATCTGACAACCAGTAACCTCCCCCATCCTCTACCTCCCCCATCCTCTACCTCCCCCATCCTCTACCTCCCTCCTCCTCTACCTCCCTCCTCCTCTACCTCCCCCATCCTCTACCTCCCTCCCCCCTCCTCTACCTCCCCCCTCCTCTACCTCCCCCCTCCTCTACCTCCCCATACTCTACCTCCCCCATCCTCTACCTCCCCCCCATCCTCTACCTCCCTCCTCCTCCTCTACCTCCCTCCTCCTCTGCCTCCCTCATCCTCTACCTCCCTCCTCCTCTACCTCCCTCCTCCTCTACCTCCCCCCTCCTCTATCCTCTACCTCCCCCATCCTCTACCTCCCTCCTCTACCTCCCCCATCCTCTACCTCCCTCCCTCCATCCTCCTCCTCCCTCCCCCTCCTCTACCTCCCTCCTCCTCTATCCTCTACCTCCCCCCCATCCTCTACCTCCCCCCCTCTACCTCCCTCCTACCTCCCTCCCCCATCCTCTACCTCCCTCCCCCATCCTCTACCTCCCCCCCTCTATCCTCTCCTCTACCTCCCTCCCCATCCTCTACCTCCCTCCCCATCCTCTACCTCCCCCCCATCCTCTACCTCCCTCCCCATCCTCTACCTCCCTCCCCCATCCTCTACCTCCCTCCCCCATCCTCTACCTCCCCCCCATCCTCTACCTCCCTCCCCCTCCCCCCCATCATCCTCTACCTCCCCCCCATCCTCCACCTCCCTCCTCCTCTACCTCCCCCTCCTCATCCTCCCTCCTCCCTATCCTCTACCTCCCCCCCATCCTCCACCTCCCCCATCCTCCTCTACCTCCCCCCCATCCTCTACCTCCCCCATCCTCTACCTCCCCCCCATCCTCTACCTCCCCCATCCTCTACCTCCCTCCTCCTCCTCTACCTCCCTCCTCCTCTACCTCCCTCCTCCTCCTCTACCTCCCCCCATCCTCTACCTCCCTCCTCCTCCTCTACCTCCCTCCTCCTCTACCTCCCCCTCCATCCTCTACCTCCCCCATCCTCTACCTCCCCCATCCTCTACCTCCCCATCCTCTACCTCCCTCCCCCATCCTCTACCTCCCCCCCATCCTCTACCTCCCTACCCCATCCTCTCCTCCCCCATCCTCCACCTCCCTCCTCCCATCCTCTACCTCCCCCCCATCCTCCACCTCCCTCCTCCTCCACCTCCCCTCCATCATCCACCTCCCTCCTCCTCCACCTCCCCCCCATCATCCACCTCCCCCATCCTCTACCTCCCCCATCCTCTACCTCCCCCCCCATCATCCACCTCCCCCATCCTCTACCTCCCCCCCATCATCCACCTCCCTCCTCCTCCACCTCCCCCCCATCCTCCACCTCCCTCCTCCTCTACCTCCCTCCTCCTCCTCCACCTCCCTCCTCCACCTCCCTCCACCTCCCTCCTCCACCTCCCTCATCCACCTCCCTTCTCCACCTCCCTCCTCCTCCTCTACCTCCCCCCATCCTCCACCTCCCTCCTCCTCCACCTCCCTCCTCCTCCCTCATCCTCCTCCTCTACCTCCCCCATCCTCCTCCTCCACCATCCTCCCCTATCCTCATTACCAGGTGTTCAGCAAAGGCTGCGGGGTCGAAGGCTGATCCCTCTGCGTGTAGCTGGCTGGCCTTCTCCTTCCCCAGGTCTGTAGCCAGCACCAGGAGCTGGGCATCTAAAGCCGCTTCACGGGCCTGACGGACTGGGAGAGAGGAGACAAAACAGAACAGTGATGAAGAAGAAGACAGGGAGAAAGAAGAAGAAGTAGTAGACAGGGAGGAAGAAGAAGAAGTAGTAGACAGGGAGGAAGAAGAAGAAGAAGAGGGAGGAAGAAGAAGAAGAAAGGGAGGAAGAAGAAGAAGAAGACAGGGAGGAAGAAGAAGAAGAAGACAGGGAGGAAGAAGAAGAAGACAGGGAGGAAGAAGAAGAAGAAGTAGACAGGGAGGAAGAAGAAGAAGAAGTAGACAGGGAGGAAGAAGAAGAAGAAGAAGAAGAAGAAGTAGACAGGGAGGAAGAAGAAGAAGAAGTAGTAGACAGGGAGGAAGAAGAAGAAGAAGTAGACAGGGAGGAAGAAGAAGAAGAAGTAGACAGGGAGGAAGAAGAAGAAGAAGAAGTAGACAGGGAGGAAGAAGAAGAAGAAGTAGTAGACAGGGAGGAAGAAGAAGAAGAAGTAGACAGGGAGGAAGAAGAAGAATAAGTAGACAGGGAGGGAGAAGAAGAAGACAGGGAGGAAGAAGAAGTAGACAGAGAGGAAGAAGAAGTAGACAGGGAGGGAGAAGAAGTAGACAGGGAGGGAGAAGAAGTAGACAGAGAGGAAGAAGAAGTAGACAGGGAAGAAGAAGAAGAAGTAGACAGGGAGGAAGAAGAAGAAGTAGACAGGGAGGAAGAAGAAGAAGAAGTAGACAGGGAGGAAGAAGAAGAAGAAGTAGACAGGGAGGAAGAAGAAGAAGAAGTAGACAGGGAGGAAGAAGAAGAAGAAGTAGACAGGGAGGAAGAAGAAGAAGAAGTAGACAGGGAGGAAGAAGAAGAAGTAGACAGGGAGGAAGAAGAAGAAGTAGACAGGGAGGAAGAAGAAGAAGAAGTAGACAGGGAGGAAGAAGAAGAAGTAGACAGGGAGGAAGAAGAAGAAGAAGTAGTAGGCAGGGAGGAAGAAGAAGAAGAAGTAGTAGACAGGGAGGAAGAAGAAGAAGAAGTAGTAGACAGGGAGGAAGAAGAAGAAGAAGTAGACAGGGAGGAAGAAGAAGAAGAAGTAGACAGGGAGGAAGAAGAAGAAGAAGTAGACAGGGAGGAAGAAGAAGAAGAAGTAGACAGGGAGGAAGAAGAAGTAGACAGGGAGGAAGAAGAAGAGACAGGGAAGAAGAAGAAGTAGTAGACAGGGAGGAAGAAGAAGAAGAAGTAGACAGGGAGGAAGAAGAAGAAGACAGAGAGGAAGAAGAAGTAGACAGAGAGGAAGAAGAAGTAGACAGAGAGGAAGAAGAAGTAGACAGAGAGGAAGAAGAAGTAGACAGGGAAGAAGAAGAAGAAGTAGACAGGGAGGAAGAAGAAGAAGAAGTAGACAGGGAGGAAGAAGAAGTAGACAGAGAGGAAGAAGAAGTAGACAGAGAGGAAGAAGAAGTAGACAGGGAAGAAGAAGAAGAAGTAGACAGGGAAGAAGAAGAAGAAGTAGACAGAGAGGAAGAAGAAAAAGACAGGGAGGAAGAAAAAGACAGGGAGGCTATTCGATTAAGATAGTATAACATCCTTCCTCTGAATAACCACTGATTTAGACATTACTAGATAGGTTAAAGCAGGGGTTAGCTCTCACCAATCTGACTATGTTAGATCAGTGGTTACTTCGAGGAAGGAAGGAAGAATGATGACAGATCCTATCATACCTTCTGCAAACAGTTTGTTGGCCTCCTCCAACACATCTGTCAGTTTGTTGTTGGTGGGACTCAACATGTCCTCTCTGTTCTCTGGGAAGAAGAGAGAAGAAAAAGATTGGATAAAAAAAAAAGGTACAACAGGTAGAAATTACTCCCCCATTTCCTGGTTGATAAACTGATATCACATTTGCCTAATAAAAATGATATAATATGGCAAAACAAGTCATCTAAACCGCGGTGAAATAGAACCAAAATACAGCTAGTGTGTTCAGCTGTTTGAAGATGCTGTATTAGACTTGCTTTCAATGAGAATAACAGATCTAGAAATCACATTTCTATGTGAATTTGGCCAGGTTGCCCACAAAATTACCTACTGGACCTTTTAATTTGCCAGGTGTCCAGGCACCTGGGAGTTTTAACACAAACCTGTCACAGGCCGGCATCTGCCTCCATATTCTCCACACCTTCTGCCGAAGTGGACCCTTACACACGCCCCATCACGGATTTCAAAAATATATATGGTAATTCCCTCCAGCCAATGCTTATACCAATCCAATACTTTTAAATCAACGACAGGGAGAATACCGTTTTTGAAAAGTGAGGAGAATTGGGAACTAATGGCCAATGGATACCATTTCCAGACAGTCCCCACTACCTTCGCATTACATTGGAGTCATTTAGCAGACCCTCGTATCCACTACTCACGTTGAACAGAGTTGATGAGGTCCCTGTACTTGCTCCTGATCTCTCTCCTCCGCGCCGGATCATTGTCCTCATCCTGCATGTCTGCTGGGCTGCACCCGGTCTCGTCATCATCACCGCCGCCGGCTACCGCGTCCCCCCGATCCGCAGCCGCTCCTCTGGCGCCGCCTCTCGCCCCAGACACACCGTTCTGACGGGGAGCACCGGTACCAGATTCATCCCCTCCTCGGCTGGCTCGCCTCATCTTGGATACGGGTGTTTTTGGTATTTTGTGCGGTCGGTTGATTGGTTGGTTGGTTGGTCGGTCGTCCGCCCTCCTCTATCCTTTTGGGTTCGCCCCTCTTTCAAGCTAAGGTGAGGGGACAAAGTGTTGATGAGAGGGTTGGTTTCAGTATTCGGCAAGGTTGAGGTCAATTTGAATTCAGGATGTAAACTGATATTCTAAATGCAATTTAATGTTTTCCTCAATGATTTTCAAAAAAGGACATTTGAAAGTGTTATTGGGAATTCAGTTAGCAAACTTGCATTGACTCAATTATAATATGATTGAGACCACCACGGTTATCCAGATGTTCCTGAAATAGCCAGTTAAACAACACTTAATAGCTTCAAATGTTTGCTATGCATGACTATTTAAGTACAAAATACTGACCTTACATTTTTGCTGTTTTCCCGTTGTTGTTGTTGTTGTTGTTTTCTTTGCGTTTTGTTGCTACAAATTTGACCTAATTTGACTTTAACGTAGCTATCATCCGCAGTCAGATAAAAGAAGTTATGGCGATTTCAAATCACCCACTTGCTGGGAGGTTTTGACTAGATGGTATACAACTTGCTGGCTACATAATCATTTATATGTTCGATTTCCTAAAAATCAACTTTATACTATAACATATAATATATATATATATACATACTCACAGGAGAGGCTTTGTTGAGAGCCCTCAAGAGTCAATCAGTGTATTTTTGCAGGCATGTCTGTGTTTGGCACGAATCGACTGCTTGAAGGCGGAAGTTTTGGTCGGAGGACTTGCGGAGCCGCATTCAATATCGAAACGTTTCCTAAACGTTGGTGAACAGCGCGAATGGAAGTTATATCCTAACACATAATATTGGGCCATAAGGAATGTTAATTAACCAGTGCTTGATTTGGGATTCCTTTTTTATTTTTATAAAACTGCAATATTTTCTCTGGGCCGTCATTCGACCGCTTGGTTGAAGAGGGGGGGGACTCGCTTAGGTTCCCCAAAAGGGTAGAGCCGACCCTGATTTTCATGACTATAAAAGCCCTAATTTGACAACTTGGAAAAGCGTATTTAGGCGCATTCTCAAACTGGAACAGTCTAGTGGCACATATACATCGGAATTCACAGGCTACTGTCAAATAAAACGTGAACAACGCGGAATCAGGATATGAGTGCACCGCCTCCGTTTGTATTCAATGCCAGACCCCGCCTTAATTCCGCTTTATCACGTTTTTTTTTGGCGCCATGTGTGAATCCGGGTCGGTGATAGGCCACTTTGTTTTATAAAGGAGACTCAGTATTCAGTTCCCTACAAAATTTGCAGATAAGGCGCACAGGACTGCTCTGGCCTAAATCAAGCACTGCTAAACCTGTGTAGGTTATCACTATACAAATATAAGGTAGTTCAGAACTGTAAATACTGATGTGAAATAGAACAGACCTCCCCATTAAAGTCAAATTATCCAAACGTCTCGGATATTTTGTAACCAAACACCTAAACGCCGTGTGCGTGAATGTACCTTTCCGTTTATGTCTATAAATGACCACCCGATGGCGACAAAAAAAATACCATTCATTTATTTTTTATTAAAAAAAAATATAAAACCACAAATGTAAACCATTTTCTTGTCTGTCCACTGTGAAAACGTGTATTGTAGAAATAACAAATGCCCTTGATTTCCTAATAGAAAAATTCATCCTCTTGACATCTCCCATTTCTATCTGAGAGGTCACCCCATCCAGGGAAGGTCAAGCGATAGAGGGTGAAGGAATAATCTATTGGGTTGAAATAATCTAATGGGAACAAATAATCTATTGGGTTGAAATAATCTATTGGGAAGAAATAATCTATTGGGTTAAAATTATATAATGGGAAAAAATCATCTATTGGGTTAAAATTATATAATGGGAAAAAATAATCTATTAGGAAGAAATAATCTTTTGGGAAGAAATAATCTATTGGGTTGAAATAATCTATTGGGAATAAATAATCTATTGGGAAGAAATAATATATTGGGTTGAAATAATCTATTGGGAAGAAATAATCCCTTTTTTCCAGAGAAATCTTTTGGGTTTTGCAGCCATGGTCACAACAAAATAGCGTCGCTGAGTTTCCACCGGTAGGCCATGTTTTGAAAGGTCTCGCTCTCCTTCTTCTTCGTATTTGACAGCTATCAAAATACTGAACGCATTTCATGAGAAATATCGACTTTTACTTGCTATTTTGTTGTTGTTGTTGTTGTGGTACCTGTTGGTTTGCCTGTCTGCGATGCGATGGTGTCCAGAGTAAAGGCTAATGCTAGTTAGCTAGTTAAGTAGCCATAAGCACGCTAGCTAGATAGCTAGTTAAGTAGCTATAAGCACGCCAGTTAGCTAGTTAAGTAGCTATAAGCACGTAGCTAGCTAGCTAGTTAAGTAGCTATAAGCACTCTAGCTAGCTAGCTAGTTAAGTAGCTATAAGCACGCTAGCTAGCTAGTTAAGTAGCTATAAGCACTCTAGCTAGCTAGTTAGTTAGCTAGCTAAGTAACTATAAGCACTCTAGCTAGGTAGCTAGTTAAGTAGCTATAAGCACTCTAGTTAGTTACTTAGTTAAGTACCCATAAGCACTCTAGCTAGCTAGTTAGTTAAGTAGTTATAAGCACTCTAGCTAGCTAGCTAGTTAAGTAGCTATAAGCACTCTAGCTAGGTAGCTAGTTAAGTAGCAATAAGCACTCTAGTTAGTTACTTAGTTAAGTACCCATAAGCACTCTAGCTAGCTAGTTAGTTAAGTAGTTATAAGCACTCTAGCTAGCTAGTTAAGTAGCTATAAGCACTCTAGCTAGCTAGTTAGTTAGCTAGTTAAGTAGCTATAAGCACTCTAGCTAGCTAGATAGTTAAGTAGCTAAAGGCACTCTAGCTAGCTAGTTAGTTAAGTAGCTATAAGCACTCTAACTAGCTAGTTAGTTAGCTAGTTAAGTAGCTATAAGCACTCTAGCTAGCTAGTTAAGTAGCTATAAGCACTCTAACTAGCTAGTTAGTTAGCTAGTTAAGTAGCTATAAGCACTCTAGCTAGCTAGTTAAGTAGCTATAAGCACTCTAGCTAACTAGTTAAGTAGCTATAAGCACTCTAGTTGGCTATTTAAGTAGCTATAAGCACTCTAGCTAGCTAGTTAAGTAGCTATAAGCACTCTAGTTGGCTATTTAAGTAGCTATAAGCACTCTAGTTGGCTATTTAAGTAGCTATAAGCACTCTAGCTAGCTAGTATAGTAGCTATAAGCACTCTAGTTGGCTATTTAAGTAGCTATAAGCACTAGTTAGCTATTTAAGTAGCTATAAGCACTCTAGCTAGCTATTTAAGTAGCTATAAGCACTCTAGTTAGCTATTTAAGTAGCTATAAGCATGCTAGCTAGTTAGATAAGTAGCTATGAGCACGCTAGCTAGCTGCCATGGGAGAAAGCAGTCCGCCGTCTCCGACGCTGCACTTGGATCTCGACAACTTTGATACGACGGACGCCGAGGACAGCACGTATGTTTTAACCAGTCCGCGGTCGTTGGAATCATGTGCAAGACTCGGCGTCAAACCAGTTCAACTTTTAATAAAATCTCTAAGCGATTTCGTTGATGACAACGTAAACCCAGATATCCCATTTAAGGCACTGACAGTTCTGTACGAGGCGTACGAAAGGGAAGGCAGGGGGATTTTGCAGCTGTGTCGTGAAGAGAGAGAGAAGATTGTTTTAGAAACGAAAGAAAGACGACCGTCTCTTAAACTGTCTGCCCTCGAAACTGTCGTCGAGGTAGAAAGTCGGAACTCTCTCGAAGATCCCAAATCAAGAGAGGACTCCTGTGATGGTTTGAGAACGCAAACTAATCAATCTGTGGACCACAGCCCCAGAAGGAAATCTGTGAGCAATGGCAGGTCCTCTTATTCTGCTGCTATCACCAGAGAACAAAACAGAAACAGCTTGAGACCAACTGACAAGAACATGATGGTGTGCAGCCTAAGTCTTGGTGACCTCCGACACTCCCCAGCCACAGAAAGACAGTTGGAGAGGCTCACTCGAGATGTCAGGAAGAAGATGAATGTCACAGTCCCAGAGAAAGACCGTAAGATAGCAGCTCTGATGTTGGTGAAGCACCAAGAGAAGCAGACCAGGCTGATGCTGAGCCAGCAGGAGGAGCAGGAGAGAGAGGAGGCCCGGAGGCAGGAGGAAGTGCGACGGGTCCAGGCGGAGCGCAGGAGGAAGAAGGAGCTGGAGAAGAGCATGCAGCGGTGGCAGGATGGGCTGGAGGCGCGGAGGAGGCAGAAGGAGCGCCAGGAGAAGGAGTTGGCCGGTCAGCGCGAGCAGGAGGTGCTACTGCAGGAGGATCGCTGGAGGAGGCTCACAGAGGAGCAGGAGGTGCGGAAAAGAGACAAGAAAGAGATGGCGAGGAGAGAAGCGGAGGAGCGCAAATGCCTCCAGGAGCAGCTGCTCAAAGACATGGAGCGTCTGGAGCAGGCAGGGAGAGAGAAGGAGGTGCAGCTGTCGCAGGAGAAGGAGCAGAGGGCCAGGAGGAGCAGGGTGATCCGAGAGAGGAGGGAGAGGAAGAGGCTCCAACAAGAGAACCAGAGGGAGCATCTCAGATGCCTCCTCCTGAAGAGGGAGGTGCAGCAGCAGATGGAGGAGGAAGAGGCGCTGATGAGGAGTGCTGTGGAGGAGAAACTGCAGCGCTCCTGGGAGAAGAGGGCCCAGGCAGTGGCGTTGCGGCTCAGGGAGCTGCAGGAGAGATCGGCCAGGGAGGAGGAGCAGATCCAGAGGGCCCAGCTCCGAGCCTCCTGGCACAGCCAACAGCAGCTCAGAGAGAAAGAGGCAAGGACATCACACAGATATACGTAAACCCTACACACAACTGTACACTATAATACATGCCATAAACAATACTGGAAAGTGAGCACACACATTTCCACAGTCCCTGGCATACTATAATAGCCAGAGTACTGTTCTCTTCAGCTAACATTCCACTCCTTGTCATTGACAAAAAGACTGGCCTTTCAGCAGTCTTCAATTATGAACATTGTATCATTAATGAGCTCAAGGAGATCAATTAATAACCTACACGGCCATCTTCCAATCACAATGTTTATGCAAATTAGACTGATAGGAAAACGTTCTAATTTCATTCATAAATGTGATTGTTAACATTCTAGCGTGATACATTTCATTGTAAACATAAACAACTGGAACGGGGAGAACAGAGGATTCCTGTTTATTTAGGTTTTTACCTAACCAGCCAATGTGATCACGTAACACCAGAGAAGCTCTGGACCGTTCAAGACTTCCCAGAGCTTTGTGAACGCTGTAGCTTGTTTTATATACAGCAGGCAAGGTGCTTCTTTCTATAGGAGTTGCTCCAAATAAGTGACATGGGGCCCCCTGAGTGGCGCAGCGGTCTAAGGCACTGCAGTGCTTGAGGCGTGACCACATGGGACAATACTACCAACTCTCTAGAGACAGCAGGAGCGGTAGAGATACTCTTAATGATAGGCTATGAAAAGCCAACTGACATTTACTCCTGAGGTGCTGACTTGCTGCACCCTCGACAACTACTGTGATTATTATTATTTGACCATGCTGGTCATTTATGAACATTTGAACATCTTGGCCATGTTCTGTTATAATCTCCACCCGGCACAGCCAGAAGAGGACTGGCCACCCCACATAGCCTGGTTCCTCTCTAGGTTTCTTCCTAGGTTCTGGCCTTTCTAGGGAGTTTTTCCTAGCCACCGTGCTTCTACACCTGCATTTCTTTTTTGGGGTTTTAGGCTGAGTTTCTGTACAGCACTTTGTGACATCAGCTGATGTATGAAGGGCTATATAAATTGATTGGATTTACTAGCCTGTCCAGCATCTCACCTTTACTAGCCTGTCCAGCAGCTCACCTTTACTAGCCTGTCCAGCATCTCACCTTTACTAGCCTGTCCAGCATCTCACCTTTACTAGCCTGTCCAGCACCTCACCTTTACTAGCCTGTCCAGCATCTCACCTTTACTAGCCTGTCCAGCATCTGACCTTTACTAGCCTGTCCAGCATCTCACCTTTACTAGCCTGTCCAGCATCTCACCTTTACTAGCCTGTCCAGCATCTCACCTTTACTAGCCTGTCCAGCATCTCACCTTTACTAGCCTGTCCAGCATCTCACCTCAGCAGGATGGGGCCTTTTTATTAGGACCTTTACTAGCCTGTCCAGCATCTCACCTTTACTAGCCTGTCCAGCATCTCACCTCAGCAGGATGGGGCCTTTTTATTAGGACCTTTACTAGCCTGTCCAGCATCTCACCTCAGCAGGATGGGGCCTTTTTATTAGGACCTTTACTAGCCTGTCCAGCATCTCACCTTTACTAGCCTGTCCAGCATCTCACCTTTACTAGCCTGTCCAGCATCTCACCTCAGCAGGATGGGGCCTTTTTATTAGGACCTTTACTAGCCTGTCCAGCATCTCACCTTTACTAGCCTGTCCAGGGTGGATCGCTAAAATAATAATTATGATCACATTTCCTCAGTTTAAATATTAGGCCTGGGAACCCCTTTACATTTTGCAGAGAGATGGGGAGGGGAGGGGGGATATATAGGGTCAGAATCCCAGTGATGCCGAGAAAATCTGACAGGAATGAGCCTGAAACTGGAGGGTTACTGGCATTAGAATCTCAGGTGCCACTTGATGCCGTTGTGCTCGAGCAAGACACTTTAAACCCTAACCAACTCACATCGGACAATAACGTTCTATTGTATTCGTCCAGGTACTGGCCCAGCTGAGTCAGCGCCGTATGGAGCAGGCAAGCCAGAACGCTCACACCCAGAGGAGGAGCAGGGCACAGCGGGCACAGCAGGAAAACATGGAGAGACTCCTCTGCCACCAGCGCCTCCTAGACAGTGTACAGAGAGAGGAGGAGACTGAGAGGCAGCTGAGAGAATGCTGCCTCTCCCTGAAGGTGTGGTGTTAGGGGGGGGGGGGGGGGGGTGGGGGGGGTGGGGGGGGGGGGGGGTATTGGAGAAGGTGTGTGTGGTGTTGGGGAAGGAGTGTGTGGTGTTGGAGAAGGTGTGTGTGGTGTTGGAGAAGGTGTGTGTGGTGTTGGAGAAGGAGTGTGTGGTGTTGGGGAAGGAGTGTGTGGTGTTGGGGAAGGTGTGTGGTGTTGGGGAGGTGTGTGTGGTGTTGGAGAAGGTGTGTGCGGTGTTGGGGAAGGTGTGTGTGGTGTTGGGGAGGTGTGTGTGGTGTTGGAGAAGGTGTGTGTGGTGTTGGAGAAGGTGTGTGTGGTGTTGGAGAAGGTGTGTGTGGTGTTGGAGAAGGTGTGTGTGTGTGTGTGTGGTGTTGGGGGAAAAAGGTGTGTGTGGTAGGGTGTGTGGTGTTGGGGAAGGTGTGTGTGTGTGTGGTGTTGGGGGAAAAGTGTGTGTGGTGTTGGGGAAGGTGTGTGTGTGTGTGTGTGTGTGTGGTGTTGGGGGAAAAAGGTGTGTGTGGTAGGGTGTGTGGTGTTGGGGAGGGGGTACTTTTATTTAATTTGGAGGGAACCGGGTTCCATTTGGAGGGAACCGGGTTCCATTTGGAGGGAACCGGGTTCCATTTGGAGGGAACCGGGTTCCATTTGGGACAAACGGTAAATTATTTTTACTGTAAAGTGTCTCGGCGATTTTTAAATGTACATTAAATAAAATGTTGATTTTGATTTGAAGGAGCGTCGGAGGGAGCGTCTGCAGAGGCAGAGAGAGGAGGTGCAGGAGGAGGCTCGTAGAGTGGCTCGCGCCTCCTTCCACATGAGGGAGAAGGTGAGGGAGGCGACGGACGGCAGGACTTTCCACCAGATGGCTCTGCAGGCTCAGCTAGCTGCCTCCCTGCTGGACCGTGGAAAAATATGAACATTCATCACGACACACAAATACTAAAAGAGACGTATTACAAACCACTACACACAAATACTAAGAGTAGTATTACAAACCACTACACACAAATACTAAAGAGATGTATAACAAACCACTACACACAAATACTAAGAGTCGTAGAACAAATTGATAGGGCCCGGTCCAGATATGAACTACAACAAAGCTTGTAAATGGCCTGGGCTGCTTTGCTACATTCATGTTTGTTATGTTAATACCTGAGATTCTTGTCATTCTTCCATTGGCAAGTAAATGCGAGGTGCTACTTCTGAAACAACAGATCTATTGAGGTATTCTTCAACGTGTTTGGATTGCTGTGTAAGGGAATGATTGGCTTAGACTAGTTTAGGTAACTTGCTGATATCAATTTGACTTGCAGACAATCCTGGTCTTGAATGTAGGCCGGAACTAGATTTAACTACACACATAAAATATACTGTCTCTGGGAATAGTTATGGTATAGTAAATATGTACTGTAGTTCTACTGTAGTTGTACTGTATTTCTACTGTAGTTCTACTGTATTTCTACTGTAGTTCTACTGTAGTTTTACTGTATTTCTACTGTAGTTCTACTGTATTTCTGTAGTTATACTGTATTTCTACTGTAGTTCTACTGTATTTCTGTATTTATACTGTAGTTCTACTGTAGTTCTACTGTATTTCTGTAGTTATACTGTATTTATACTGTAGTTATACTGTATTTATACTGTAGTTCTACTGTAGTTCTACTGTATTATACTGTAGTTATACTGTATTTATACTGTAGTTCTACTGTAGTTCTACTGTACATTTTTACTGTAATTTAAATGGGATCTTTTTTTTCAAGATCATTTTTCAGATATAGAGTTTGTATTTATTATTAAAGTGTCAAAACAGACATTATTTTGCTATTGTATAGTTGCTCAGGAAATGTTTATTCACTTTATTCCAGTATTTCTCTAGTGATTTATTTGTTGTTGTAACATCTAGATCCTGAAAATGTATTTTTTTGTTACATCTTTAATAAAGATTTTCTCGTGTAAATGTGATCTCTGCTGTCCCGTTACAGAACAGCTCTTAATGCGGTGTCGTTCGACTAGTGCAGAACCTCTTGGTGACAGTACCGTGACGCGGTATTGTCCCCGACCGGTGACATTACAAGCTGTCGGTGACAGCTAGTGACAGCAACATCTGACATTGGAATAGAACAGACATATTCAAAAACAATCTAGCTTTATTATCAACAATTTACATGTCATGCTATGTCATTTTATATATTATTTTCAGGGATAGTTATGATAAAGTATTGATAAAAAGTTGTTTTCCTCTAGCCTGGGTACCAGTCTGTTTAGATAACATTCCTCTAGCCTGGGTACCAGTCTGTTTAGATAACATTCCTCTAGTCTGGGTACCAGTCTGTTTAGATAACATTCCTCTAGCCTGGGTACCAGTCTGTTTAGATAACATTCCTCTAGTCTGGGTACCAGTCTGTTTAGATAACATTCCTCTAGCCTGGGTACCAGTCTGTTTAGGTAACATACCTCCAGTCTGTTTGGATAACATTTCACTCATGATACTCTGTATCATATGCCAAAAAATGTTTAGCATGTGACAGATTGGCAAGGAGTGGAATGCTATCTAAACAGACTGGTAGCCAGACAACATTGTACTGGCTATCGTAAACAATGTGGAAATGTGTTAAGTCTCTTCTTGATATGTTCACTGGTCCGTTTGGAAGGTCCACTGAGCTGTGGTTTGTCAGCGGGGTGTTTTACTGAATATTTCATGTAAACCCATTATTATCAAATCTAAAAAAAAGATCATCACATCCAATACAACATTTTAAAAATCAATAATCATCACTGTGGTTCAGTTAGTGTTATGGCAACCATCCAATGTTTATGAAGATGGCTTTTCACAACCTGGCCTGAATATTTCAGTACCTAACATACCCCCAGCCAAGAACCTTTCTTACACATGACAAAATATGAAATATTATGCAATTTGATTAAAATCTGATCTAGTTTGGATTTCATATTAACATTAAAAAAAAACAATTGTTCAGTGGAGGCACAAAAGGCCAAATATGAGGAAACAGGAAAGAGTTATCCACTTACAGGAAATGTTCTTTGCTCTTTCAGACAAACTCAACAGAATGTCCCCGCTGAGATTTAACTTGGCAAGAGAAACAATTACAAAAGCTCGACACAAATACACAAGTCTCTGACAAACACACATCACTCTGTCTCTTGCTCTGATCCCACTATTTTGCATGACACACACACACAAACACACACACACACACACACACACACACACACTCTGTTCCTACTTGTTGTATGTTCAAACCCATGTCAGTAACAGTATCAGTAACTCCTTGACCTTTCAGAGAAAGACACTGATACACACTGCATCTGGCACGGAAACACCCTCAATGATCTCTATGTAAGAATGTGTGCTTGGTATCATGTGGTGTCTTTCTTTGCGTTAACTTGTCAGTCGTAGTGTAGTCTCGATTTTCAGGCTTCCTTCACATTCATTCCCAATGTTCCTTTGAGTGACGAAGGAGACTTGGCAGGATAGCGTCGATTCACAAGACTAGTCATCATGTAGTCCCAGGGCCAGTAACACAGGTAGTCCTGCTCCTAGTATCAGCGTGAGGCTCTCCAGGACCCCCAGGTCCCCATGCTGCCCAGTCCCAGTCCCGTGGAGGTGGGGAGAGCTCTGCTGCTGCGCAGTCCCAGTCCCGTGGAGGTGGAGAGAGCTCTGCTGCTGCCCAGTCCCAGTCCCGTGGAGGTGGGGAGAGCTCTGTGGCTGCCCAGTCCCAGTCCCAGTCTCGTGGAGGTGGGGAGAGCTCTGCTGCTGCCCAGTCCCAGTCCCGTGGAGGTGCCCGGTCCCAGAGATTACATTTACAAAGCTCTGCTGCTGCCCCCTGGAGCTGACCTCTGGTAGTACATGGACCGTGGCAACATAGAGGAACGTTCCGGCTGAGAACAGCATCCCAACACCTGTAGCGCTCAGACGACGCTGGGCTGAACCTCCACTCTGCAGTGGGAGGAAGAAACACACAACACACTGAGATGTAATATCAACGTTACAAAATAACCTTCACGTAACTTTTACTGTTGGTTATAAAAATCACTTTTAAGATAACTGTCACTAAAAAGTAGTTTGTTGCTTCTTCTCACCGCGTTCAGGATAAAATATGTAATGATGGAGAGTACAGGTGCTGCAGCGGAGAACACCAAGAGACGCTTCTGAATCTGCCTCTTCTCTAAACCTGCGCGCAACAGAAAGGTGGCAAGGCCAAACGCTGCAGGAGCCTGAGGGAGGGAGGGAGGGAGGGAGGGAGGGAGGGAGGGAGGGAGAGAGAGGGAGGGGAGGGAGGGAGGGAGGGAGGGAGGGAGGGAGGGAGGGAGGGAGGGAGGGAGGGAGGGTGAATGTTAGATCAAATATGGAGATGAAGGAGAGAGTACATTGAACTGAAAGAGGGCTTGAGTAGTCAAAACAATCAAGATGTCTTATTGTGATGTAACTTACTGTTAGAAGCTGTCCTGTTGACCAATATTGTAAAATGCAACTTCCTGTTAGAAGCTGTCCAATATTGTTATGTCACTTCCTAGTAGAATCTGTCCTGTTGTCCAATATTGTGATGTAACTTCCTGTTAGAAGCTGTACAATATTGTTATGTCACTTCCTATTAGAAGCTGTCCTGTTGTCCAATATTGTGATGTAACTTCTTATTAGAAGCTGTCCTGTTGTCCACTATTGTGATGTAACTTCCTATAAGAAGCTGTCCTGTTGTCCAATATTGTGATGTAACTTCCTGTTAGAAGCTGTACAATATTGTTATGTCACTTCCTATTAGAAGCTGTCCTGTTGTCCAATATTGTGATGTAACTTCCTGTTAGAGGCTGTCCAATATTGTGATGCAACTTCCTGTTAGAGGCTGGTTAGTCCAGTGGAGTCTCACCTTGTGCAGAATGACAGCTAGAAAGACCACCAGTTGAACTGTGACCTTGGAGGAAACCGCGGCCACACCGAAAACTACACCGTCAGCTGGGGAGAGAGGAGAAGAAACAATATTATTACAACACACACACACACACACACACACACACACACACACACACACACACACACACACACACACACACACACACACACACACACACACGTAACGGTACTACAGGCAGGCAACAAGATCACTATAAAACACACACAAACACTACACACTGTACACACTCACACACAAACACTACGAGATACTAATGACTTCCTTTGTGATGAATATTTGTATTCATTAGGGATCCCCATCAGCTGCAGCCTACTCTTCCTGGAGTCCAAACACATTAAGGCTTGGACATTACATATAAAACAGTACAACATTATTACACCACTACATACATATCTACAATACAACATGTATAATACCACCACTACATATCTACAATACAACATGTATAATACCACCACTACAATACAACATGTATAATACCACCACTACATATCTACAATACAACATGTATAATACCACCACTACAATACAACATGTATAATACCACCACTACAATACAACATGTATAATACCACCACTACAATACAACATGTATAATACCACCACTACAATACAACATGTATAATACCACCACTACAATACAACATGTATAATACCACCACTACAATACAACATGTATAATACCACCACCACTACAATACAACATGTATAATACCACCACTACAATACAACATGTATACTACCACCACTACAATACAACATGTATAATACCACCACTACAATACAACATGTATAATACCACCACTACAATACAACATGTATAATACCACCACTACAATATAACATGTATAATACCACCACCACTACAATACAACATGTATAATACCACCACTACTACAATACAACATGTATAATACCACCACTACAATACAACATGTATAATACCACCACTACAATACAACATGTATAATACCACCACTACAATACAACATGTATAATACCACCACTACAATACAACATGTATAATACCACCACTACAATACAACATGTATAATACCACCACTACAATACAACATGTATAATACCACCACTACAATACAACATGTATACTACCACCACTACAATACAACATGTATAATACCACCACTACAATACAACATGTATAATACCACCACTACAATACAACATGTATAATACCACCACTACAATACAACATGTATAATACCACCACTACAATACAACATGTATACCACCACCACTACAATACAACATGTATAATACCACCACTACAATACAACATGTACAATACCACCACTACAATACAACATGTATAATACCACCACTACAATACAACATGTATAATACCACCACCACTACAATACAACATGTATAATACCACCACTACAATACAACATGTATAATACCACCACTACAATACAACATGTATAATACCACCACTACAATACAACATGTATAATACCACCACTACAATACAACATGTATAATACCACCACTACAATACAACATGTATAATACCACCACTACAATACAACATGTATAATACCACCACCACTACAATACAACATGTATAATACCACCACTACAATACAACATGTATAATACCACCACTACAATACAACATGTATAATACCACCACTACAATACAACATGTATAATACCACCACTACAATACAACATGTATAATACCACCACCACTACAATACAACATGTATAATACCACCACTACAATACAACATGTATAATACCACCACTACAATACAACATGTATAATACCACCACCACTATAATACAACATGTATAATACCACCACTACAATACAACATGTATAATACCACCACTACAATACAACATGTATAATACCACCACCACTACAATACAACATGTATAATACCACCACTACAATACAACATGTATAATACCACCACTACAATACAACATGTATAATACCACCACTACAATACAACATGTATAATACCACCACTACAATACAACATGTATAATACCACCACTACAATACAACATGTAAAATACCACCACTACAATACAACATGTATAATACCACCACTACAATACAACATATACTACCACCACTACAATACAACATGTATAATACCACCACTACAATACAACATCTATAATACCACCACTACAATACAACATGTATACTACCACCACTACAATACACATGTATAATACCACCACTACAATACAACATGTATAATACCACCACTACTACAATACAACATGTATAATACCACCACTACACTACACCACTACAACATGTATACTACCACCACTACAATACAACATGTATAATACCACCACTACAATACAACATGTATAATACCACCACCACTACAATACAACATGTATAATACCACCACTACAATACAACATGTATAATACCACCACTACAATACAACATGTATAATACCACCACTATAACACAACATGTATAATACCACCACTACAATACAACATGTATAATACCACCACTACAATACAACATGTATAATACCACCACTACAATACAACATGTATAATACCACCACTACAATACAACATGTATAATACCACCACTACAATACAACATGTATACTACCACCACCACTACAATACAACATGTATAATACCACCACCACTACAATACAACATGTATAATACCACCACTACAATACAACATATATAATACCACCACTACAATACAACATGTATAATACCACCACTACAATACAACATGTATACTACCACTACAATACAACATGTATAATACCACCACTACAATACAACATGTATAATACCACCACTACAATACAACATGTATACTACCACCACCACTACAATACAACATGTATAATACCACCACTACTACAATACAACATGTATAATACCACCACTACAATACAACATGTATACTACCACCACTACAATACAACATGTATAATACCACCACTACAATACAACATGTATAATACCACCACTACTACAATACAACATGTATACTACCACCACTACAATACAACATGTATACTACTACCACTACAATACAACATGTATAATACCACCACTACAATACAACATGTATAATACCACCACTACAATACAACATGTATAATACCACCACTACAATACAACATGTATAATACCACCACTACAATACAACATGTATAATACCACCACTACAATACAACATGTATAATACCACCACTACATATCTACAATACAACATGTATAATACCACCACTACAATACAACATGTATAATACCACCACTACAATACAACATGTATAATACCACCACTACAATACAACATGTATAATACCACCACCACTACAATACAACATGTATAATACCACCACTACAATACAACATGTATAATACCACCACTACAATACAACATGTATAATACCACCACTACAATACAACATGTATAATACCACCACTACAATACAACATGTATAATACCACCACTACAATACAACATGTATAATACCACCACTACAATACAACATGTATAATACCACCACTACAATACAACATGTATAATACCACCACTACAATACAACATGTATAATACCACCACCACTACAATACAACATGTATAATACCACCACTACAATACAACATGTATAATACCACCACTACAATACAACATGTATAACACCACCACTACAATACAACATGTATAATACCACCACTACAATACAACATGTATAATACCACCACTACAATACAACATGTATAATACCACCACCACTACAATACAACATGTATAATACCACCACTACAATACAACATGTATAATACCACCACTACAATACAACATGTATAATACCACCACTACAATACAACATGTATAATACCACCACTACAATACAACATGTATAATACCACCACTACAATACAACATGTATAATACCACCACTACAATACAACATGTATAATACCACCACTACAATACAACATGTATAATACCACCACTACAATACAACATGTATAATACCACCACCACTACAATACAACATGTATAATACCACCACTACAATACAACATGTATAATACCACCACTACAATACAACATGTATAATACCACCACTACAATACAACATGTATAATACCACCACCACTACAATACAACATGTATAATACCACCACTACAATACAACATGTATAATACCACCACTACAATACAACATGTATAATACCACCACTACAATACAACATGTATACATACCACCACCACTACAATACAACAAGTATAATACCACCACCACTACAATACAACATGTATAATACCACCACTACAATACAACATGTATAATACCACCACTACAATACAACATGTATAATACCACCACCACTACAATACAACATGTATAATACCACCACTACAATACAACATGTATAATACCACCACTACAATACAACATGTATAATACCACCACCACTACAATACAACATGTATAATACCACCACTACAATACAACATGTATAATACCACTACTACAATACAACATGTATAATACCACCACTACAATACAACATGTATAATACCACCACTACAATACAACATGTATAATACCACCACTACAATACAACATGTATAATACCACCACCACTACAATACAACATGTATAATACCACCACCACTACAATACAACATGTATAATACCACCACTACAATACAACATGTATAATACCACCACTACAATACAACATGTATAATACCACCACCACTACAATACAACATGTATAATACCACCACTACAATACAACATGTATAATACCACCACTACAATACAACATGTATAATACCACCACTACAATACAACATGTATAATACCACCACTACAATACAACATGTATAATACCACCACTACAATACAACATGTATAATACCACCACTACAATATAACATGTATAATACCACCACTACAATACAACATGTATAATACCACCACTACAATACAACATCTATAATACCACCACTACAATACAACATGTATAATACCACCACTACAATACAACATGTATAATACCACCACTACAATACAACATGTATAATACCACCACTACAATACAACATGTATAATACCACCACTACAATACAACATGTATAATACCACCACTACAATACAACATGTATAATACCACCACTACAATACAACATGTATAATACCACCACCACTACAATACAACATGTATAATACCACCACCACTACAATACAACATGTATAATACCACCACTACAATACAACATGTATAATACCACCACCACTACAATACAACATGTATAATACCACCACCACTACAATACAACATGTATAATACCACCACCACTACAATACAACATGTATAATACCACCACCACTACAATACAACATGTATAATACCACCACTACAATACAACATGTATAATACCACCACTACAATACAACATGTATAATACCACCACCACTACAATACAACATGTATAATACCACCACTACAATACAACATGTATAATACCACCACTACAATACGACATGTATAATACCACCACTACAATACGACATGTATAATACCACCACTACAATACAACATGTATAATACCACCACTACAATACGACATGTATAATACCACCACTACAATACAACATGTATAATACCACCACTATAATACCACCACCACTACAATACAACATGTATAATACCACCACCTCTACAATACAACATGTATAATACCACCACCTCTACAATACAACATGTATAATACCACCACCACTACAATACAACATGTATAATACCACCACTACACTACAACATGTATAATACCACCACTACAATACAACATGTATAATACCACCACTACAATACAACATGTATAATGTATGTCCATTAGACACTATGAGTAGACCTACAGTCCATTAGACACTATGAGTAGACCTACAGTCCATTAGACACTATGAGTAGACCTACAGTCCATTAGACACTATGAGTAGACCTACAGTCCATAAGACACTATGAGTAGACCTACAGTCCATTAGACACTATGAGTAGACCTACAGTCCATTAGACACTATGAGTAGACCTACAGTCCATTAGACACTATGAGTAGACCTACAGTCCATTAGACACTATGAGTAGACACTATGAGTAGACCTACAGTCCATAACACTATGACACTATGACACTATGAGTAGACATACAGTCCATAAGACACTATGAGTAGACCTACAGTCCATTAGACACTATGAGTAGACCTACAGTCCATTAGACACTATGAGTAGACACTTTGTAAAGCCATTTTTTAAGATGTCAAAGTCTCTGAGCATTAAGAGAGCACAGTATGCTTCACAAGAGGAAGTTAAGATCGGCTCAAAGACTTCTGAGTTGTGGATTTCCCTCGCTTGTAAAATGATACAGATTAGTGAACAGCACAACCCAGAGGCAATGAAGCCTTTCATCTCTTTTGGACCCAACAACAACCTTAAAACTGATTTAAGAAACCTTAGTCACGTATGATAACTTATCGTGTGTGTGTGTGTGTGTGTGTGTTGTGTGTTCCCTACCAGCAGCATGGATGACCAGTCCTACTGTAGCTGTGATAGTGGTCCTGTTGGATGTTCCGGTACGTTGATCTAGAATGACAACACAATCAACCAACTGTTAGCAACAGTTTTGTGGACATGCCGAATGCTAGCACAAAGACAAATGTTTGGAGAGGAGGTTTGGAGAGGAGGTTTGAAGGGGAGATTTGGAGGGGAGGTTTGAAGGGGAGGATTGGAGGAGAGATTAGGATAGGAAGTCTGAAGAGGTTTGGAGAGGAGGTTAAGAGAGGCGGTTTGAAGGGGAGGTTTGGAGGAGAGGTTTGAAGGGGAGGTTTGGAGGGGAGATTAGGAAGTCTGAAGAGGTTTGGAGAGGAGGTTTGGAGAGGAGGTTTGAAGGGGAGGTTTGGAGAGGAGGTTTGAAGGGGAGGTTTGGAGGGGAGGTTAGGATAGGACGTCTGAAGAGGTTTGGAGAGGAGGTTTAGAGAGGAGGTTGGAAGGGGAGGTTTGGAGAGGAGGTTTGAAGGGGAGGTTTGGAGAGGTTTGGAGAGGAGGTTTGGAGAGGAGGTTTGAAGGGGAGGTTTGGAGAGGAGGTTTGGAGGGGAGGTTTGGAGGGGAGGTTAGGATAGGAAGTCTGAAGAGGTTTGGAGAGGAGGTTTGGAGAGGAGGTTTGAATGGGAGGTTTGAAGGGGAGGTTTGAAGGGGAGGTTAGGATAGGAAGTCTGAAGAGGTTTGGAGAGGAGGTTTAGAGAGGAGAATTTGGAGAGATGGTTTGAAGAGATGGTTTGGAGAGGAAGTTTGGACAGGTTTGATAAGAAGGTTTGGTGAGGTCTGAAGATGTTTAGAGAGGTTTTGGTGGAGAGGTTTGGTGAGGTTTGAAGATGTTTAGAGTCCTAGGAGGTTTGGAGATGAGTGAAACAAGGAGAAGATGTGGAGAACGTATAGCCTGGTGCTTCCAGATCAGTCTCGCCAACTTGTATGGTCATTGTCATGCCAAACAATTACCATGCAACACAGCACAAACAGATCTGGGACCGGGTTAGAGAATAATGTTATACGAAGTAACTTGTCCTGAAAAAAAGATGGGAGAACATTTTCCTATTTATTTAAGACAATTCCTGAGTGCAGACCTTCCTTATTTTCTATATAGCGGATTACTTTTGGTCACCACAAACCTAAGAAAGTCTATAATTTCACGGCAGGAGGGTTTTCCTTTTCATATGATCTCACTGACCATGTACGGAACAAGCTGGAGATATGATGCTACAGTATATGAAGTAGTAACTCATTGGAGTAACGTGATGTTGCCCCCAGACACTGATTTCGGATCAGTTTTGCATTTTCCCACTAATGGTTAATTAAGGTATTATTGGCGAGAGGAAGCTGTACCTAGATCTGTGCATAGGGGAAATGTCACCCCCCTGAGGAGGTTTTCAATGAGTCTAATGACACTAGCCCAATTAACGCTAGGGAAGTTAGCATCTTCACAGTGTGTTTTCAATAGGACAGGTTAATGCTAATAGAGGGAGGGGCTAGGTCTTCACCCCGGAGCATAACTGACCATGTACGGAGCAGTAGCTACTGATCTGATCCACCAGGAACATGAGGATGAACCCTAGAACCAGGGAGACCCCGATGAAGAACCGTGCTGGGAGACCTTTAGAGGAGGGGCCCATCTCCTGGAGCTGACCTCCGACCCCACCGTCACTGGCATTCTTATTGGCTGCTACTGGGGCCACAGAGCAGGAGGACACTGGGGAGAGAATACGGAGAGGAATGTTTTCTTAAAACACTGACTTTTATCAAACAGGTGCACTCATCCTCAACCCGAAAGCTTTTCCGCGGTGTATCTAGATTCTACAGTACCAATCCATAGATTCATTGTGTGAATAGCTTGGAAATGTTGTTGATGATGTAACAACAGTATATCTTCTTTCCCTGACTGCCCGAGCTGAGCTATAACCAAGGAGCCTATGTAGGGATTTCACATCTGCTACACATGCTTGGCTAAATAGAGGCATAAATTAGGTCACCAAGGTGATTTTCATTTCAATGGCCGATTTATCCTGAAATGCCCTTCATTCGAGGCCCTTTCAGGGCTCGACATTAAAGCTTGTCCTCTTGTGCAGGACAAGTTAAAAAAAACAACAACATTAGGAACAAATACAAAACATTAGGAACACCTGCTCTTTCCATGACACAGACTGACCAGGTAAATCCAGGTGAAAGCTTTCATCCCTTATCGATGTCACTCTGTTAAATCCAATTCAATCAGTGTAGATGAAGGGGAGGAGACGTGGTTAAAGAAGGAAGGGGCAACTCAATATTAGGAAGGTGTTCCTACTCAGTGTATATTTCAATTGTCAAAGAGTAGGTGATATACATATTGGCTACAGCCTCATATCCAAACCAATACTGACATAAGGAGGGCTCCAGAAAACGTAGCCAAACTTTATTGAGACTTTTAATAACATAAATATAGGCTAAAAAAAAACAGTTATGTTTTTACAAATATAATGAAGGAAGATCAACATTAACGTCTAAAGGAGTGATTCTGTCGACATACTGGAGACACGGTTTGTTCAGATCAAATGGTCCCAAGATCAGAGAGAGAAGGACACATCACCCATCTTGAATCTGAATAGAGGCGCTCAGCATTTTGAAACTATTTAACCATCAACTTTATTGGTTAAAACCGTTTTTTATATCATTTTATGAAGCATGTCTTACCTTGTTTCAAAGTTGCCAAGTCTAGTCAAACCTAGCCTAGCCTAGTCAAACCTAGGCTAGTCAAATGTAGCCTAGCCAAACCTAGGCTAGTAAAACCTAGCCTAGCCTAACCAAGCCTAGTCAAACCTAGCCTAACCAAGCCTAGTCAAACCTAGCCTAGCCAAGCCTAGTCAAACCTAGCCTAGCCAAGCCTAGTCAAACCTAGCCTAGCCAAGCCTAGTCAAACCTAGCCTAGTCAAACCTAGCCTAGCCAAGCCTAGTCAAACCTAGCCTAGTCAAAACTAACCAAGCCTAGCCTAGTCAAACCTAGCCTAGTCAAAACTAACCAAGCCTAGCCTAGTCAAACCTAGCCAAGCCTAATCTAGTCAACCCTAGCCAAGCCTAACCTAGTCAAACCTAGCCAAGCCTAACTGTGACAAACCTAGCCAAGCCTAGCCTAGCCAAACCTAGCCTAGCCAAGCCTAGTCAAACCTAGTCTAGTCAAACCTAGTCAAACCTAGCCTAGCCAAGCCTAGTCAAACCTAGCCTAGCCAAGCCTAGTCAAACCTAGCCTAGTCAAACCTAGCCTAGCCAAGCCTAGTCAAACCTAGCCTAGTCAAACCTAGCCTAGCCAAGCCTAGTCAAACCTAGCCTAGTCAAAACTAACCAAGCCTAGCCTAGTCAAACCTAGCCTAGTCAAAACTAACCAAGCCTAGCCTAGTCAAACCTAGCCAAGCCTAATCTAGTCAACCCTAGCCAAGCCTAACCTAGTCAAACCTAGCCAAGCCTAACTGTGACAAACCTAGCCAAGCCTAGCCTAGCCAAACCTAGCCAAGCCAAACCTAGCCAAGCCTAGTCAAACCTAGTCTAGTCAAACCTAGCCTAACCTAGCCAAACCTAGCCCAGTCAAACATAGCCTAGTCAAACCTAGCATAGCGAAGCCTGGTCAAACCTAGCCTAGTCAAACCTAGCCTAGTCAAACCTAGTCAAACCTAGCCAAGCCTAGTCAAACCTAGCCAAGCCTATTCAAAACTAGCCAAGCCTAGTCAAACCTAGCCATAAAAATGTTGAGGGAATTATCATTTAACCCCTTAATAACATGGAAACCAACATTTTAATCATGTTCTATTGGTTTTCAAATCAACTGTATTTTATTGTCCAGCAGCCAAAGGCATCATCCTACTCATAATATTAAGATTAGTACCCCCCCCCCCCCAAACAGAAAAGCCACATGTGATCACATAAACTTCACATTAGATCACATAAAAACATGTGCTTTAGGAACACTTCACATGTGGAATTTCTGTTTTTTTTTTCCTGTATGGACCATTCTAGTGGTTTCTATACAGTGTATCTGGCACATGAAACCGCTGTCGTGTGTGTCTCTGTGTGTGTCTGTGTGTGTGTGTGTGTCTCTCTCTGTGTGTGTGTGTGTGTGTGTCTCTGTGTGTGTGTGTGTCTCTCTCTGTGTGTGTGTGTGTGTGTGTCTCTGTCTGTGTGTGTGTCTCTGTGTGTCTCTCTCTCTCTGTGTGTGTGTGTGTGTGTGTGTGTGTGTGTGTGTGTCTCTGTGTGTGTGTGTGTGTGTCTCTGTGTGCGTGTGTCTCTGTGTGTGCGTCTCTGTGTGTGTGTGTCTGTGTGTGCGTGTCTCTGTGTGGGCGTCTCTGTGTGTGTGTGTGTGTGTGTATGTGTGTGTGTGCGCGTGTCTGTGTGTGCGTGTCTGTGTGTGGTGAAATTTGAGAAGGGTGTTTTCCAACTAATTGCATGTAGACCTACAAATAGCCTTCATCCATGTGCGCATTGTTCAGTTAATAATATGAAGAAATACATCCATCAACATATTAAGCTAAACAATCTGATATGCTGCGTCAGCCTCATAGTCTTTTTTTTGTAAACATTTTGTTAATGAATGGTGGTATGAATTTTGACTCGTCATACCAGAACTTTCCCCAGAGTCTGTTTTGAACAGTAGACATATTACTATTTATTTAGTATCAGCCGAGGGATGACGGGACGGAATTATTTTATAAAGAAATAAAAAAGTATCTGGTTTCACACCACAGCCAACCCAACACCCCGGACACAGCCAGCCGCTGACTCACGCGTCAAGCCCTGCCTTCGTAGGGCTTCGTTTGACGGCGAGGTGCTTGTAAAAAGACATGAATTATAGAGCGAGAGATGGACTACTAAAACGCTTTCCTTTACATTTTAGATGTATTTTATTTAATCTTTATCTTTAACTAGGCAAGTCAGTTAAGAACATAATCTTATTTACAATGACGTCCTAGGAAACAGTGGGTTTAACTGCCTTGTTTTAGGGACAGAACGACAGATTTTTACCTTGTCAGGTCGGGGATTTGATCTAGCAACCTTTCGGTTCAACGCTCTAACCACTAGGCTACCCTGCCGCCCCAAAAGGTCCATAATAAATACATTTGCATAGATAATGAACAGTTGGCAAGATAACCCTTAGCAGGAGTATAGCTGCCTTCGAGGGACTATGCGCCCATACAAACTCAACAACAGGAATCTAGCCTAACAGTGAGTTGTTGTTCCAGCTGTCGCTGATGTCTTGATAAGTTAGTTGCTCCCCAAAGCCCATTATGTCTGGTACCCCTCACCTCTCCATGACTCTTCCAGTAGTTCCACCCCCTCTGGGAGGATGATAGCTAGAGCAGTACCACAGAGCAGGCCTGCCCCAAAAATACTGACAAACTGCAGCCTTTTCTGTTGGGAGAGAAAGGGACACACACACACACACACACACACACACACAATTTTACAAACACACTGACCAACTGTTGTTTGTTCTAGGAGGGAGAATTAATGTGTCAATATAATAACATACTGTTATATTACGCATCAATATAACTTTATTAAGTCATACATTCAAACTGGTTAGAGAATCCAGTCGGCAGCCTATTCATGACTTGCCATCTTGATGTAATAAATGTATCACTAGCCACTTTATATAATGTTCTCATACCCTACATTACTCATCTCATATGTATATACTGTACTCTATACCATCTACTGCATCTTGCCATCTTTATGTAATTAAATGTATCACTAGCCACTTTAAACAATGTCACTTTATATAATGTTTACATACCCTACATTACTCATCTCACATGTATATCCTGTACTCGATACCATCTACTGCATCTTGCCATCTTTATGTAATAAATGTATCACTAGCCACTTTAAACAATGTCACTTTATATAATGTTTACATACCCTACATTACTCATCTCATATGTATATACTGTACTCTATATCATCTACTGCATCTTTCTGTAATAAATGTATCACTAGCCACTTTAAACAATGTCACTTTATATAATGTTTACATACCCTACATTACTCATCTCATATGTATATACTGTACTCTATACCATCTACTGCATCTTGCCTATGCCGTTCTGTACCATTACTCATTCATGTATCTGTATGTACATATTCTTATTGATTCCTTTACACTTGTGTGTATAAAGTAGTTGTTGTGAAATTGTTAGGTTAGATTACTCGTTGGATATTTCTGCACGGTTGGAACTAGAAGCACAAGCATTTGCTAATCATGTGTATGTGACAAATACATTTGATTATTTAATAGTTAAGATATACAAAATGTAGCAATCACAATCTTTTTGTAAGATACTGATACATTATTTATATATTTTAATATTGAATGGGGGATGGATTGGCATCGGGAGAAGAGACCTCAGGAGGAAGTACAGAAGCTACAGAAGGAGGAGAAACGGAAGGAGATATAATGTTGAGAATTAAATTACTTACCTCAGAAAGTTTGATCAAAAGTGGAATCAAACCTAATAGAAAACATCCCAAAAACATCACAATGGATATCAAAATAATCGCCATTGCCTCGTCCATGACGAAATAACTTAATGTAAGAGTTTAAGAATGTCCGATGTTTGTTTTAATTCTCTCTACAATTTTAAATACACCTTTTTTCTGTACTACAAAGCAGTTAAAAAAACTATTTTAAAATGCACTGTTGATCACGTCGCGGCGTTTTCTGTCATATGTTCAACAGCCCTCTTTAAAAACACACCTAACCGTAGAAAACCCGAACTGAATCAAACGCAGAACCTACCGTCAGCTCACCTGAACTTGACCGTGGCAGAGGGCGTCTCAATAGTCTCTAACTCTAGACTAGTTTCTTCTCCTCGTCTCCTCACCTTCACAAGTACTGATGTGTTAAATACAGGATGGGCAAAAACAACAACGCGTTGGGAGTATATGCTGCTTGGGAGTTGATATTTCCTATCTAGTTTTCCCGTTCACCTTAGCGCAGGAGACAAGGAAAGAGAGCACTAGGAGACAAGCAAAGAGAGCACTCCACGACTATAGATACACCCTGTCCCGCAAAGGCCGTCGTGTGGGAAAGTCTTGAGGTACCTTTGGATATTAATTTCTAAGATACCAATATCAACTTTGAACTGAATAAAACACATAATGACCAATGAAATCACATTTTAATTGTCACACGCTTAATTAACAACAGGTGTAGATTAACAGTGAAACGCTTACTTACGGGCCTTTCCCAGCAATGCAGATCAATGGGGGAAAAAAACGAAAAAACAACAACACATTTAACATAAGGGATATATATATGCACAATGAGCAATGATAGCTTGGCTATATATACATGCAGTATCGAGCCGATGTGCACTGGTACAAGGTAATTGACACGAACTCAACCGTGAATGGTCCTGGCGCACCAAGGACAAGTGGGTTGTTGTCCTCCGGTGGTTAACTAGCTAAAATTGGATGGAGATACTATTTGAGACCGAGATACTAACAAATGCCCACCAACGGACTTCATTCTAGAGCTGTCTAAATATGTTTTAACATATAACGAATAGAAAGAACATCGATGGGTTCCACATTTTCTTCAAGTTATGCTAAACTTAATATGGGTCAACTTGAAGAACGTTTTTGTTAACAATGAAAATCAATTCTTGAATAAAAATCCTGAACTGATATATTGACGATTTTATGACATTACCCAATGACATTGACCCTAATCTCAAATTCACTATTGAATGTGACACGAAACGTTTTCATTAACTCGATATGTAAATTGAGAAATTAAATGGAACCCCGTTTACAACTCTGTACAGAAAATAAACGGACAGAAATACTCCCGAGCCATTAAAAAGAGGACTTCCAAGACAGTTTTTCAGACTGCGCGTATATACCACTCCACAGAGGACTAACTAGAAAAAGTAGCAGAGATGCGCAATAGATTTCCAAGAGGCTCCGCAATATGTGGATGAAGCTATTCATTCAGCACTAGGGAAAACACGAGTTAAAAAAACACACACACAACATGTTCACCATCAAAAAATACTTTGAACTCGCGCAAAGTGGGAGATGATGTCACGAAACACTGGCATTTATCATCCGAATCAGTTTTGCCAGCTGAGTTTTATGAACCCACCACGTAGGAGATGTCGCAATTTTACGTGACAAATTGGTCCAGACACAAAAGAAAAATGAGCCAGGCTCGTTACCGCCCTCTTCCGAATGGTAGCTGTAAATGCAGTCTGCGCACAGTGCAACACTATGACGAAGTGTGGATATTTCTGCCACCCACATACAGGAAATAAATGACATTCCGTTCACCTCCACCCATGTTATCTACATGATTAAATGCCCAGGTGGGCTGTGTTATGTAAGTAAAACCTCTCGTTCTCTCAAACAGAGAATTCGTGAACATCAAAGTCCAATCAGGAGAAACGACAGGAATAATCCAGTCGCAGTACACTTTAATGACCAAAAACATGACATTTCTAAACTTTAGATTTTGTGACGGAAGAGAAAGTCAAGATATCAGAAAGGTGATATAAATTAGCAAAATGTTTTGGGATTTTTCACCCACCAGACATTATTACCCAAAAGGTGTTAATAATGAAATTCCGTGCATGTTGTAAATGTGAACATGAACTAACGCCACCACTTCAGCCTACTCTGACGACGTTTTTTATTGCGCTGTACCCAACGATTTATGAAAACTTACTTGATAGGTCATGTCCTCATTGTGGTTTTACAGACATGTTTTAATATCTTTTTTTTGTACACACTTTATTAGAATACTTATGAAATGGACATTGTTATATTTGGTAACATGTTTATTTTCCGTCGACTCCAACCCCATTCGATGCACTGAACGCGTGTGAGTGAAGCAATGTTTGCACAAGGCTGCAAATGCCTTACCAGACTCCATCCACCTTACCAAGGACATCGGAGTACAAACCACCTAACTGGGGATCTAAATGTAACCTTGTGTAACACTTTGGTCACAAGAAATTAGCTCCCTGGTATACAGAAGATACCAGAGACCTGAGGCAAGCTTCCAGAAAATTGGAACGGAAATGGCTAGCTTGGGAAGTACCGTGCAATATCGTAGAGCCCTCACTGCTGCTCTACTTTTCCAACCTATTCGAGGAGAATAAAAACAATCCAAAATGTATTTTTGATACTGTTGAAAAGCTAACTAAAAAGGAGCATTCTCCTATTCCAACTAAACTACTGAAAGAGCTACTTCCTGTGCTTGGCCCTTCTATGTTGAACATAATAAACGGATCTCTATCCTCCGGATGTGTACCAAACTCAATAAAAGTGGCAGTAATAAAGCCTTACCTGAAAAAGCCAAACCTTGACCTTATATCGAATCTCCCATTACTCTCAAAAAATGTTTTGAAAAATCTGTTGCGCAGCATCTCACTCCCTTTCTGAAGACAAATAATGTATAGGAAATGCTTCAGTCTGGTTTTAGACCCCATCATAGCACTGAGACTGCACCCGTGAAGGTGGTAAATTACCTTTTAATGGCGTCAGACCGAGGCCCTGCATCTGTCCTCGTGCTCCTAGACCTTAGTGCCTCTATTGACACAATCGATCACCACATTCTTTTGGAGAGATTGGAAACCCTAACTGGTCTACACGGACATGTTCTTGCCTGGTTTAGATGTTATCTGTGGGTAAGATATCAGTTTGTCTCTGTGGATGGTTTGTCCTCTGACAAATGCAATTGTACGTTTCGGCGTTCCTCAAGGTTCTGTTCTAGGACCACTATTGTTTTCACTATACATTCTACATCTTGGTGATGTCATTCGGAAACACAATGTCAACTTTCACTGCTATGCGGACGACCCACAGCTGTACATTTCAATGAAACATGGTGAAACACCCAAATTGCCTACCCTGGAAGCCTGTGTTTCAGACATAAGGAAGTGAATGGGGGCAAATGTTTTACTTTTAAACTCGGACAAAACAGAGATGCTACTTCTAGATCCCAAGAAACAAAGGTCTGATGTTTGATCTGACAATTAATCTTGATGGTTGTACATTCTCCTCAAATAAAAAACTGTGAAGGACCTCAGCGTTACTCTGGACCCTGATCTCTCTTTTGACGAACTTATCAAGAATATTTCAAGGGCAGCTTTTTTTTCCATCTTCATTAGATTGCAAAAAACAGAAACCTTTTGTCCAAAAATGATGCAGAAAAGCTAACCCATGCTTTTGTCACTTCTAGATTAGACTACTGCAATGCTCTACTCTCCGGCTACCCGGATAAAGCACTAAATAAACTTCAGTTAGTGCTAAACACGGCTGCTAGAATCTTGACTAGAACCAAAATTGTTATCATATTACTCCAGTGCTAGCCTCCCTACACTGGCTTCCTGTTAAGGCTAGGGCTGATGTCAAGGTTTTACTTACTGCTAACCTACAAAGAATTACATGGACTATCTACCTATCTCTCCAATTTGGTCCTGCCGTACATACCTACCCACAAGACGCAGGACTCCTTATTGTACCTAGAATTTCTAAGGGGCTTTCTCCTATAGAGCTCCATTTTTATGGAATGGTCTGCCTATCCACGTGAGACTCGGTTTCCACCTTTAAGTCTTTACTGAAGACTCATCTCTTCCGTAGGTCCTGTGATTGAGTGTAGTCTGGCCCAGGGTTGCGAAGGTGAACAGCATGGCACTGGAGAGACGAACCGTCGTTGCAGTCTCTGCCTGGCCGGTTCCGCTCTCTTCACTCTGATTCTCCGCCTTTTTATTTATTATCTATATTTACATTTATATATTTATTTATTAACTTTATTTATAAATTATTTTAACTCGGCAAGTCAGTTAAGAACAAATTCTTATTTTCAATGACGGCCTAGGAACAGTGGGGTTAAGTGTCTTGATCAAGGACAAAACAACATTTTTTACCTTGTCAGCTCGGGGATTCGAACTTGCAACTTTTCGGTTACTAGTCCTACACTCTAACCACTAGACTACCTGCCGTCCCTACACTCTAACCACTAGACAACCTGCCGTCCCTACACTCTAACCACTAGGCTACCTGCCGCCCCTACACTCTAACCACTAGGCTACCTGCCGTCCCTACACTCTAACCACTAGGCTACCTGCCGCCCCTACACTCTAACCACTAGGCTACCTGCCGTCCCTACACTCTAACCACTAGGCTACCTGCCGCCCCTACACTCTAACCACTAGGCTACCTGCCGCCCCTACACTCTAACCACTAGGCTACAGTGCCTTGCGAAAGTATTCGGCCCCCTTGAACTCTGCGACCTTTTGCCACATTTCAGGCTTCAAAGATATAAAACTGTATGTTTTTGTGAAGAATCAACAACAAGTGGGACACAATCATGAAATGGAACGACATTTATTGGATATTTCAAACTTTTTTAACAAATCAAAAACTGAAAAATTGGGCGTGCAAAATTATTCAGCCCCCTTAAGTTAATACTTTGTAGCGCCACCTTTTGCTGCGATTACAGCTGTAAGTCGCTTGGGGTATGTCTCTATCAGTTTTGCACATCGAGAGACTGACATTTTTTCCCATTCCTCCTTGCAAAACAGCTCGAGCTCAGTGAGGTTGGATGGAAAGCATTTGTGAACAGCAGTTTTCAGTTCTTTCCATAGATTCTCGATTGGATTCAGGTCTGGACTTTGACTTGGCCATTCTAACACCTGGATATGTTTATTTTTGAACCATTCCATTGTAGATTTTGCTTTATGTTTTGGATCATTGTCTTGTTGGAAGACAAATCGCCGTCCCAGTCTCAGGTCTTTTGCAGACTCCATCAGGTTTTCTTCCAGAATGGTTCTGTATTTGGCTCCATCCATCTTCCCATCAATTTTAACCATCTTCCCTGTCCCTGCTGAAGAAAAGCAGGCCCAAACCATGATGCTGCCACCACCATGTTTGACAGTGGGGATGGTGTGTTCAGGGTGTTGCTTTTACGCCAAACATAACGTTTTGCATTGTTGCCAAAAAGTTCAATTTTGGTTTCATCTGACCAGAGCACCTTCTTCCACATGTTTGGTGTGTCTCCCAGGTGGCTTTGTGGCAAACTTTTTTATGGATATCTTTAAGAAATGGCTTTCTTCTTGCCACTCTTCCATAAAGGCCAGATTTGTGCAATATAAGACTGATTGTTGTCCTATGGACAGAGTCTCCCACCTCTCTGCAGAGGGACGGCCAGGTCTTGGTAGATTTGCAGTGGTCTGATACTCCTTCCATTTCAATATTATCGCTTGCACACTGCTCCTTGGGATGTTTAAAGCTTGGGAAATCTTTTTGTATCCAAATCCGGCTTTAAACTTCTTCACAACAGTATCTCGGACATGCCTGGTGTGTTCCTTGTTCTTCATGATGCCTGCGCTTTTAACGGACCTCTGAGACTATCACAGTGCAGGTGCATTTATACGGAGACTTGATTACACACAGGTGGATTGTATTTATCATCATTAGTCATTTAGGTCAACATTGGATCATTCAGAGATCCTCACTGAACTTCTGGAGAGAGTTTCCTGCACTGAAGGTAAAGGGGCTGAATAATTTTGCACGCCCAATTTTTCAGTTTTTGATTTGTTAAAAAAGTTTGAAATATCCAATAAATGTCGTTCCACTTCATGATTGTGTCCCACTTGTTGTTGATTCTTCACAAAAAAAATACAGTTTTATATCTTTATGTTTGAAGCCTGAAATGTGGCAAAAGGTCGCAAAGTTCAAGGGGGCCGAATACTTTCGCAAGGCACTGTACCTGCTGCCTCTGACCGTAGTATGGGGGCTGGCTTACTAGTGCTCTTGCATGCCATCCCTAGGAGGGGTGCATCATGTCGTGCCAGGAATTTTTCACTATACTCGTCAGTGACTCAACCCGTCGTGATCTTCCTGTCCAGTTTTGTGCTCCCTTGTGCTCCTACGGTGGAGAAGATCTTCGTGGGCTATACTCAGCCTTGTCTCAGGGTAGTAAGTTGGCGGTCTGTTGATATACCTCTAGTGGTGTGGGGGCTGTGCTTTGGCAAAGTGGGTGTGGTTCTATCCTGCCTGGTTGGCCATGTCCGGGGGTATCGTTGGACAGGTCCAGTTTCCCCCGACACCCTGTCTCAGCCTCCAGTATCTATGCTGCAATAGTCTATGTGCTGGGGGGCTAGGTATCTGGTGTCCTGGGTGTACTTAAGTCTCTCGCTCGCTCTACCTCTGAATGCTCGACAATGAAAAGCCAACTGACATTTACTCTTGAGGTGCTGACCTGTTGCACCCTCTACAACCACTATTATTTGACCCTGCTGGTCATCTATGAACGTTTGAACATCTTGAAGAACAATCTGGCCTTAAATGGCTATGTACTCTCATAATCTCCACCCGGCACAGCCAGAAGAGGACTGGCCCACCCCTCAGAGCCTGGTTCCTCTCTACCCAGCACAGCTAGAAGAGGACTGGCCCACCCCTCAGAGCCTGGTTCCTCTCTACCCAGCACAGCTAGAAGAGGACTGGCCCACCCCTCAGAGCCTGGTTCCTCTCTACCCAGCACAGCTAGAAGAGGACTGGCCCACCCCTCAGAGCCTGGTTCCTCTCTACCCGGCACAGCTAGAAGAGGACTGGCCCACCCCTCAGAGCCTGGTTCCTCTCTACCCGGCACAGCCAGAAGAGGACCGGCCACCCCTCAGAGCCTGGTTCCTCTCTACCCGGCACAGCTAGAAGAGGACTGGCCACCCCTCAGAGCCTGGTTCCTCTCTACCCGGCACAGCCAGAAGAGGACCGGCCACCCCTCAGAGCCTGGTTCCTCTCTACCCGGTACAGCCAGAAGAGGACCGGCCACCCTTTAGAGCCTGGTTCCTCTCCACCCGGCACAGCCAGAAGAGGACTGGCCCACCCTTTAGAGCCTGGTTCCTCTCCACCCGGCACAGCCAGAAGAGGACTGGCCCACCCCTCAGAGCCTGGTTCCTCTCTACCCGGCACAGCTAGAAGAGGACTGGCCACCCCTCAGAGCCTGGTTCCTCTCTACCCGGCACAGCCAGAAGAGGACCGGCCACCCCTCAGAGCCTGGTTCCTCTCTACCCGGCACAGCTAGAAGAGGACCGGCCACCCCTCATAGCCTGGTTCATCTCTACCCAGCACAGCCAGAAGAGGACCGGCCCACCCCTCAGAGCCTGGTTCCTCTCTACCCGGCACAGCTAGAAGAGGACCGGCCACCCCTCAGAGCCTGGTTCCTCTCTAGGTTTCTTCCCAGGTTCCTGCCTTTCTAGGGAGTTTTTCTGCTGATGTAAAAAAAAAAAAAAAGGCCTTAGAAATACATTTGAATTGATCTGACTCTGGGTAAATAAAAAAGGCATTATTGCCAACATCTCATACTAACCCTTTAATGGGGGAGGGGGATCCCTTTCAGTGTGTTTTCTTTTAATATAAATGAAAATATCATAGGTGGATAAAATGGTTGAAAAATGTTCAATTTTTACTTAATTCAGGAAAGGACATATGCAATGTTAACACTGTTACCTAGAAACATTCAGAGTTTTCGAAGACAATTCATCATACATTTCAGAGGTACTAAACACTCCTGAGAGGAAAGCGCAGAGTTTCAGTTATGACTTAAGACTTCTAGAACACTGGTTCAAATGGAGTCCAAAATGTTAGGGGAGGTTCTAGAACACTGGTTCAAATGGAGTCCAAACTGTTAGGGAAGGTTCTAGAACACTGGTTCAAATGGAGTCCAAACTGTTAGGGGAGGTTCTAGAACACTGGTTCAAATGGAGTCCAAACTGTTGGGGGAGGTTCTAGAACACTGGTTCAAATGGAGTCCAAACTGTTAAGGGAGGTTCTAGAACACTGGTTCAAATGGAGTCCAAACTGTTAGGGGAGGTTCTAGAACACTGGTTCAAATGGAGTCCAAACTGTTAGGGGAGGTTCTAGAACACTGGTTCAAATGGAGTCCAAACTGTTAGGGGAGGTTCTAGAACACTGGTTGAAATGGAGTCCAAACTGTTAGCGGAGGTGTGTGTATGTGTGTCAAACAGCTTCAAATCAACGCCTTGCTTGGACATTACAGACTAGTGGATAATCGAACAGTGACATGTTGTTGTTGTTGCCGTGGCCACATTTCAGTATCAAGAGTGTTGTATTTATTAGTGTACACCATAGCAAAAATGTTTTGCAACGACAAAGCAATTGCTTTTCTTAAAATCGGGGAAGTTCAGGGGGTGTATTCATTATGACGAATTATGTTTCAAAACGTTTTGCAACAGAAACGGTTTACTCCAAACGCTTTGCAACGGAGAAAAAAAAAACCTAGAGTTTCTATTGGACAATTCAGGTAAGGTCCCTCCCCGTTTCAATTCGTTTGGTTCTTAAGGAGGTAAAAAAATGGTTTCCGTTGCTAAGGTGTAATGAATAAACCACCTTTCTTTTCCTGTACATTATCTTCCGTTCGGTGCCTAATGAATATGACCCAAGTTTCTGTCACAGCAATACGAGTGTATTCATACCGAAGCTCATTATTGTCCAGAGGAAATTAGAATAGCCCCAAAAGGGTAAATTAGAGCATATATAACCTACAACACTGAGTAGCTTTAAATAAAAAAATAAATAAAAAACAGATTGTTCACATTATATATCAGTGTCAAATCATATCTGTTCATTTGATAGTTACAGGCTATTGTTACTAGTCTGCCGTGGTTGTACCTGTTAACTAGTCTGCCGTGGTTGTACCTGTTAACTAGTCTGCCGTGGTTGTACTAGTCTGCCGTGGTTGTACCTGTTAACTAGTCTGCCGTGGTTGTACCTGTTAACTAGTCTGCCGTGGTTGTACCTGTAACTAGTCTGCCGTGGTTGTACCTGTAACTAGTCTGCCGTGGTTGTATCTGTAACTAGTCTGCCATGGTTGTACCTGTTAACTAGTCTGCCGTGGTTGTACCTGTAACTAGTCTGCCGTGGTTGTACCTGTAACTAGTCTGCCATGGTTGTACCTGTAACTAGTCTGCCATGGTTGTACCTGTAACTAGTCTGCCGTGGTTGTACCTGTAACTAGTCTACCGTGGTTGTACCTGTAACTAGTCTGCCGTGGTTGTACCTGTAACTAGTCTGTCATGGTTGTACCTGTAACTAGTCTACCGTGGTTGTACCTGTAACTAGTCTGCCGTGGTTGTACCTGTAACTAGTCTGCCATGGTTGTACCTGTAACTAGTCTGCCATGGTTGTACCTGTAACTAGTCTGCCGTGGTTGTACCTGTAACTAGTCTACCGTGGTTGTACCTGTAACTAGTCTGCCGTGGTTGTACCTGTAACTAGTCTGCCGTGGTTGTACCTGTAACTAGTCTGCCGTGGTTGTACCTGTTAACTAGTCTGCCATGGTTGTACCTGCTGCTGCTGCAATATGACTGTGTTCAAATAGGCCGTTATCCACAGGGCTGTCTGTGCCAAAAGGAGAGCAAAATACAATACAATAGATATGCCATTTATAATAATACTAATATACAAAACATTAAGAACACCTGCTCTTTCCATGACATAGACTGAGCAGGTGAATCCAGGTGAATCCAGGTGAAATCTATAATCCCTTATTGACGCCACTTGTCAAATCCACTTCAATCAGTGTAGATGAAGGGGAGGAGACGGGTTAAACCTTGAGACATTTGACACATGGATCGTGTATGCGTGCCATTCAGAGGGGGTGAATGGGCAAGATAAAATATTTTAGTTGCCCTTTTGAACGGGGTTATGGTATTAGACGCCAGGCGCACCGGTTTGAGTGTGTCAAGAACTGCAATGCTGCTGGGGTTTTTCCACACTGAACAGTTTCCCCCCTGTGCATCAAGAATGGTCCACCAACCAAGAAGAACATCCAGCCCAATGGTTGTTCTGAGGGTAAAGGAGGGAGGAGGGGGAGCAACACAATATCAGTGTGTTTGTAATGTTTTGTAACTCAGAGTATATATTATTATTATTATAATATGATATATTATACTATTCTTACAGAACTCCTGATACAAACGTAATGCCTTAAAATAAAATAAGATAAGTTATTTAATAGGGAGGGAGTCCATCGTTTTTACTGTACAGAAACCGACAGTACATTATGTGTATACTAGTACTATATAGTACATCAAATCTGCACTATGCAGTAGATTTGTTACTTGATTTAAGCATATTTCTCTTCATGGAGGGAGGGGGGGGGGGGGGGGGGCTTCTGAACAAGCCGAAGTGACATCACAATAAATGCTCAGAATTTATTGGTTCAGTCCAGTGACTGACTTCCCAAATGAACCCATAAGAAAACAGGATATTTGTTCATGTTTATTTTTTTGTATATCCACAATGTGGAACAAAGGAGTTTTATACACAAGTTAATTGTTTCTATCTAACAGTATATAGCACATAGCTCGGCTAAACCTGCTCTGAGATGTACCACTACGAAGCAGGATCAATGAGTTAGCCGGCTAACTGAACGGGCACGTTCTAGATGACTCAACAAAAACACATATCGAAATGGAAGCTTTCTTTATGAACGAGACAATCAATAGTTATATCATGTTAATCAAAGTTAGCTGACTAATTAATTAATTAAATTGATCCTGTTTTGTAGTAGATCCCTGAAGGTTAAACCAGGCTATAAGAATCGGTTCTGCCTCACTTTGGAAGAAAACTAAGCTGGTCATTGGTTCTATCACTGGAATATTGTAACGAGTTGAAGAGAGCAACATGACATCATGATTATTGCAGAACAACTCGAGGTAAAGAGAAATGATGGATTCGGTATCGTCCGTTTAGATTTTACCAGATGAATCTGATTCCGTAGTAATTGCTAGTATATTCTGTTCAACCACAATAGGCCTAAAAATATCAATAAAAACATTGATCGAGTCTTACAGTAATCAAAACTCATTTTTGATTCGCGTCCTCCCTATTACAGTACTGAGCCCTAATGGGCCCCGCCCAAAAGTAGTGCACTAAATAGGGAATAGGACTCCACGCGAGACACAGCCGTTTGGCGCAGTCGGTCTGTTCCGTCCCGACTGTCACCATAGTAACCCACCAGGTTCAACAGCACTCCAGGTGGCAGTTGGGACACTGTCGTCGTTTGTAACAATGCTCCATAAATCATCTACACCGTTTACAATATATACCTGTACATGATGCAGCATCACGCTAGTCTCAATATTCACGTCGTTATTGAAGACAATCCCTAAAACCCCATCTGAAGCCATCTAAAACCGGAACACAGGTTACGGAGTTGGCAGAAAGGAGAAAAACCTTCCTACATCCTACAAAGATTATTATTATTTTTCCTAAATAAAATAAAATGTTCAAACCAACCAACAGACAGTGAAACAACCTTCTGTACAGTGATGTAAACACCAAAATAAAGTGGCTTATCTTGAGATGAGAGTCACTAGAGGAGCTAGCTAGAACACAGAGACGGGCCAGTCAGAGCAGGGGTCAGGGTCACAGAGATGGGTCAGGGTCACAGAGATGGGTCCGTCAGAGCAGGGGGCCAGGGTCACAGAGACGGGCCAGTCAGAGCAGGGGTCAGGGTCACAGAGATGGGTCCGTCAGAGCAGGGGGTCAGGGTCACAGAGACAGGCCAGTCAGAGCAGGGGTCAGGGTCACAGAGATGGGTCCGTCAGAGCAGGGGGCCAGGGTCACAGAGACGGGCCAGTCAGAGCAGGGGTCAGGGTCACAGAGATGGGTCCGTCAGAGCAGGGGGCCAGGGTCACAGAGACGGGCCAGTCAGAGCAGGGGGCCAGGGTCACAGAGATGGGTCCGTCAGAGCAGGGGGCCAGGGTCACAGAGACAGGCCAGTCAGAGCAGGGGTCAGGGTCACAGAGATGGGTCCGTCAGAGCAGGGGGCCAGGGTCACAGAGACGGGCCAGTCAGAGCAGGGGGCCAGGGTCACAGAGATGGGTCCGTCAGAGCAGGGGGCCAGGGTCACAGAGACGGGCCAGTCAGAGCAGGGGGCCAGGGTCACAGAGACGGGTCAGTCAGAGCAGGGGCCAGGGTCACAGAGACAGGCCAGGGTCACAGAGACGGGTCAGGGTCACAGAGACAGGCCAGTCAGAGCAGGGGGCCAGGGTCACAGAGACGGGCCAGTCAGAGCAGGGGCCAGGGTCACAGAGACGGGTCAGTCCGAGCAGGGGCCAGGGTCACAGAGACGGGCCAGTCAGAGCAGGGGTCAGTCAGAGCAGGGGCTAGGGTCACAGAGACGGGCCAGTCAGAGCAGGGGGCAGTCAGAGCAGGGGGCCAGGGTCACAGAGATGGGTCAGTCAGAGCAGGGGTCAGGGTCACAGAGACAGGCCAGTCAGAGCAGGGGGCCAGGGTCACAGAGACGGGCCAGTCAGAGCAGGGGGCCAGGGTCACAGAGACGGGTCAGTCAGAGCAGGGGCCAGGGTCACAGAGACGGGCCAGTCAGAGCAGGGGGCCAGGGTCACAGAGACGAGCCAGTCAGAGCAGGGGGCCAGGGTCACAGAGACGGGCCAGTCAGAGCAGGGGGCCAGGGTCACAGAGACGGGTCAGTCAGAGCAGGGGCCAGGGTCACAGAGACAGGCCAGGGTCACAGAGACGGGTCAGGGTCACAGAGACAGGCCAGTCAGAGCAGGGGGCCAGGGTCACAGAGACGGGCCAGTCAGAGCAGGGGCCAGGGTCACAGAGACGGGTCAGTCCGAGCAGGGGCCAGGGTCACAGAGACGGGCCAGTCAGAGCAGGGGTCAGTCAGAGCAGGGGCTAGGGTCACAGAGACGGGCCAGTCAGAGCAGGGGGCAGTCAGAGCAGGGGGCCAGGGTCACAGAGATGGGTCAGTCAGAGCAGGGGTCAGGGTCACAGAGACAGGCCAGTCAGAGCAGGGGGCCAGGGTCACAGAGACGGGCCAGTCAGAGCAGGGGGCCAGGGTCACAGAGACGGGTCAGTCAGAGCAGGGGCCAGGGTCACAGAGACGGGCCAGTCAGAGCAGGGGGCCAGGGTCACAGAGACGAGCCAGTCAGAGCAGGGGGCCAGGGTCACAGAGACGGGCCAGTCAGAGCAGGGGCCAGGGTCACAGAGACGTGCCAGTCAGAGCAGGGGCCAGGGTCACAGAGACGTGCCAGTCAGAGCAGGGGCCAGGGTCACAGAGACGTGCCAGTCAGAGCAGGGGCCAGGGTCACAGAGACGTGCCAGTCAGAGCAGGGGCCAGGGTCACATTCAGGAGGCAAACGTTGTGGAACGTTGTAGATAGAAATGTTTAGAAAAGAGTTGACATGATTCCTTATTCTACATTTCAGAGAGACGTATTTGTTCTACATATTTATATCTGAAGGTTCAACAACGTTGTGCCCTCCCCTGCTGAATGCGTCCATAGTAACAGGGAGGAGAGGCCTGGGGGAAACTACAGGTCACAGACCAAGAGTTCAAGGGTCGAGCTCTCCCTCTACCGAAGAACACGGTCCCACAGAGTCCTAGCCGGGAAAGGAGGCTGAGGCTGCACAATTACAGAATCTTTCCCGAAGTTCCTAGGTTTTTCCCAGAAATCCCTCATTCCAATAAACTTCTAACCAGCCTATTGAAAAACCTGCGAACTCTGGGACAATTTTGGGAACCAAAGTTGTGGGACACAAAACAGGGTAGAGGTTGGGCTGTCATATCCACTTTATATCTGCTTCCTGGGGGCATCCTCCTCTCCACTAGGGGCTCTGGACTGCCTTCTGCCTTCAGTTATGTTAGGGCGGCTCCATTAGGGCTCAGTCTGGAGCCGCAGTCCCACTACAGTCGCTCGGGGCAGAACAGGCCAGAAGACAGAGTGACCTTGTTGTTACGAGGGACAGTATCCACGTTCCATGATCCATCCATCCACAGTTGATTCTTTGTTTTTAAATGTCGAAACAAGTAGTTAATTGATTATTAAAGTTTTCAGACCAACTTAAAAAATAACCATGCCTAAAAATAAATACCATTTCCCCCCAAAAAAAGGCTATTTTACATTTTTGCAAATCCAGAGTTTTTGTTGCTGAACAATTAAAAAGGAAAGCAGAGGAGTGTTTAGTTCAGTTTGTTACAGTGGCCGTCGTCACGGTGACCACATTCCTTCTTTTTATTTTTTTTTACACAGGGTTGGAACCACCCAGAGACTCCCGGAGACCGTCGGGACAGAGTAGGGGGGAGACCAGAGCAGGCGAACAGTGTGTGTGTGTGTGTGTGATGCTGACAGACATTTCTCCTCTTCCTCTTCTTCTTCTTCATCTTCTCATATTAGGCTGCTTATTGTGACGAAGCCTCTAGGGCACAGAGACGATTAGGGGTGCAGGCAGAACAGGCAAAGGATTGTGGGAAGGAAAGATCCCTCCTTCACAGTCAGCGCTAGATCAATAGTTGGAAGGGAGAGTTACCAATCCTTTAGTAGACACATTCTCTCTCTCTCTCTCTGTGTGTGTTGTATTGTGTGTGTTGTATTGTGTGTGTGTGTGTGTGTGTGTGTGTGTGTGTGTGTGTGTGTGTGTGTGTGTGTGTGTGTAGACAATGTAATAGTCTGTTCAGGACTTTAAGGTTAGTGGTCTATCCATGTCTTTTAAAGCTGTGTCAGTCCGTTTCAGCTCTGTAGCTTAATTCACTAGGTCAGTGCATCCATCCAGTCGGTGAAATTAAACTTGAGTTTCTGCCATCTCAGTCTCTGCTCCTCTTTCCCCGTCCTCCGTCTCCACCCTGACAACCGTCCCCGGCGTCTCCTGACGTCAGTGCCGCACCTCGTTAGCGAGGAGACCGTCCTCGCCGCTCTGGGAGAAAAAGGAGAATACGTTATTGTCCAATCACTTGCGGAGAAACTTATCTTTATGCTCACAACAACACGAGGACACACATACGAGGAGTTGGAAGTTAAGCTCCACCCCCCCGGGAGAAATTACAAGAATTTAAGCTCCTTGCTCAAAGGGCACGTCGGCAGGCTACCTGGAAGTCGGCCTCATTGAGGCTGTTCCCCACTTGGATGATCTCCTCGTCCTGCGAACCCTCGCTGACCCCGCTGCCAGCCGAACCCAGCTCGTCTAAACTGGGGTCCTGGAGGACTGAGGCAATGTACATCTGCTGTTGTTGGGAAAGAAGAAGAAGAGAGGAGGGATAGAAAGGAGGAGAAAGGTCAGTGTGAGAGATGGAGGGAGAGGTCGTCTAGGCTGAGGAAACGGTACTTACTGCTGACTTATTGGAGGGAGAGGCTGAGGAAACGGTACTTACTGCTGACTTATTGAAGGGAGAGGTCGTCTAGGCCGAGGAAACGGTACTTACTGCTGACTTATTGGAGGGAGAGGCTGAGGAAACGGTACTTACTGCTGACTTATTGAAGGGAGAGGTCGTCTAGGCCGAGGAAACGGTACTTACTGCTGACTTATTGAAGGGAGAGGTCGTCTAGGCTGAGGAAACGGTACTTACTGCTGACTTATTGAAGGGAGAGGTCGTCTAGGCCGAGGAAACGGTACTTACTGCTGACTTATTGAAGGGAGAGGTCGTCTAGGCTGAGGAAACGGTACTTACTGCTGACTTATTGAAGGGAGAGGTCGTCTAGGCTGAGGAAACGGTACTTACTGCTGACTTATTGGAGGGAGAGGCTGAGGAAACGGTACTTACTGCTGACTTATTGGAGGGAGAGGCTGAGGAAACGGTACTTACTGCTGACTTATTGAAGGGAGAGGTCGTCTAGGCCGAGGAAACGGTACTTACTGCTGACTTATTGGAGGGAGAGGCTGAGGAAACGGTACTTACTGCTGACTTATTGGAGGGAGAGGCTGAGGAAACGGTACTTACTGCTGACTTATTGAAGGGAGAGGTCGTCTAGGCCGAGGAAACGGTACTTACTGCTGACTTATTGGAGGGAGAGGCTGAGGAAACGGTACTTACTGCTGTCTTATTGAAGGGAGAGGTCGTCTAGGCTGAGGAAACGGTACTTACTGCTGACTTATTGAAGGGAGAGGTCGTCTAGGCCGAGGAAACGGTACTTACTGCTGACTTATTGGAGGGAGAGGCTGAGGAAACGGTACTTACTGCTGACTTATTGAAGGGAGAGGTCGTCTAGGCCGAGGAAACGGTACTTACTGCTGACTTATTGGAGGGAGAGGCTGAGGAAACGGTACTTACTGCTGACTTATTGAAGGGAGAGGTCGTCTAGGCCGAGGAAACGGTACTTACTGCTGACTCACTGAAGGGAGAGGTCGTCTAGGCCGAGGAAACGGTACTTACTGCTGACTTATTGAAGGGAGAGGTCGTCTAGGCTGAGGAAACGGTACTTACTGCTGACTTATTGAAGGGAGAGGTCGTCTAGGCCGAGGAAACGGTACTTACTGCTGACTTATTGAAGGGAGAGGTCGTCTAGGCTGAGGAAACGGTACTTACTGCTGACTTATTGAAGGGAGAGGCTGAGGAAACGGTACTTACTGCTGACTTATTGAAGGGAGAGGTCGTCTAGGCTGAGGAAACGGTACTTACTGCTGACTTATTGGAGAGAGAGGCTGAGGAAACGGTACTTACTGCTGACTTATTGAAGGGAGAGGTCGTCTAGGCTGAGGAAACGGTACTTACTGCTGACTTATTGAAGGGAGATGTCGTCTAGGCTGAGGAAACGGTACTTACTGCTGACTTATTGAAGGGAGAAGCTGAGGAAACGGTACTTACTGCTGACTTATTGAAGGGAGAGGCTGAGGAAACGGTACTTACTGCTGACTTATTGAAGGGAGAGGCTGAGGAAACGGTACTTACTGCTGACTTATTGAAGGGAGAGGCTGAGGAAACGGTACTTACTGCTGACTTATTGAAGGGAGAGGTCGTCTAGGCCGAGGAAACGGTACTTACTGCTGACTTATTGGAGGGAGAGGCAGAGGAAACGGTACTTACTGCTGACTTATTGAAGGGAGAGGTCGTCTAGGCTGAGGAAACGGTACTTACTGCTGACTTATTGAAGGGAGAGGTCGTCTAGGCTGAGGAAACGGTACTTACTGCTGACTTATTGAAGGGAGAGGTCGTCTAGGCTGCGGAAACGGTACTTACTGCTGACTTATTGAAGGGAGAAGCTGAGGAAACGGTACTTACTGCTGACTTATTGAAGGGAGAGGCTGAGGAAACGGTACTTACTGCTGACTTATTGAAGGGAGAAGTGCGTGCTGGACGACCATTCTCAACACCATCCACATTCTCTGCGTCAATCTGGGGTGGGGGGGGGGGGGCGTGCTGGACGACCATGGGGGGGGGGGGGGGGGCAAAGAGATGGGAGAAAATATAAACACACACAATTATAATACAGTTTACATACGCCTTAGCCAAATACATTTAAACTCAGTTTTGAGTTGACATTTAACCAGAGTAAAAACTCCCTGTCTAGGTCAGTTAGGTTCACCACTTTATTTTAAGAATGTGAAATGTCAGAATAATAGTAGAGAGAATGATTTATTTCAGCCTTTATTTCTTTCATCACATTCCCAGTGGGTCAGAAGTTTACATACACTCAATTAGTATTTGGAAGCATTGCCTTTAAATTGTTTAACTTGGGTCAAATGTTTCGGGTAGCCTTCCACAAGCTTCCCACAATAAGCTGGGTGAATTTTGGCCCATTCCTCCTGACAGAGCTGGTGTAACGGAGTCAGGTTTGTAGGCCTCCTTGCTCACTAAAGTGTCCATAGAGACAACCCTTTATAGAACACAGCTACAGTAACGTGTGTGCTCTGGCTTACACTATATATACACTAAAGTATGTGGACACCCCTTCAGATTAGTGGATTCGGCTATTTCAGCCACACCCGTTGCTGACGGGTGTATAAAATGGAGCACACAGCCATGTAATCTCCATAGACAAACATTGGTGGTAGAATGGCCCGTACTGAAGAGCTTAGTGACTTTTAACGTGGCACCGTCATACGATGCCACCTTTCCAACAAGTCAGTTTGTTAAAATGTCTTCCCTGCTAGAGCTGATTCGGTCAACTGTAAGTGCTGTTGTTGTGAAGTGGAAATGTCCAGGAGCAACAACATCATCTGTCCTCGGTTGCAACACTCACTACCGAGTTCCAAACTTCCTCTGGAAGCAACGTCAGCACAAGAACTGTTCGTCGAGAGATTCATGAAATGGGTTTCCATGGCCGAGCAGCCGCACACAAGCCTAAGATCACCTTGCGTAATGCGAAGCTTCGTCTGGAGTGGTGTAACGCCGCCATTGGACTCTGGAGCAGTGGAAACACGTTCTCTGGAGTGATGAATCACACTTCACCATCTGGCAGTCCGACAGACAAATATGGGTTTGGCGATGCCAGGAGAATACTACCTGCCCCAATCCACAGTGCCAACTGTACAGGAATAATGGTCTGAGGCTGTTTTTCATGGTTCGGGCCCCTTGGTTCCAGTGAAGGGAAATCTTAATGCTACAGCATCCAATTACATTCTTGACGATTCAGTGCTTCCAACTCTGTGGCAACAGTTTGGAGAAGGCCCTTTCCTGTGTCATGACGTTACCCTCTTTGGGTACAGCGAGCACTATTCTCCCTCCCTCTGCACCATCCCCCTCCCTCTGTCTCTCCTACACCCACACTGCTGCAACCTCAGGTCGTAAAATTCCTGGAGGAGAATCCTGCCTCATGGCCAGACAGTATAGAGAGAGTGAGTTTCATAAGAGAGAACAAATGAATTTCTTCCACAGCCTAGAACTGGAGAACATTCATGTTCTGGAGAAGGTATAAAAGATCGGTAAAATAATGAGCTACGAACTGGTCCGTTTGGTACAATTTTGTGAAACTCATGAGAGACATTACCATAACGCTGTTTATATAATAGCCTCAGATATGAGGTTTACATCTAATTGTTGTATAAAATGAATGAGTAAAGATTAAACTATTTGTGAAATTATGTAATGTGATTTTAGACTGTTTAACTCTTGAGAGAGTTAACTCAAGAGCCCCCTGAGCACAGGCAGGACCCGGCGTCATGGGACCGCCCCCTGAGCACAGGCAGGACCCGGCGTCATGGGACCGCCCCCTGAACACAGGCAGGACCCGGCGTCATGGGACCGCCCCCTGAGCACAGGCAGGACCCGGCGTCATGGGACCGCCCCCTGAGCACAGGCAGGACCCGGCGTCATGGGACCGCCCCCTGAGCACAGGCAGGACCCGGCGTCATGGGACCGCCCCCTGAGCACAGGCAGGACCCGGCGTCATGGGACCGCCCCCTGAGCAGGACGCGGCGTCATGGGACCGCCCCCTGAGCACAGGCAGGACCCGCCCCTTTTCTATGTTCCGAATAAAACCCCCACCTGGGTTTTCCATCTTCAGACCAGCTTACCTCGATAACGAGAGGGCCAAGGGTTGAGACCAGACTAGTACCTCTATCACAGAAGGAAATGAGGTTTAAGTAGATTGCTGAATCCTTTAACTATCCCACGTGGTCAAACTCTTAGACTATCGATACCGACAGAATAAGAACAAGTCTTTGACATCAATTGCTATTCAATGTGTTTCTATGGGCTATAGTTGTAAAGGCCAAATCAAGATTTTATCAAAATGTTGTTGTTTTGGGGGGGGGGTTCCCCCTAAAGGGGTCCTAAAATTCAAATAGCTAAACGTTCCATGTTATGACCATCTTAAAACAATTCCACGTGTGTTAGCTAGGAGAGTCTACAGGCAACAGACCGAAGAGCAGGCCAGTGTGAGGGAGAGAGAGAGGAGAGGGTAGGCAGAACTGTGTACATATGTTAGCTAGGATAGTCTACAGGCAACAGACTGAAGAGCAGGCCAGTGTGAGGGAGAGAGAGAGGAGAGGGTAGGCAGAACTGTGTACATATGTTAGCTAGGAGAGTCTACAGGCAACAGACCGAAGAGCAGGCCAGTGTGAGGGAGAGAGAGAGGAGAGGGTAGGCAGAACTGTGTACATATGTTAGCTAGGATAGTCTACAGGCAACAGACTGAAGAGCAGGCCAGTGTGAGGGAGAGAGAGAGGAGAGGGTAGGCAGAACTGTGTACATATGTTAGCTAGGATAGTCTACAGGCAACAGACTGAAGAGCAGGCCAGTGTGAGGGAGAGAGAGAGGAGAGGGTAGGCAGAACTGTGTACATATGTTAGCTAGGAGAGTCTACAGGCAACAGACTGAAGAGCAGGCCAGTGTGAGGGAGAGAGAGAGGAGAGGGTAGGCAGAACTGTGTACATATGTTAGCTAGGATAGTCTACAGGCAACAGACTGAAGAGCAGGCCAGTGTGAGGGAGAGAGAGAGGAGAGGGTAGGCAGAACTGTGTACATATGTTAGCTAGGAGAGTCTACAGGCAACAGACTGAAGAGCAGGCCAGTGTGAGGGAGAGAGAGAGGAGAGGGTAGGCAGAACTGTGTACATATGTTAGCTAGGAGAGTCTACAGGCAACAGACTGAAGAGCAGGCCAGTGTGAGGGAGAGAGAGAGGAGAGGGTAGGCAGAACTGTGTACATATGTTAACTAGGATAGTCTACAGGCAACAGACCGAAGAGCAGGCCAGTGTGAGGGAGAGAGAGAGGAGAGGGTAGGCAGAACTGTGTACATATGTTAGCTAGGAGAGTCTACAGGCAACAGACTGAAGAGCAGGCCAGTGTGAGGGAGAGAGAGAGGAGAGGGTAGGCAGAACTGTGTACATATGTTAGCTAGGAGAGTCTACAGGCAACAGACTGAAGAGCAGGCCAGTGTGAGGGAGAGAGAGAGGAGAGGGTAGGCAGAACTGTGTACATATGTTAGCTAGGAGAGTCTACAGGCAACAGACCGAAGAGCAGGCCAGTGTGAGGGAGAGAGAGAGGAGAGGGTAGGCAGAACTGTGTACATATGTTAGCTAGGATAGTCTACAGGCAACAGACCGAAGAGCAGGCCAGTGTGAGGGAGAGAGAGAGGAGAGGGTAGGCAGAACTGTGTACATATGTTAGCTAGGATAGTCTACAGGCAACAGACTGAAGAGCAGGCCAGTGTGAGGGAGAGAGAGAGGAGAGGGTAGGCAGAACTGTGTACATATGTTAGCTAGGAGAGTCTACAGGCAACAGACTGAAGAGCAGGCCAGTGTGAGGGAGAGGGAGAGGAGAGGGTAGGCAGAACTGTGTACATATGTTAGCTAGGATAGTCTACAGGCAACAGACTGAAGAGCAGGCCAGTGTGAGGGAGAGAGAGAGGAGAGGGTAGGCAGAACTGTGTACATATGTTAGCTAGGAGAGTCTACAGGCAACAGACTGAAGAGCAGGCCAGTGTGAGGGAGAGAGAGAGGAGAGGGTAGGCAGAACTGTGTACATATGTTAGCTAGGAGAGTCTACAGGCAACAGACTGAAGAGCAGGCCAGTGTGAGGGAGAGAGAGAGGAGAGGGTAGGCAGAACTGTGTACATATGTTAACTAGGATAGTCTACAGGCAACAGACCGAAGAGCAGGCCAGTGTGAGGGAGAGAGAGAGGAGAGGGTAGGCAGAACTGTGTACATATGTTAGCTAGGAGAGTCTACAGGCAACAGACTGAAGAGCAGGCCAGTGTGAGGGAGAGAGAGAGGAGAGGGTAGGCAGAACTGTGTACATATGTTAGCTAGGAGAGTCTACAGGCAACAGACTGAAGAGCAGGCCAGTGTGATGGAGAGAGAGAGGAGAGGGTAGGCAGAACTGTGTACATATGTTAGCTAGGATAGTCTACAGGCAACAGACTGAAGAGCAGGCCAGTGTGAGGGAGAGAGAGAGGAGAGGGTAGGCAGAACTGTGTACATATGTTAGCTAGGAGAGTCTACAGGCAACAGACTGAAGAGCAGGCCAGTGTGAGGGAGAGAGAGAGGAGAGGGTAGGCAGAACTGTGTACATATGTTAGCTAGGATAGTCTACAGGCAACAGACTGAAGAGCAGGCCAGTGTGAGGGAGAGAGAGAGAGGAGAGGGTAGGCAGAACTGTGTACATATGTTAACTAGGAGAGTCAACAGGCAACAGACTGAAGAGCAGGCCAGTGTGAGGGAGAGAGAGAGGAGAGGGTAGGCAGAACTGTGTACATATGTTAGCTAGGAGAGTCTACAGGCAACAGACTGAAGAGCAGGCCAGTGTGAGGGAGAGAGAGAGGAGAGGGTAGGCAGAACTGTGTACATATGTTAGCTAGGAGAGTCTACAGGCAACAGACTGAAGAGCAGGCCAGTGTGAGGGAGAGAGAGAGAGGAGAGGGTAGGCAGAACTGTGTACATATGTTAACTAGGAGAGTCAACAGGCAACAGACTGAAGAGCAGGCCAGTGTGAGGGAGAGAGAGAGGAGAGGGTAGGCAGAACTGTGTACATATGTTAGCTAGGAGAGTCTACAGGCAACAGACTGAAGAGCAGGCCAGTGTGAGGGAGAGAGAGAGGAGAGGGTAGGCAGAACTGTGTACATATGTTAGCTAGGAGAGTCTACAGGCAACAGACTGAAGAGCAGGCCAGTGTGAGGGAGAGAGAGAGAGGAGAGGGTAGGCAGAACTGTGTACATATGTTAACTAGGAGAGTCAACAGGCAACAGACTGAAGAGCAGGCCAGTGTGAGGGAGAGAGAGAGGAGAGGGTAGGCAGAACTGTGTACATATGTTAGCTAGGAGAGTCTACAGGCAACAGACTGAAGAGCAGGCCAGTGTGAGGGAGAGAGAGAGAGGAGAGGGTAGGCAGAACTGTGTACATATGTTAACTAGGAGAGTCAACAGGCAACAGACTGAAGAGCAGGCCAGTGTGAGGGAGAGAGAGAGGAGAGGGTAGGCAGAACTGTGTACATATGTTAGCTAGGAGAGTCTACAGGCAACAGACTGAAGAGCAGGCCAGTGTGAGGGAGAGAGAGAGGAGAGGGTAGGCAGAACTGTGTACATATGTTAGCTAGGAGAGTCTACAGGCAACAGACTGAAGAGCAGGCCAGTGTGAGGGAGAGAGAGAGAGGAGAGGGTAGGCAGAACTGTGTACATATGTTAACTAGGAGAGTCAACAGGCAACAGACTGAAGAGCAGGCCAGTGTGAGGGAGAGAGAGAGGAGAGGGTAGGCAGAACTGTGTACATATGTTAGCTAGGAGAGTCTACAGGCAACAGACTGAAGAGCAGGCCAGTGTGAGGGAGAGAGAGAGGAGAGGGTAGGCAGAACTGTGTACATATGTTAGCTAGGATAGTCTACAGGCAACAGACTGAAGAGCAGGCCAGTGTGAGGGAGAGAGAGAGGAGAGGGTAGGCAGAACTGTGTACATATGTTAACTAGGATAGTCTACAGGCAACAGACCGAAGAGCAGGCCAGTGTGAGGGAGAGAGAGAGGAGAGGGTAGGCAGAACTGTGTACATATGTTAACTAGGAGAGTCAACAGGCAACAGACTGAAGAGCAGGCCAGTGTGAGGGAGAGAGAGAGGAGAGGGTAGGCAGAACTGTGTACATATGTTAGCTAGGAGAGTCAACAGGCAACAGACTGAAGAGCAGGCCAGTGTGAGGGAGAGAGAGAGGAGAGGGTAGGCAGAACTGTGTACATATGTCTTGGTAAGCTGTATCTTACAATGTTTCGTCTTGAATGCCTCTCAAACAGTAGAGCCTAAAGTTCACCTCATCCCCTCTGGTTTGATTTAAAATGACACAACTTTCCCCGGGGCCTTCGTAGCTCATTATCTGGTTAGGATACAACAAGGAAAATAATCTGTTTTGTGATAACTGCACTGTCATTTTATTTTGTGGGGAAAACATTGGGATTTTTCTTAACGTTAAACGATCCCAACGTTGTTTTAACATGTAAACGTTAACACCTCTAGAACCTAAGTTTCCTCCAATGAGATTTTAAGATTGCAATAATATACTCTTGTCTATAAATGCATAATTTATGCATAATTTGTCTCATATTGCATTCGGGATCCTTACGGTACAAGATATTGTGTTCTCAATTACTTTCCTGGCTCAATTCATAAAATATAAAACACTTCAACATTATAAATAAGAAGAGACTCTCTGGCGAGTGTTTTTTGTACCTTGTAGTTGTGAGCGCTGAGATATTTGAAGTGTCCGAAACAGACATGGGACAAGCAGACGATGATGGTGATGATCAGAACGATGAAGGTAAACATAGAGGTAGGGGCTGAGAAACCTGAAAGGGAAGAGAATCAACATGTCAGTAGGATGCGTTCCCTATGGTCCCTAGTCAAAAGCAGTGCACTACATCGGGAATAGGGTGCCATTTGTGGTTCAGTGGTCTGAGGTACTGCATCTCGGTGCTAGAGGCGTCACTACAGACCTTGGTTCAGAGGGGCGTCACTACATACCTTGGTTCAGAGGGGCGTCACTACAGACCCTGGTTCAGTGGTCTGAGGTACTGCATCTCAGTGGTAGAGGTGTCACTACAGACCCTGGTTCAGTGGTCTGAGGTACTGCATCTCAGTGCTAGAGGCGTCACTACAGACCCCGGTTCAGAGGGGCGTCACTACAGACCCTGGTTCATTGGTCTGAGGTACTGCATCTCAGTGCTAGAGGTGTCACTACAGACCCTGGTTCAGTGGTCTGAGGTACTGCATCTCAGTGCTAGAGGCGTCACTACAGACCCCGGTTCAGAGGGGCGTCACTACAGACCCTGGTTCATTGGTCTGAGGTACTGCATCTCAGTGCTAGAGGCGTGACTACAGACCCTGGTTCAGTGGTCTGAGGTACTGCATCTCAGTGCTAGAGGCATCACTACAGACGATGGTTCGATTCCAGGCTGTATCATAAACGGCTGCGATTGGGAATCCCATTGGGCGGCGTACAATTGGCCCAGCGTCATTAGGGTTTTCCCGGGGTAGGCCGCCATTGTAAATAAGAATTTGTTCTTAACTGACTTGAAAAGTTAAATAAAGGTTCAATAAATTAACGTGACACACCCTATAAATATGAGATAGCCAGGTTGTGACCCAGAACGGCCACTAGATGGCGACCTCGTACCTGTGCGGAGAGTGGAGAAGAACAGGAGCCAGAAGAGACAGAGGATAGGTGCTGCCACCACCTGGTTGACGGCCCCAGAGTGGATCTTCTTGTCCAGCTTGGAGGGAAGGTAGGCATAGTACATGTTGTAGCGATCTGCCAGGTGCTTCAACAGCATGTACATCAGACCTGGAGCGAGGGAGGGAGGGGGGAGCAGAAAGAGAGGAGAGGGAGGAAGGTGGAGGAGAGAGAGAGAGAGGAGAGGGAGGAAGGTGGAGGAGAGAGAGAGGGAGAAGAGGAAGGAAGGTGGAGGAGAGAGAGGAGAGGGAGGAAGGTGGAGGAGAGAGAGAGAGAGGAGAGGGAGGAAGGTGGAGGGGAGAGAGGAGAGGGAGGAAGGTGGAGGGGAGAGAGGAGAGGGAGGAAGGTGGAGGGGAGAGAGGAGAGGGAGGAAGGTGGAGAGAGAGAGAGGGAGGAAGGTGGAGAGAGAGAGGAGAGGGAGGAAGGTGGAGGAGAGAGAGAGAGAAGGTGGAGGAGAGGGGGAGGAAGGTGGAGGAGAGAGGAGAGAGGAGGAAGAGGAGAGGGAGGAAGGTGGAGGGGAGAGAGGAGAGAGGAGAGGAAGGTGGAGGAGAGGGAGAGGGAGGAAGGTGGAGGAGAGGGAGAGGGAGGAAGGTGGAGGAGAGGGAGAGGGAGGAAGGTGGAGGAGAGAGAGAGGGAGAAAGGTGGAGAGAGAGAGGGAGGAAGGTGGAGGAGAGAGAGAGAGGAAGGAAGGTGGAGGAGAGAGAGAGAGAGAGGAAGGAAGGTGGAGGAGAGAGAGAGGAGAGGGAGGAAGGTGGAGGAGAGAGAGAGAGGAGAGGGAGGAAGGTGGAGGAGAGAGAGAGAGGAGAGGGAGGAAGGTGGAAAAGAGAGAGAGGAGAAGGAGGAAGGTGGAGGAGAGAGAGAGAGGAGAAGGAGGAAGGTGGAAAGAGAGAGAGGAGAGGGAGGAAGGCAGAGAAGAGAAAGAGTGCAAGTGAGCAAAAGAGAGAAAGAGGGAGGGAGAGAGAGCAAGAAAGTGGGAGGAGAGCGAGAAAGAGGAGCAGAGACAGACAGTGAGTCTAACTATCTTCTCCATACAGGACCCTACAGGGACAATACAGGCGTCCTCTCCCTCTTCATTATGGGCGGCAGGAAGCCTAGTGGTTAGAGTGTTGGACTAGTAACCGGAAAGTTGCAAGATCGAATCCCCGAGCTGACAAGGTAAAAATCTGTCGTTCTGCCCCAGTTAGTTAACCCACTGTTCCTAGGTCGTCATTGAAAATAAGAATTTGTTCTTGACTGACTTGCCTAGTTAAAGAAAGATAAAATACATTTTTTTAACAAGTATACAAAATGTGTTCATACACGCAATATTGACTGTCAAACATTGCTTTTATCGCTACTCTCTTAGCTGTAAAGGTGCAGTCATGACCGACTGTCACTGTGCTGTTTAATCTCTACGGCAGTGATACTCAGAGGCTGTGTGATAGAAACCAGTGTTACTCTGAGGCTGTGTGATAGAAACCAGTGATACTCTGAGGCAGTGTGATAGAAACCAGTGGTACTCAGAGGCTGTGTGATAGAAACCAGTGATACTCTGAGGCTGTGTGAAATAGTCAGACTGACCAGCTTGTTCTTCCAGGAGAAATTAAAAAGATTCATATCCACTTTCTTTTAGCTGTGAGCCGCTCCAATAGCTAAACACATGAAACAGCAGAAACCCCCATCACTGTCTACCCCCCCAGCTCCCCATCACTGTCTACCCCCCCAGCTCCTCATCACTGTCTACCCCCCCAGCTCCTCATCACTGTCTACCCCCCAGCTCCTCATCACTGTCTACCCCCCCAGCTCCCCATCACTGTCTACCAACCAGCTACTCATCACTGTCTACCCCCCAGCTCCTCATCACTGTCTACCCCGCCAGCTCCTCATCACTGTCTACCCCCCCAGCTCCTCATCACTGTCTACCCCCCCAGCTCCTCATCACTGTCTACCCCCCAGCTCCTCATCACTGTCTACCCCCCAGCTCCTCATCACTGTCTACCCCCCAGCTCCTCATCACTGTCTACCCCCCAGCTCCTCATCACTGTCTACCACCCCAGCTCCTCATCACTGTCTACCACCCCAGCTCCTGATCACTGTCTATCCACCAGCTCCTCATCACTGTCTACCCCCCAGCTCCTCATCACTGTCTACCCCCCAGCTCCTCATCACTGTCTACCCCCCAGCTCCTCATCACTGTCTACCCCCCAGATCCTCATCACTGTCTACCCCCCAGCTCCTCATCACTGTTTACCACCCCAGCTCCTCATCACTGTCTACCCCCCAGCTCCCCAACACTGTCTACCCCCCAGCTCCCCAACACTGTCTACCCCACAGCTCCTCAACACTGTCTACCCCCCAGCTCCTCAACACTGTCTACCCCCCAGCTCCTCAACACTGTCTACCCCCAGCTCCTCAACACTGTCTACCCCAACCAGCGGCTGGTTAGGGGGATGATGCTGGCTGACCACAGCTGAGTAGACTAGCGGCTGGTTAGGGGATGATGCTGGCTGACCACAGCTGAGTAGACTAGCGGCTGGTTAGGGGATGATGCTGGCTGACCACAGCTGAGTAGACTAGCGGCTGGTTAGGGGATGATGCTGGCTGACCACAGCTGAGTAGACCAGCGGCTGCTTAGGGGATGATGCTGGCTGACCACAGATGAGTAGACCAGCGGCTGCTTAGGGGATGATGCTGGCTGACCACAGCTGAGTAGACTAGCGGCTGGTTAGGGGATGATGCTGGCTGACCACAGCTGAGTAGACTAGCGGCTGGTTAGGGGATGATGCTGGCTGACCACAGCTGAGTAGACTAGCGGCTGGTTAGGGGATGATGCTGGCTGACCACAGCTGAGTAGACGAGCGGCTGGTTAGGGGATGATGCTGGCTGACCACAGCTGAGTAGACTAGCGGCTGGTTAAGGGATGATGCTGGCTGACCACAGCTGAGTAGACTAGCGGCTGCTTAGGGGATGATGCTGGCTGACCACAGCTGAGTAGACTAGCGGCTGGTTAGGGGATGATGCTGGCTGACCACAGCTGAGTAGACTAGCGGCTGGTTAGGGGATGATGCTGGCTGACCACAGCTGAGTAGACTAGCGGCTGGTTAGGGGATGATGCTGGCTGACCACAGCTGAGTAGACTAGCGGCTGGTTAGGGGATGATGCTGGCTGACCACAGCTGAGTAGACTAGCGGCTGGTTAGGGGATGATGCTGGCTGACCACAGCTGAGTAGACTAGCGGCTGGTTAGGGGATGATGCTGGCTGACCACAGCTGAGTAGACTAGCGGCTGGTTAGGGGATGATGCTGGCTGACCACAGCTGAGTAGACTAGCGGCTGGTTAGGGGATGATGCTGGCTGACCACAGCTGAGTAGACTAGCGGCTGGTTAGGGGATGATGCTGGCTGACCACAGCTGAGTAGACAAGCGGCTGGTTAGGGGATGATGCTGGCTGACCACAGCTGAGTAGACTAGCGGCTGGTTAGGGGATGATGCTGGCTGACCACAGCTGAGTAGACTAGCGGCTGGTTAGGGGATGATGCTGGCTGACCACAGCTGAGTAGACTAGCGGCTGGTTAGGGGATGATGCTGGCTGACCACAGCTGAGTAGACTAGCGGCTGGTTAGGGGATGATGCTGGCTGACCACAACTGAGTAGACCAGCGGCTGGTTAGGGGATGATGCTGGCTGACCACAGCTGAGTAGACTAGCGGCTGGTTAGGGGATGATGCTGGCTGACCACAGCTGAGTAGACCAGCGGCTGGTTAGGGGATGATGCTGGCTGACCACAGCTGAGTAGACCAGCGGCTGGTTAGGGGATGATGCTGGCTGACCACAGCTGAGTAGACTAGCGGCTGGTTAGGGGATGATGCTGGCTGACCACAGCTGAGTAGACTAGTGGCTGGTTAGGGGATGATGCTGGCTGACCACAGCTGAGTAGACTAGTGGCTGGTTAGGGGATGATGCTGGCTGACCACAGCTGAGTAGACTAGCGGCTGGTTAGGGGATGATGCTGGCTGACCACAGCTGAGTAGACTAGCGGCTGGTTAGGGGATGATGCTGGCTGACCACAGCTGAGTAGACAAGCGGCTGGTTAGGGGATGATGCTGGCTGACCACAGCTGAGTAGACTAGCGGCTGGTTAGGGGATGATGCTGGCTGACCACAGCTGAGTAGACCAGCGGCTGGTTAGGGGATGATGCTGGCTGACCACAGCTGAGTAGACTAGCGGCTGGTTAGGGGATGATGCTGGCTGACCACAGCTGAGTAGACTAGCGGCTGGTTAGGGGATGATGCTGGCTGACCACAGCTGAGTAGACTAGTGGCTGGTTAGGGGATGATGCTGGCTGACCACAGCTGAGTAGACTAGTGGCTGGTTAGGGGATGATGCTGGCTGACCACAGCTGAGTAGACTAGAGGCTGGTTAGGGGATGATGCTGGCTGACCACAGCTGAGTAGACTAGCGGCTGGTTAGGGGATGATGCTGGCTGACCACAGCTGAGTAGACTAGCGGCTGGTTAGGGGATGATGCTGGCTGACCACAGCTGAGTAGACAAGCGGCTGGTTAGGGGATGATGCTGGCTGACCACAGCTGAGTAGACTAGCGGCTGGTTAGGGGATGATGCTGGCTGACCACAGCTGAGTAGACTAGCGGCTGGTTAGGGGATGATGCTGGCTGACCACAGCTGAGTAGACTAGCGGCTGGTTAGGGGATGATGCTGGCTGACCACAGCTGAGTAGACTAGCGGCTGGTTAGGGGATGATGCTGGCTGACCACAGCTGAGTAGACTAGCGGCTGGTTAGGGGATGATGCTGGCTGACCACAGCTGAGTAGACTAGCGGCTGGATAGGGGATGATGCTGGCTGACCACAGCTGAGTAGACTAGCGGCTGGTTAGGGGATGATGCTGGCTGACCACAGCTGAGTAGACTAGCGGCTGGTTAGGGGATGATGCTGGCTGACCACAGCTGAGTAGACTAGCGGCTGGTTAGGGGATGATGCTGGCTGACCACAGCTGAGTAGACTAGCGGCTGGTTAATGGGATGATGCTGGCTGACCACAGCTGAGTAGACTAGCGGCTGGTTAGGGGATGATGCTGGCTGACCACAGCTGAGTAGACTAGCGGCTGGTTAGGGGATGATGCTGGCTGACCACAGCTGAGTAGACTAGCGGCTGGTTAGGGGATGATGCTGGCTGACCACAGCTGAGTAGACTAGCGGCTGGTTAGGGGATGATGCTGGCTGACCACAGCTGAGTAGACTAGCGGCTGGTTAGGGGATGATGCTGGCTGACCACAGCTGAGTAGACTAGCGGCTGGTTAGGGGATGATGCTGGCTGACCACAGCTGAGTAGACTAGCGGCTGGTTAGGGGATGATGCTGGCTGACCACAGCTGAGTAGACTAGCGGCTGGTTAGGGGATGATGCTGGCTGACCACAGCTGAGTAGACTAGCGGCTGGTTAGGGGATGATGCTGGCTGACCACAGCTGAGTAGACTAGCGGCTGGTTAGGGGATGATGCTGGCTGACCACAGCTGAGTAGACTAGCGGCTGGTTAGGGGATGATGCTGGCTGACCACAGCTGAGTAGACTAGCGGCTGGTTAGGGGATGATGCTGGCTGACCACAGCTGAGTAGACTAGCGGCTGGTTAGGGGATGATGCTGGCTGACCACAGCTGAGTAGACTAGCGGCTGGTTAGGGGATGATGCTGGCTGACCACAGCTGAGTAGACTAGCGGCTGGTTAGGGGATGATGCTGGCTGACCACAGCTGAGTAGACTAGCGGCTGGTTAGGGGATGATGCTGGCTGACCACAGCTGAGTAGACTAGCGGCTGGTTAGGGGATGATGCTGGCTGACCACAGCTGAGTAGACTAGCGGCTGGTTAGGGGATGATGCTGGCTGACCACAGCTGAGTAGACTAGCGGCTGGTTAGGGGATGATGCTGGCTGACCACAGCTGAGTAGACTAGCGGCTGGTTAGGGGATGATGCTGGCTGACCACAGCTGAGTAGACTAGCGGCTGGTTAGGGGATGATGCTGGCTGACCACAGCTGAGTAGACTAGCGGCTGGTTAGGGGATGATGCTGGCTGACCACAGCTGAGTAGACTAGCGGCTGGTTAGGGGATGATGCTGGCTGACCACAGCTGAGTAGACTAGCGGCTGGTTAGGGGATGATGCTGGCTGACCACAGCTGAGTAGACTAGCGGCTGGTTAGGGGATGATGCTGGCTGACCACAGCTGAGTAGACTAGCGGCTGGTTAGGGGATGATGCTGGCTGACCACAGCTGAGTAGACAAGCGGCTGGTTAGGGGATGATGCTGGCTGACCACAGCTGAGTAGACTAGCGGCTGGTTAGGGGATGATGCTGGCTGACCACAGCTGAGTAGACTAGCGGCTGGTTAGGGGATGATGCTGGCTGACCACAGCTGAGTAGACTAGCGGCTGGTTAGGGGATGATGCTGGCTGACCACAGCTGAGTAGACTAGCGGCTGGTTAGGGGATGATGCTGGCTGACCACAGCTGAGTAGACTAGCGGCTGGTTAGGGGATGATGCTGGCTGACCACAGCTGAGTAGACTAGAGGCTGGTTAGGGGATGATGCTGTCTGACCACAGCTGAGTAGACTAGTGGCTGGATAGGGGATGATGCTGGCTGACCACAGCTGAGTAGACTAGCGGCTGGTTAGGGGATGATGCTGGCTGACCACAGCTGAGTAGACTAGCGGCTGGTTAGGGGATGATGCTGGCTGACCACAGCTGAGTAGACTAGCGGCTGGTTAGGGGATGATGCTGGCTGACCACAGCTGAGTAGACTAGCGGCTGGTTAGGGGATGATGCTGGCTGACCACAGCTGAGTAGACTAGCGGCTGGTTAGGGGATGATGCTGGCTGACCACAGCTGAGTAGACTAGCGGCTGGTTAGGGGATGATGCTGGCTGACCACAGCTGAGTAGACTAGCGGCTGGTTAGGGGATGATGCTGGCTGACCACAGCTGAGTAGACTAGCGGCTGGTTAGGGGATGATGCTGGCTGACCACAGCTGAGTAGACTAGCGGCTGGTTAGGGGATGATGCTGGCTGACCACAGCTGAGTAGACTAGCGGCTGGTTAGGGGATGATGCTGGCTGACCACAGCTGAGTAGACTAGCGGCTGGTTAGGGGATGATGCTGGCTGACCACAGCTGAGTAGACTAGCGGCTGGTTAGGGGATGATGCTGGCTGACCACAGCTGAGTAGACTAGCGGCTGGTTAGGGGATGATGCTGGCTGACCACAGCTGAGTAGACTAGCGGCTGGTTAGGGGATGATGCTGGCTGACCACAGCTGAGTAGACTAGCGGCTGGTTAGGGGATGATGCTGGCTGACCACAGCTGAGTAGACTAGCGGCTGGTTAGGGGATGATGCTGGCTGACCACAGCTGAGTAGACTAGCGGCTGGTTAGGGGATGATGCTGGCTGACCACAGCTGAGTAGACTAGCGGCTGGTTAGGGGATGATGCTGGCTGACCACAGCTGAGTAGACTAGCGGCTGGTTAGGGGATGATGCTGGCTGACCACAGCTGAGTAGACTAGCGGCTGGTTGGTTAGGGGATGATGCTGGCTGACCACAGCTGAGTAGACTAGCGGCTGGTTAGGGGATGATGCTGGCTGACCACAGCTGAGTAGACTAGCGGCTGGTTAGGGGATGATGCTGGCTGACCACAGCTGAGTAGACTAGCGGCTGGTTAGGGGATGATGCTGGCTGACCACAGCTGAGTAGACTAGCGGCTGGTTAGGGGATGATGCTGGCTGACCACAGCTGAGTAGACTAGCGGCTGGTTAGGGGATGATGCTGGCTGACCACAGCTGAGTAGACTAGCGGCTGGTTAGGGGATGATGCTGGCTGACCACAGCTGAGTAGACTAGCGGCTGGTTAGGGGATGATGCTGGCTGACCACAGCTGAGTAGACTAGCGGCTGGTTAGGGGATGATGCTGGCTGACCACAGCTGAGTAGACTAGCGGCTGGTTAGGGGATGATGCTGGCTGACCACAGCTGAGTAGACTAGCAGCGGCTGGTTAGGGGATGATGCTGGCTGACCACAGCTGAGTAGACTGGCTGAGCGGCTGGTTAGGGGATGATGCTGGCTGACCACAGCTGAGTAGACTAGCGGCTGGTTAGGGGATGATGCTGGCTGACCACAGCTGAGTAGACTAGCGGCTGGTTAGGGGATGATGCTGGCTGACCACAGCTGAGTAGACTAGCGGCTGGTTAGGGGATGATGCTGGCTGACCACAGCTGAGTAGACTAGCGGCTGGTTAGGGGATGATGCTGGCTGACCACAGCTGAGTAGACTAGCGGCTGGTTAGGGGATGATGCTGGCTGACCACAGCTGAGTAGACTAGCGGCTGGTTAGGGGATGATGCTGGCTGACCACAGCTGAGTAGACTAGCGGCTGGTTAGGGGATGATGCTGGCTGACCACAGCTGAGTAGACTAGCGGCTGGTTAGGGGATGATGCTGGCTGACCACAGCTGAGTAGACTAGCGGCTGGTTAGGGGATGATGCTGGCTGACCACAGCTGAGTAGACTAGCGGCTGGTTAGGGGATGATGCTGGCTGACCACAGCTGAGTAGACTAGCGGCTGGTTAGGGGATGATGCTGGCTGACCACAGCTGAGTAGACTAGCGGCTGGTTAGGGGATGATGCTGGCTGACCACAGCTGAGTAGACTAGCGGCTGGTTAGGGGATGATGCTGGCTGACCACAGCTGAGTAGACTAGCGGCTGGTTAGGGGATGATGCTGGCTGACCACAGCTGAGTAGACTAGCGGCTGGTTAGGGGATGATGCTGGCTGACCACAGCTGAGTAGACTAGCGGCTGGTTAGGGGATGATGCTGGCTGACCACAGCTGAGTAGACTAGCGGCTGGTTAGGGGATGATGCTGGCTGACCACAGCTGAGTAGACTAGCGGCTGGTTAGGGGATGATGCTGGCTGACCACAGCTGAGTAGACTAGCGGCTGGTTAGGGGATGATGCTGGCTGACTGACCACAGCTGAGTAGACTAGCGGCTGGTTAGGGGATGATGCTGGCTGACCACAGCTGAGTAGACTAGCGGCTGGTTAGGGGATGATGCTGGCTGACCACAGCTGAGTAGACTAGCGGCTGGTTAGGGGATGATGCTGGCTGACCACAGCTGAGTAGACTAGCGGCTGGTTAGGGGATGATGCTGGCTGACCACAGCTGAGTAGACTAGCGGCTGGTTAGGGGATGATGCTGGCTGACCACAGCTGAGTAGACTAGCGGCTGGTTAGGGGATGATGCTGGCTGACCACAGCTGAGTAGACTAGCGGCTGGTTAGGGGATGATGCTGGCTGACCACAGCTGAGTAGACTAGCGGCTGGTTAGGGGATGATGCTGGCTGACCACAGCTGAGTAGACTAGCGGCTGGTTAGGGGATGATGCTGGCTGACCACAGCTGAGTAGACTAGCGGCTGGTTAGGGGATGATGCTGGCTGACCACAGCTGAGTAGACTAGCGGCTGGTTAGGGGATGATGCTGGCTGACCACAGCTGAGTAGACTAGCGGCTGGTTAGGGGATGATGCTGGCTGACCACAGCTGAGTAGACTAGCGGCTGGTTAGGGGATGATGCTGGCTGACCACAGCTGAGTAGACTAGCGGCTGGTTAGGGGATGATGCTGGCTGACCACAGCTGAGTAGACTAGCGGCTGGTTAGGGGATGATGCTGGCTGACCACAGCTGAGTAGACTAGCGGCTGGTTAGGGGATGATGCTGGGCTGACCACAGCTGAGTAGACTAGCGGCTGGTTAGGGGATGATGCTGGCTGACCACAGCTGAGTAGACTAGCGGCTGGTTAGGGGATGATGCTGGCTGACCACAGCTGAGTAGACTAGCGGCTGGTTAGGGGATGATGCTGGCTGACCACAGCTGAGTAGACTAGCGGCTGGTTAGGGGATGATGCTGGCTGACCACAGCTGAGTAGACTAGCGGCTGGTTAGGGGATGATGCTGGCTGACCACAGCTGAGTAGACTAGCGGCTGGTTAGGGGATGATGCTGGCTGACCACAGCTGAGTAGACTAGCGGCTGGTTAGGGGATGATGCTGGCTGACCACAGCTGAGTAGACTAGCGGCTGGTTAGGGGATGATGCTGGCTGACCACAGCTGAGTAGACTAGTGGCTGGATAGGGGATGATGCTGGCTGACCACAGCTGAGTAGACTAGCGGCTGGTTAGGGGATGATGCTGGCTGACCACAGCTGAGTAGACTAGCGGCTGGTTAGGGGATGATGCTGGCTGACCACAGCTGAGTAGACTAGCGGCTGGTTAGGGGATGATGCTGGCTGACCACAGCTGAGTAGACTAGCGGCTGGTTAGGGGATGATGCTGGCTGACCACAGCTGAGTAGCTGACCACAGCTGAGTAGACTAGCGGCTGGTTAGGGGATGATGCTGGCTGACCACAGCTGAGTAGACTAGAGGCTGGTTAGGGGATGATGCTGTCTGACCACAGCTGAGTAGACTAGTGGCTGGATAGGGGATGATGCTGGCTGACCACAGCTGAGTAGACTAGCGGCTGGTTAGGGGATGATGCTGGCTGACCACAGCTGAGTAGACTAGCGGCTGGTTAGGGGATGATGCTGGCTGACCACAGCTGAGTAGACAAGCGGCTGGTTAGGGGATGATGCTGGCTGACCACAGCTGAGTAGACTACCGGCTGGTTAGGGAATGATGCTGGCTGACCACAGCTGAGTAGACCAGCGGCTGGTTAGGGGATGATGCTGGCTGACCACAGCTGAGTAGACTAGCGGCTGGTTAGGGGATGATGCTGGCTGACCACAGCTGAGTAGACTAGTGGCTGGTTAGGGGATGATGCTGGCTGACCACAGCTGAGTAGACTAGTGGCTGGTTAGGGGATGATGCTGGCTGACCACAGCTGAGTAGACTAGTGGCTGGTTAGGGGATGATGCTGGCTGACCACAGCTGAGTAGACTAGTGGCTGGTTAGGGGATGATGCTGGCTGACCACAGCTGAGTAGACTAGCGGCTGGTTAGGGGATGATGCTGGCTGACCACAGCTGAGTAGACTAGCGGCTGGTTAGGGGATGATGCTGGCTGACCACAGCTGAGTAGACAAGCGGCTGGTTAGGGGATGATGCTGGCTGACCACAGCTGAGTAGACTAGAGGCTGGTTAGGGGATGATGCTGTCTGACCACAGCTGAGTAGACTAGTGGCTGGATAGGGGATGATGCTGGCTGACCACAGCTGAGTAGACTAGCGGCTGGTTAGGGGATGATGCTGGCTGACCACAGCTGAGTAGACTAGCGGCTGGTTAGGGGATGATGCTGGCTGACCACAGCTGAGTAGACAAGCGGCTGGTTAGGGGATGATGCTGGCTGACCACAGCTGAGTAGACTACCGGCTGGTTAGGGAATGATGCTGGCTGACCACAGCTGAGTAGACCAGCGGCTGGTTAGGGGATGATGCTGGCTGACCACAGCTGAGTAGACTAGCGGCTGGTTAGGGGATGATGCTGGCTGACCACAGCTGAGTAGACTAGTGGCTGGTTAGGGGATGATGCTGGCTGACCACAGCTGAGTAGACTAGTGGCTGGTTAGGGGATGATGCTGGCTGACCACAGCTGAGTAGACTAGTGGCTGGTTAGGGGATGATGCTGGCTGACCACAGCTGAGTAGACTAGTGGCTGGTTAGGGGATGATGCTGGCTGACCACAGCTGAGTAGACTAGCGGCTGGTTAGGGGATGATGCTGGCTGACCACAGCTGAGTAGACTAGCGGCTGGTTAGGGGATGATGCTGGCTGACCACAGCTGAGTAGACAAGCGGCTGGTTAGGGGATGATGCTGGCTGACCACAGCTGAGTAGACTAGCGGCTGGTTAGGGGATGATGCTGGCTGACCACAGCTGAGTAGACTAGCGGCTAGTTAGGGGATGATGCTGGCTGACCACAGCTGAGTAGACTAGCGGCTGGTTAGGGGATGATGCTGGCTGACCACAGCTGAGTAGACTAGCGGCTGGTTAGGGGATGATGCTGGCTGACCACAGCTGAGTAGACTAGAGGCTGGTTAGGGGATGATGCTGTCTGACCACAGCTGAGTAGACTAGTGGCTGGATAGGGGATGATGCTGGCTGACCACAGCTGAGTAGACTAGCGGCTGGTTAGGGGATGATGCTGGCTGACCACAGCTGAGTAGACTAGCGGCTGGTTAGGGGATGATGCTGGCTGACCACAGCTGAGTAGACTAGCGGCTGGTTAGGGGATGATGCTGGCTGACCACAGCTGAGTAGACTAGCGGCTAGTTAGGGGATGATGCTGGCTGACCACAGCTGAGTAGACTAGCGGCTGGTTAGGGGATGATGCTGGCTGACCACAGATGAGTAGACTAGCGGCTGGTTAGGGGATGATGCTGGCTGACCACAGCTGAGTAGACTAGCGGCTGGTTAGGGGATGATGCTGGCTGACCACAGCTGAGTAGACTAGCGGCTGGTTAGGGGATGATGCTGGCTGACCACAGCTGAGTAGACTAGCGGCTGGTTAGGGGATGATGCTGGCTGACCACAGCTGAGTAGACCAGCGGCTGGTTAGGGGATGATGCTGGCTGACCACAGCTGAGTAGACTAGCGGCTGGTTAGGGGATGATGCTGGCTGACCACAGCTGAGTAGACTAGCGGCTGCTTAGGGGATGATGCTGGCTGACCACAGCTGAGTAGACTAGCGGCTGGTTAGGGGATGATGCTGGCTGACCACAGCTGAGTAGACTAGCGGCTGGTTAGGGGATGATGCTGGCTGACCAAAGCTGAGTAGACTAGCGGCTGGTTAGGGGATGATGCTGGCTGACCACAGCTGAGTAGACTAGCGGCTGGTTAGGGGATGATGCTGGCTGACCACAGCTGAGTAGACTAGCGGCTGGTTAGGGGATGATGCTGGCTGGCCACAGCTGAGTAGACTAGCGGCTGGTTAGGGGATGATGCTGGCTGACCACAGCTGAGTAGACTAGCGGCTGGTTAGGGGATGATGCTGGCTGACCACAGCTGAGTAGACTAGCGGCTGGTTAAGGGATGATGCTGGCTGACCACAGCTGAGTAGACTAGCGGCTGCTTAGGGGATGATGCTGGCTGACCACAGCTGAGTAGACTAGCGGCTGGTTAGGGGATGATGCTGGCTGACCACAGCTGAGTAGACTAGCGGCTGGTTAGGGGATGATGCTGGTTGACCACAGCTGAGTAGACTAGCGGCTGGTTAGGGGATGATTCTGGCTGACCACAGCTGAGTAGACTAGCGGCTGGTTAGGGGATGATGCTGGCTGACCACAGCTGAGTAGACTAGCGGCTGGTTAGGGGATGATGCTGGCTGACCACAGCTGAGTAGACCAGCGGCTGGTTAGGGGATGATGCTGGCTGACCACAGCTCACCGAAGGCGACGATAAGTCAGGACAATACATCACCTCACTCAACCAGTTAGTAACCGTGGATCTCAGCTCACCGAAGGGGACGATGATTGGACAGGTGATGCTGTATGTCATGACCACAGTGAAGACACACATCATCCAGGCATAGGCCGCCCCGAACTGGAACTCATACGCCTGGTGCTGAAGAACACAGAAATAGAGTTATAGAACTGGAACTCATACGCCTGGTGCTGAAGAACACAGAAATAGAGTTCTAGAACTGGAACTCATACATTTGGTGCTGTAAAGTATAGAAATAAAATATTAGAACGGCAACTCATTCGCATAGTGCTGCAGAACGTAGAGATATAATTATAGAATTAGAAAACTTGATGCAGAGACACACACATTAACAGGAGGATATTATCATATGTCCTTAGGGAAGCCTCAGTTCAACAAAAGCATAGCTTGTCATGGTTGGGGTTCATTCCATTTCAATTTAGGAAGTAAATTGAAATTCCAATTTCCTCATTGCTCTCCTTATTGGAGGCTTGACTCCGCCCCCAAATCTGTACATTTATTCTCATTGTGAGAGCGGTCAGTCGACTATCTTGTCACTTTGATATAACTATGTGCAGCCCAGATGCTATGTAGTTTATTATGAGATGTAGTTAATTATGAGATGTAGTTTATTATGTGACTGAGGTCTTCCTGGCCACCAGGTGGCGCTCCTCTACTCACCCTCTTGACGTTGCGTCTCTCGGCAGCAGAGCGAGCCAGACACAGCCGGGTCATATACATGAGCAGACCAGGGATCCTCAGCAGATCCATGGCGTTACCGATGAACGCCGACGCGATGACATAGTTCACAAAGAACGCCCCGTTGTCAGGCAGGAACACACACCTGGTGGGGGATGGGGGGGGACAGGAAATTACATCACAATAATAACATACCTTTTTCACACTATTGTGTCAACCAGAACCATCCTACGCTGGATTGGATATGTTCTGTTCTAGGCACATGACCATTTCCAGCATGTTTGTGAAACGATGTGGGACGTGTCGCCAGGCCAGTCCAGTACCGGTTGGAACAATAGTGCAAAAGGGGAGTATTAAAGACTAACTTCCTCCTAGAGGACTAAACTAAAACCCAAAGAACAGACAGATCCATAAAGACACAATATGATGATAGAATATGGATTCTGATTGTCAGGTGTCAATGATCTCCTCTAGCACAAACAAGGCTAAGATAAGAAATACAATGTTAGATTATGAGGGATGAGGGGGGCGAAGACAGGAAATGACATCACAACAACAATATTACTCACTGAATCTCAGACCCTAGGCACTTGTGAGACAATTGAATAGGTGTGGTAACTCATTCTAACCCTGTTGGCTAGGTGTGGCAACTCATTCTAATGACTAACCCCCACCGCCAGGCTCTAACCCCCACCGCCAGGCTCCAACCCCCACCGCCAGGCTCCAACCCCCACCGCCAGGCTCTAACCCCCACCGCCAGGCTCCAACCCCCACCGCCAGGCTCTAACCCCCACCGCCAGGCTCCAACCCCCATCGCCAGGCTCCAACCCCCATCACCAGGCTCTAACCCCCACCGCCAGGCTCCAACCCCCATCGCCAGGCTCCAACCCCCACCGCCAGGCTCCAACCCCCACCGCCAGGCTCCAACCCCCACCGCCAGGCTCCAACCCCCACCGCCAGGCTCCAACCCCCACCGCCAGGCTCTAACCCCCACCGCCAGGCTCCAACCCCCACCGCCAGGCTCCAACCCCCACCGCCGGGCTCTAACCCCCACCGCCAGGCTCCAACCCCCACCGCCAGGCTCTAACCCCCACCGCCAGGCTCCAACCCCCATCGCCAGGCTCCAACCCCCATCGCCAGGCTCCAACCCCCATCACCAGGCTCTAACCCCCACCGCCAGGCTCCAACCCCCACCGCCAGGCTCTAACCCCCACCGCCAGGCTCCAACCCCCACCGCCAGGCTCTAACCCCCACCGCCAGGCTCCAACCCCCATCACCAGGCTCCAACCCCCATCGCCAGGCTCCAACCCCCACCGCCAGGCTCTAACCCCCACCGCCAGGCTCCAACCCCCACCACCAGGCTCCAACCCCCACCGCCAGGCTCCAACCCCCACCGCCAGGCTCCAACCCCCACCGCCGGGCTCTAACCCCCACCGCCAGGCTCCAACCCCCACCGCCAGGCTCTAACCCCCACCGCCAGGCTCCAACCCCCACCACCAGGCTCCAACCCCCACCACCAGGCTCCAACCCCATGAAATTTAGATCTGGACCTTAAAGTCAGTTTCACTCTTCCCCTATAATCTGGTCTGATTTAGACCTGGGACACCAGGTTGACTGATTTAGACCAGGGACACCAGGCGGTCTGATTTAGACCCGGGACACCAGGTGGTCTGATTTAGACCTGGGACACCAGGTGGTCTGATTTAGACCTGGGATTTAGACCCGGGACACCAGGTGGTCTGATTTAGACCTGGGACACCAGGCGGTCTGATTTAGACCCGGGACACCAGGTGGTCTGATTTAGACCTGGGACACCAGGTGGTCTGATTTAGACCTGGGATTTAGACCCGGGACACCAGGTGGTCTGATTTAGACCTGGGACACCAGGCGGTGTGATTTAGACCTGGGACACCAGGTGGTCTGATTTAGACCCGGGACACCAGGTGGTCTGATTTAGACCTGGGATTTAGACCTGGGACACCAGGTGGCTTCTTCCTAAAAGACTAAGTTAAACAAAGACCAGCTGGTTCCATTAGGGACACATCAGAGTAGATGGTGTTCTGATTATAGACAGGTCGAAGATAGATAACTGTTACAAACACCACTAAGATAAGACTGACAGCTTTAGATTACGAGCCAGAACGTGGCCCGACGAGTCAGGACGTAGCCCGACGAGCCAGGACGTGGCCCGACGAGCCAGGACGTGGCCCGACGAGCCAGAACGTAGCCCGACGAGCCAGGACGTGGCCCGACGAGCCAGAACGTAGCCCGACGAGCCAGAACGTTGGACAGCAGAGACCACAGTGCACAAGGTAAAGGCTCAAAGCTCCCTAGATGGCGGGAACCTAGGAACCTAGGAACCTAGGAATCTAGGAAGAAACATAGAGAGGAACTAGAAACTGCTACTTACTCAAACCTCACGGCAGCGTCAGCCAGGAAGCGCTTGTCAAACAGCCATCGGAAGAAAACGTCCAGACTGGAAGGAAGAAGGAAACAGTTCAGTTGTCAGAGGAATTGGAGTATAATGATCATATTAGAGTCCATGGGACCATAAAGGGACAGACTCTAAACACTCAAAAAAATGGGACATGATGTGAATCTGCTTGGCACTCAGCATTAAGGAGGTGGATTGTGGGTAAGGCCCTGTGATAGACCAGTGCCCTGTCCAGGGGGTGTCCTGGTACATCAAGCCGTCTCACTACAGAAACAGGAGATAGACTAGTGTCCTGTCTAGGGGGTGTCCTGGTACATCAAGCCGTCTCACTACAGAAACAGGAGATAGGCTCCTTGCCCTATGGGCTATGCCTGGCTCATACACGGCTTCTTATAGGATTGAAAGTTCCATTGAAAGAACATTTTGGTTCATGGATAGGCCAGGATCTGTGTTCGGGAAACTGTCCCAAAACGTTGTAGCAACGCCAGGATAGTGGGTTCGATTCCCGGGACCACATCTCTGTCAAATGTATGCCTACTTTTATATATATATATATATATATTTGTTTACTCCATGTGTAACTCTGTGTTGTTGTTTGTCTCGAACTGCTTTGCTTAATCTTGGCCAGGTCGCAGCTGTAAATGAGAACTTGTTCTCAACTTGCCTACCTGGTTAAATAAAGGTGTTCTCAACTAGCCTACCTGGTTAAATAAAGGTGTTCTCAACTAGCCTACCTGGTTAAATAAAGGTGTTCTCAACTAGCCTACCTGGTTAAATAAAGGTGTTCTCAACTAGCCTACCTGGTTAAATAAAGGTGTTCTCAACTAGCCTACCTGGTTAAATAAAGGTGTTCTCAACTAGCCTACCTGGTTAAATAAAGGTGTTCTCAACTAGCCTACCTGGTTAAATAAAGGTGTTCTCAACTAGCCTACCTGGTTAAATAAAGGTGTTCTCAACTAGCCTACCTGGTTAAATAAAGGTGTTCTCAACTAGCCTACCTGGTTAAATAAAGGTGTTCTCAACTAGCCTACCTGGTTAAATAAAGGTGTTCTCAACTAGCCTACCTGGTTAAATAAAGGTGTTCTCAACTAGCCTACCTGGTTAAATAAAGGTGTTCTCAACTAGCCTACCTGGTTAAATAAAGGTGTTCTCAACTAGCCTACCTGGTTAAATAAAGGTGTTCTCAACTAGCCTACCTGGTTAAATAAAGGTGTTCTCAACTAGCCTACCTGGTTAAATAAAGGTGTTCTCAACTAGCCTACCTGGTTAAATAAAGGTGTTCTCAACTAGCCTACCTGGTTAAATAAAGGTGTTCTCAACTAGCCTACCTGGTTAAATAAAGGTGTTCTCAACTAGCCTACCTGGTTAAATAAAGGTGTTCTCAACTAGCCTACCTGGTTAAATAAAGGTGTTCTCAACTAGCCTACCTGGTTAAATAAAGGTGTTCTCAACTAGCCTACCTGGTTAAATAAAGGTGTTCTCAACTAGCCTACCTGGTTAAATAAAGGTGTTCTCAACTAGCCTACCTGGTTAAATAAAGGTGTTCTCAACTAGCCTACCTGGTTAAATAAAGGTGTTCTCAACTAGCCTACCTGGTTAAATAAAGGTGTTCTCAACTAGCCTACCTGGTTAAATAAAGGTGTTCTCAACTAGCCTACCTGGTTAAATAAAGGTGTTCTCAACTAGCCTACCTGGTTAAATAAAGGTGTTCTCAACTAGCCTACCTGGTTAAATAAAGGTGTTCTCAACTAGCCTACCTGGTTAAATAAAGATGTTCTCAACTAGCCTACCTGGTTAAATAAAGGTGTTCTCAACTAGCCTACCTGGTTAAATAAAGGTGTTCTCAACTAGCCTACCTGGTTAAATAAAGGTGTTCTCAACTAGCCTACCTGGTTAAATAAAGGTGTTCTCAACTGGCCTACCTGGTTAAATAAAGGTGTTCTCAACTAGCCTACCTGGTTAAATAAAGGTGTTCTCAACTAGCCTACCTGGTTAAATAAAAGGTGAAATAAAAAATAAAAAAATGTTATTAATAATTTTAAAAAATACATGTAGTACCTGCTGAGTCCTAGAGAGGGCAGCAGTAAGACCATAAAGATGAGGAAGGTGTAACATTTATGCATGGTGGTCCTGTTCTCTCCAGACCTATTAGAATACAAGTCAAAACAATCAACATTACATACAAACAGCTCTCTGTGTGGCTCTACCAGGTAAGACAGGTCCCAGATCAGTTTGTGCTGGTTTGCCAAATTCCTACATACTGGACCATAGGAGTTGGAAAGACAGCACCAACCAGATCTGGGACCAGGCTAACTAGGTGGCAACAGAGAATACTTAGTTAATGATATAATGTAGCTCTTCATTCATTATATATACACAGCACACAAACATCCACTGATGTCCACTCCAATACTGTACACACAGGAAAACCTCTCCCGATGTCCACTCCAATACTGTACACACACAAACATCCACTGATGTCCACTCCAATACTGTACACACAGGAAACAGTGCGAGTGTCTTTAGGAGAGTTGTACCAGGTCCAGTGTTTGTGTGTGTCGCCAGGCAACAGCAGGGTGCATGTGACCTTGTCTAGTGCAGTAGTGTCTAGGAAGAGGTAAGTTGCAACAACGCCCGCTTACCACGTGCTTACATACTCTCGCTTACAGCTCGCTGCCGCCGGCTAGCCCTTTGTGGTGCATTGGGGAGCAGCTTCATGCAGTTTCCGCTTGTCGGTACAAAGCCTCCCGCGGTGCCTCCTCGCGACGTTAACGGGTTGTCTTGAAACTCCAGACTAACCCGGCAGGGGATCTCGGGGCTGCGGTGTGCCTCAGAGATGCATCTGTACAAGCCCACCTCTGTGTGGACACGCCCTGGCAGCCATCAACCACTGCCTTGTGGGTTAGTCTGGTACGACTAAAAGTTAGGGGAGCACACCCTGAGAGAAAAGCAGCGTGCTGGCGGCGAGCGGCGGGCGGATGCCAACAGACTGGAGGTCCGGCAGCCTCCTGCAGCTGTGGAAGATACTGGTCCTCCTGGGTTTCCCCCCCCCAGGAGGAGTGCACCCTCAAGCAGCACTTTAAATAACTTCCTTTGCGCCGCCGGTATCCTCTTCTGACCTCGGTGAGAAGGTGAGAAGCCATCAAACCGGAAACCGGACCAAAGCCTGGCGGCGTTGGGGTGTCTGGTGACGGGGGCAGGAGTAAATGCACCGGGAGTCCTTAAAATCAGACCCCCTGCATGCCAGCGACGCAGGGTTATTATGGGTCGCCAGCAGTTGGGAGTTGGCAGCTGCTCTCGGCAGACCCCTGTGTGACTGAGCAGCCCTATTAAGGAGCCACACTGCTCACCCCAGCTGGAGAGAGGCCTAGAAATTGCACTCTCACTAGATAGGCTGCTACAACACACCTATCGGGAGTTCCACTCAGCGGTTGAAAAAAATGCGAAATAAAATAATTCCCCTGAAACTGGCGACACGGAACATCAGAACTCTTCTGGACACTGACGTTAATAAACGATAGACCCCAATCGGAGAACAGCTTTGATTGGTGCATAACTAAGGCGCTACAATATTGACCTTGCTGCCCTGAGTGAGACCAGGTTCCTGGGTGAAGGTTCCCTGAAGGATGGAGGAGAAGGTTACACTTTCTTCTGGAAAGGTTACCCTCTGGGTGGACAACATCAGCACGGTGTGGGACTGGCAATTAAGAGCTTCCTTTTACCCAGCCTCACCCAAACACCTGTCGGTATAAGTGAAAGATTTATGTCTCTCCGTATCCCCCAAGATGCGTTATGCTACTCTTCTCAGTGCATACGCACCAACGTTACCATCTGAAAATGAGGCGAAGGACTGCTTCTACCAGTCACTAGATAAGGCCCTTCACCGTATCGCCTGGAATGACAAGATCTTTCTGCTGCGTGACTTCAACGCTAGGGTGGGACAGAACAACCGGATATGGAGTGGAGTTCTGGGTAGGCATGGTGTTGTCCAGCTCAATGAGAACGGCACGAGACTGCTAACACCTTGTTCCAGCAGAACAACAAATATGAAACATCATGGATGCAACCCACGTTCCAAACACCGGCACCTGATCGACTACATGTGACACTAATAACGTCCTGCTGACACATGACATGAGGAATGCTGGCTAAATTCCAGGTGAGAATACGTCCCCCCCCCGCAGAAGTCCAGTAAGAGCTGACTGCACTGTACCCTGCTTGAGAAAGCTGCAGTAAGGGATGAGTTCCGTCTCTCTCTCGCTGAAAGGCTGAGGGAGAATGAGCCTCTTCTGAGCTCAGAGAATCCCATGGACCCAGAAGTGGGCATCTATCAGCTCAGAGAATCCCATGGACCCAGAAGTGGGCATCTATCAGCTCAGAGAATCCCATGGACCCAGAAGTGGGCATCTATCAGCTCAGAGGATTCCATGGACCCAGGAGTGGGCATCTATCAGCTCAGTGCTCTCAGGCAGAAGCCCTCTCCATTAGCTACAGGAGGTAGGAAACATCAGGATTGGTTCGATGAGCACTCAAACACCATCACAACCTTACTGGACAATATGCACAAAGCAGAAAGGGCTACCCTCCGCCAGCAATGGTGTACATCACGCAAGAAAGTGCAAACAGCCTTGCATGCCCTGCAGAACGAATGGTGGATGAATAAGGCACAGGAAATCAAAATGTATGCTGACAAAAAAAATTCTACAAACTCAGCTAAAGCTATCTATGGCCCTAGAAATCACTCCATCACTCCATCACTCCCCTGAAAACAGCTGATGGTCTGACTCTCTTGATCCACCAAAACCAGATCCCGATGAGGTGGGCTGACCCACCAAACCCAGAACCTGATGAGGTGGGCTGACCATCCATTCAAGACCTCAACCATTCGCCAAACTTCCAAGAGGTGTTATTAGCTATCCGTTCCCTCAAGAACAACAAGGCTCGTGGCGCTGACAGCATCCCGGCAGAGCTACTGAAGAAGGGAGGTTCCTGCTGACAGCATCCTGAGCAGAGCTACTGAAGAAGGGAGGTTACTGCTGACAGCATCCTGAGCAGAGCTACTGAAGAAGGGAGGTTACTGCTGACAGCATCCTGGCAGAGCTACTGAAGAAGGGAGGTTACTGCTGACAGCATCATGAGCAGAGCTACTGAAGAAGGGGGGTTACTGTTGACAGCATCCTGAGCAGAGCTACTGAAGAAGGGAGGTTACTGCTGAAAAACATCAGGACCTTTTCATGGCCTTCCACACTGTGAGCAGGGAACTGCTATGGGGCATTCTACTCAAATTGGTCTGTCCAGCAAATGTGTCAACATCCTTTGCCAGTTCCATGATGGGATGATGGCTCGGGTGGCCATAGGAGGGCAAGCGTCTATGCCCTTTGTAGTAAGCATCGATGTGAGGCAGGGGTGTATGTTGGCACCTGTCCTCTTCATCATCTTCCTCCTATGTGTCACCCAGCATCTCCACAAAGAGTTTGAGGACAGCAGCAGTGTTGTGGTGGAGTTCAGGCTGGATGGAAACCTATTCAACATCAGGAGGCTCCAAGCAACCACCAAGGTTTTGACGGAGCGGGTTCTTGAGCTGCAGTATGTTGATGACTGTGCTCTTGTGGCCCACACTCCGGAAGACCTTCAGTCCGTCCTTGTAGCGTCTGTGAGGGTCTATAGCAGGATGGGACTGTCAATCAACACCACTAAGACAGAGGTGGTCTTCCAATGGAGATCCAGCCCTCCACCCACCATTGCTTGTCTTCACCATTGAACACAATGGTTCACTGGCAATAGTCTCGTCATTCAAACATCTGGGTAGCATCCTCTCGGAAGATCGCAGCATCGACCTCGAAATTCAAAACAGGATCAAGCAATCATCAGCTGCCTTCTGGAAACTCAGACACAGGGTCTTCCAAAACAGGGATATCCGCCTCCTACAACAAAGTCGCCGTCTATCAAGCCATTGGCATCGCCACACTGGTTTACAGCTGGGAAGCCTGGGTCACTTTACAGCCGTGACGCCTGGGCCATTTTACAACCGTGAAGCCTAGAGGTCACTTTACAGCCGTGACGCCTGGGTCACTTTACAGCAGTGAAGCCTAGAGGTAAGAGTATGGAGTATGGAGGCCATGGTCACCCAGCACCAACTGTAAGAGTATAGAGTATGGAGGCCATGGTCACCCAACACCAACGGTAAGAGTATAGAGGCCATGGTCACCCAGCACCAACGGTAAGAGTATAGAGGCCATGGTCACCCAGCCCCAACGGTAAGAGTATAGAGGCCATGGTCACCCAGCACCAACTGTAAGAGTATGGAGGCCATGGTCACCCAACACCAACTGTAAGAGTATGGAGGCCATGGTCACCCAACACCAACTGTAAGAGTATAGAGGCCATGGTCACCCAGCACCAACTGTAAGAGTATAGAGGCCATGGTCAACCAACACCAACTGTAAGAGTATGGAGGCCATGGTCACCCAACACCCACTGTAAGAGTATAGAGGCCATGGTCACCCAGCACCAACTGTAAGAGTATAGAGGCCATGGTCACCCAGCACCAACTGTAAGAGTATAGAGGCCATGGTCCCCCAGCACCAACTATAAGAGTATGGAGGCCATGGTCCCCCAGCACCAACTATAAGAGTATGGAGGCCATGGTCCCCCAGCACCAACTGTAAGAGTATAGAGGCCATGGTCACCCAGCCCCAACGGTAAGAGTATAGAGGCCATGGTCACCCAGCACCAACTGTAAAAGTATGGAGGCCATGGTCACCCAACACCAACTGTAAGAGTATAGAGGCCATGGTCACCCAGCACCAACTGTAAGAGTATGGAGGCCATGGTCACCCAACACCAACTGTAAGAGTATAGAGGCCATGGTCACCCAGCACCAACTGTAAGAGAATGGAGGCCTTGGTCACCCAGCACCAACTGTAAGAGTATAGAGTATGGAGGCCATGGTCACCCAGCACCAACTGTAAGAGTATGGAGTATGGACCGTGTCCAGTGTGTGTATGAGTGAGAGAGAATGGTACCGTGTCCAGTGTGTGTATGAGTGAGAGAGAATGGTACCGTGTCCAGTGTGTGTGTGAGTGAGAGAGAATGGTACCGTGTCCAGTGTGTGTATGAGTGAGAGAGAATGGTACCGTGTCCAGTGTGTGTGTGAGTCAGAGAGAATGGTACCGTGTCCAGTGTGTGTGTGAGTCCGTGTCCAGTGTGTGTATGAGTGAGATGGTACCGTGTCCAGTGTGTGTGTGAGTGAGAGAGAATGGTACCGTGTCCAGTGTGTGTATGAGTGAGAGAGAATGGTACCGTGTCCAGTGTGTGTGTGAGTGAGAGAGAATGGTACCGTGTCCAGTGTGTGTATGAGTGAGAGAGAATGGTACCGTGTCCAGTGTGTGTATGAGTGAGAGAGAATGGTACCGTGTCCAGTGTGTGTGTGAGTGAGAGAGAATGGTACCGTGTCCAGTGTGTGTGTGAGTGAGAGAGAATGGTACCGTGTCCAGTGTGTGTGTGAGTGAGAGAGAGTGGTACCGTGTCCAGTGTGTGTGTGAGTGAGAGAGAGTGGTACCGTGTCCAGTGGGCCTCGAAGAAGGCAGAGTAGTACACGATGGTGGGTAGCAGGGCGGAGAAGGCCCACAGCAGCAGGGTGGGGAAGAACTGGGTCACAATGGGGTTCTGGAGGAGGAGAGGAAGAGAACGAGGAGGGGAAGGAGAGGGAGAGAGGGAGGAGGGGAAGGAGAGGGAGAGAGGGAGGAAGGGAAGGAGAGGAAGAGAGGGAGGAGGGGAAGGAGAGGAAGAGAGGGAGGAGGGGAAGGATAGGAAGAGAGGGAGGAGGGGAAGGAGAGGTGGAGGATGAGGGAGAGAGGTAGAGGATGAGGGAGAGAGGTAGAGGATGGGGAGAGTGGTAGAGGATGAGGGAGAGAGGTAGAGGATGAGGGAGAGAGGTAGAGAGGAGAGGTAGAGGATGAGGGAGAGAGGTAGAGAGGGAGAGAGGTAGAGGATGAGGAAGAAAGGGAGGAGAGGTAGAGGATGAGGAAGAAAGGGAGGAGAGGTAGAGGATGAGGAAGAAAGGTAGAGGATGAGGAAGAAAGGTAGAGGATGAGGAAGAAAGGTAGAGGATGAGGAAGAAAGGTAGAGGATGAGGAAGAAAGGTAGAGGATGAGGAAGAAAGGTAGAGGATGAGGAAGAAAGGTAGAGGATGAGGAAGAGAGGTAGAGAGGTGGAGGATGAGGGAAAGTGGTGGAGGATGAGGAAGAGAGGAAGGAGAGGAAGAGGGAGGAGAGGTACAGGATGAAGAAGAAAGGGAGGAGAGGTAGAGGATGAGGAAGAAAGGGAGGAGAGGTAGATGATGAGGAAGAAAGGTAGAGGATGAGGAAGAAAGGTAGAGGATGAGGAAGAAAGGTAGAGGATGAGGAAGAAAGGTAGAGGATGAGGAAGAAAGGTAGAGGATGAGGGAAAGTGGTGGAGGATGAGGAAGAGAGGTAGAGAGGAAGGAGAGGAAGAGGGAGGAGAGGTACAGGATGAAGAAAGGGAGGAGAGGTAGAGGATGAGGAAGAAAGGGAGGAGAGGTAGAGGATGAGGAAGAGTGGTAGAGGACGAGGAACAGAGGTAGAGGATGGAGGGGGGGAATATTGCAGATGAAGGTTAACAGTTAAGGTTAGTTATAGTACACAGACTAATGCCCCTTTTTCCACTGTCGTGTCAACCAAACCATACTCTGCTGGCTCCTGTCCAGCTCAGTTACAGCACGGTGGGTGTGTAACCAGTCCGGTGGAGGCTTGATTCAGTCGTGTGAAAAGGGTCAAACTGATCTGCATCCCAAATGGCACTTTTTTCCCTTATATAGTGCACTAAATAGGGAATAGGTTGCACTAAATAGGGAATAGGGTGGCCTAAATAGGGAATAGGGTGCACCAAATAGGGAATAGGGTGCACCAAATAGGGAATAGGGTGCACCAAATAGGAAATAGGGTGCACCGAATAAGAAATAGGGTGCACCAAATAGGGAATAGGGTGCACCAAATAGGGAATAGGGTGCACCAAATAGGGAATAGGGTGCACCAAACAGGGAATAGGGTGCACTAAATAGGGAATAGGGTGCACTAAATAGGGAATAGGGTGCACTAAATAGGGAATAGGGTGCACCAAAATAGGGAATAGGGTGCACTAAATAGGGAATAGGGTGCTGTTTGGGACACATCCTGACATTCAACCTCTTGAGCTTCAGAAAGAGAGGCCAAAGGTGACTCACGTTGAGGTACTCGACAGGCTTGGTGACGTTGAACTTGTCCATGGTGGAGATGATGATGGCGGGGGTTGTGAGGAAGAAGAGGAGGAGGAAGAGGATACAGTTGATGATGAAGCATCTCAGCCACCAGGGGAACCCTCCTACTGACAGATGCTCCCTGGGAGAAACCAGGAGAGGACAGGTCAATCAATCAATCAATCACCAGGGGAACCCAGATGCTCCTTGGGAGAAACCAGGAGAGGACAGGTCAATATATCAATCAATCAATAACCAGGGGAACCCAGATGCTCCCTGGGAGAAACCAGGAGAGGAGAGGTCAATCTATCAATATAGAACACAACATTATCGTCCTATACAGGGTTCATACACATTTTCACAGATTGAAACGTTTTTAAAAATCCATTACTTCTCCATGACTTTTAACCAAATTTCCATGACCAACAATAGTCTGCGTCTCTATATACATACGGAGTCCTCTGTAATTATTGGGACAGTGACACATTTGTGTTGTTTTGTCTCTGCACTCCAGCACTTTGGATTGGAAAATACAATGACTATGAGGTTAAAGTGCAGACTGTCAGCTTTAATTGTAAGGTATTTTCATCCATCCAGAAATTACACCACTTTTTGTACCTAGTCCCCCCCCCCCCCATTTTAGAGGACCAAAAGTATCACTGATATGTGTATTAAAGTATATAGAAGTTTAGTGTCTGGTCCCATATTCCTAGCACCCAATCACTACATCAAACTTGTGACTCTACAAAGTTGTTGGATGCATTTGCTGTTTGTTTTGGTTGTTTCAGATACTTTCTTGACTCCCCCACCCAAAAAAAGGTAAATAATGTATTGTGTCATTTTGGAGTCACTTTTATTGACTCTAAACACTTCTACATTAATGTGGATACTACCATGATTACGGATAATCCTGAATGAAGAGGAGCGGCAGGATGGAGTGGTCTGAGGAACAATGATTGATTGGTGCCCTTCACAAAGTAGAATATCTGTTAGACAACCGTATAAAACACACGTGTGTCAAGCTGCTGGGTGTGCAGGCTTTTGATCCAGCCCTACTCCAACATATCAGAGACAGTTTATCAAGGTTAGAGGGGGACTGGAGTAAAAGCCTGTACACCCATTACCTCTCCTGGGGGGGGGGGGGGGGGGGGGGGGGGGTTGACAACCCATTATCTCTCCTGGGGGGTGGTTGACTGTTGGTAAAATTATGATTAAATGACTGAACAAATAATTTTAAATGGAACTGTAATTAAGTAAACTTACACTCTGTTTTATTATATCTGATTAACAATATGAGTTCATAAAACGGGATTGTTTGACACAGACAAGGAGTAATTAAAGTTAATGAACACCATTCCAACTAGGAAGAAAGAAGTGGACTGTGTAAACAGATAAGGTCAATAACCTATGGTTGAACCGACGAAACTGAGCCCTGGGGTGTTTAAGATAAGACAGTGAGTGCATTCCTAGGTTTTCTGTTAATTAGAACTGTCAGCTCAGTGGTGATCGATAATGTTGAGGGGTCAAAAGTTACCTGGGAGTGTGTTAGTAAGTTAGAATGAACTTTTCACCTCACTTTGTCCCAGTCGAGAGGAGGGGTTTCTGTTAAGCAATGAAATGACATCATGATCTGTATATAAACTGTTGTTCGTGGTTAAGTGGCAGCGCGCTCCGAGAATAAATTCTGTTACCTATTATTGAAATGACTGGTCTCCGTCTATTTTATGCAATCAAGAATCTTAAAAATTCTCATAAAATAGATTAAGGGTTTTCAATTAATGAAAACACATTGGCATCATTAAATTACAGTAACACTGACCACTCATTATCTCTCCTGGGGGGTGGTTGACCACCCATTATCTCTCCTGGGGGGTGGTTGATCACCCATTATCTCTCCCGGAGGGTGGGTGACCACCCATTATCTCTCCCGGGGGGTGGTTGAAAACCCATTATCTATCCTGGAAGATAGTTAACCACCCATTATCTCTCATGGGGGGTGGTTAACCACCCATTATCTCTCCTGGGGGGGTGTTAACCACCCATTCTCTCTCCTGGGGGGTGGTTAACCACCCATTCTCTCTCCTGGGGGGTGGTTAACCACCCATTATCTCTCCTGGGGGGTGGTTAACCACCCATTATCTCTCCTGGGGGAAGGGTGACCACCCTTGATGTAAAACATTACAACCAAATACGTTTTATACCTTCTGAAATAATTTTCTCATTCAATACATCAAAGATGAAATGGATATGGTTGGCAACACATCTTTTAGTTCAGCTGAAGCAAGTCCGCTTTTCTAGTTCAGTCATATTTACCTTAGAAGTGTTTACTTTGCAGGCTGACGAGAATCTATTGAGTCACAATGTCTCATAGATTTTATTTACAAATCAACTGGAAGTGTCTCCAAAACAAGATTTGAATAATCCAAAATAAAAGGCTACATCTAATATTTTTTTCCCCCAAAAAATGTTCACGATTCACAAATTATTATTTTGATTCACATGACTTCAACGTAAGGTGTATGTAAACTTCTGACTTCAACTGTATTACCTCAATTACCTTGACTAACCGGTGCCCCCTCACACTGACTCTGTACCGTAACACCCTGTATATAGCCTCCACATTGACTCTGTACCGTAACACCCTGTATATAGCCTCCACATTGACTCTGTACCGTAACACCCTGTATATAGCCTCCACATTGACTCTGTACCGTAACACCCTGTATATAGCCTCCACATTGACTCTGTACCGGTACACCCTGTATATAGCCTCCACATTGACTCTGTACCGGTACCCCCTGTATATAGCCTCCACATTGACTCTGTACCGGTACCCCCTGTATATAGCCTCCACATTGACTCTGTACCGGTACCCCCTGTATATAGCCTCCACATTGACTCTGTACCGTAACACCCTGTATATAGCCTCCATATTGACTCTGTACCGGTACCCCCTGTATATAGCCTCCACATTGACTCTGTACCGGTACCCCCTGTATATAGCCTCCACATTGACTCTGTACCGGTACACCCTGTATATAGCCTCCACATTGACTCTGTACCGTAATACCCTGTATATAGCCTCCACATTGACTCTGTACCGTAACACCCTGTATATAGCCTCCACATTGACTCTGTACCGTAATACCCTGTATATAGCCTCCACATTGACTCTGTACCGTAACACCCTGTATATAGCCTCCACATTGACTCTGTACCGTAACACCCTGTATATAGCCTCCACATTGACTCTGTACCGTAACACCCTGTATATAGCCTCCACACTGACTCTGTACCGTAACACCCTGTATATAGCCTCCACATTGACTCTGTACCGTAATACCCTGTATATAGCCTCCACACTGACTCTGTACCGTAATACCCTGTATATAGCCTCCACGTTGACTCTGTACCGGTACCTCCTGTATATAGCCTCCACATGGACTCTGTACTGATACCCCCTGTATATAGCCTCCACATTGACTCTGTACCGTAACACCCTGTATATAGCCTCCACATTGACTCTGTACCGTAACACCCTGTATATAGCCTCCACATTGACTCTGTACCGGTACCCCCTGTATATAGCCTCCACATTGACTCTGTACCGTAACACCCTGTATATAGCCTCCACATTGACTCTGTACCGTAACACCCTGTATATAGCCTCCACATTGACTCTGTACCGTAACACATTGACCGGTACTTCCTTGCTATTTTTATTTACTGCTGTTTAATTATTTGTTATTCATATCTCTATTTGGGGGAGGGGGGGGGGGGGGGTCTTCTTAAAACTGCATTGTTGGCCATCTAAGTAAGCATTTCACTGTGAAGTCTACACCTGTTGTATTCAGCATTTCACTGTGAAGTCTACACCTGTTGTATTCAGCATTTCACTGTGAGGTCTACTACACCTGTTGTATTCAGCATTTCACTGTAAGGTCTACTACACCTGTTGTATTCAGCATTTCACTGTAATGTCTACTACACCTGTTGTATTCAGCATTTCACTGTGAGGTCTACTACACCTGTTGTATTCCGCATTTCACTGTAAGGTCTACTACACCTGTTGTATTCAGCATTTCACTGTGAGGTCTACTACACCTGTTGTATTCAGCATTTCACTGTGAGGTCTACTACACCTGTTGTATTCAGCATTTCACTGTGAGGTCTACTACACCTGTTGTATTCAGCATTTCACTGTAAGGTCTACTACACCTGTTGTATTCAGCATTTCACTGTAAGGTCTACTACACCTGTTGTATTCAGCATTTCACTGTGAGGTCTACTACACCTGTTGTATTCAGCATTTCACTGTGAGGTCTACTAAACCTGTTGTATTCAGCATTTCACTGTGAGGTCTACTACACCTGTTGTATTCAGCATTTCACTGTGAGGTCTACTACACCTGTTGTATTCAGCCTTTTAATGTAAGGTCTACTACACCTGTTGTATTCAGCATTTCACTGTGAGGTCTACTACACCTGTTGTATTCAGCATTTCACTGTAAGGTCTACTACACCTGTTGTATTCAGTATTTCACTGTGAGGTCTACTACACCTGTTGTATTCAGCATTTCACTGTAAGGTCTACTACACCTGTTGTATTCAACATTTCACTGTGAGGTCTACTACACCTGTTGTATTCAGCATTTCACTGTGAGGTCTACTACACCTGTTGTATTCAGCATTTCACTGTGAGGTCTACTACACCTGTTGTATTCAGCATTTCACTGTAAGGTCTACTACACCTGTTGTATTCAGCATTTCACTGTGAGGTCTACTACACCTGTTGTATTCAGCATTTCACTGTGAGGTCTACTACACCTGTTGTATTCAGCATTTCACTGTAAGGTCTACTACACCTGTTGTATTCAGCATTTCACTGTGAGGTCTACTACACCTGTTGTATTCAGCATTTCACTGTAAGGTCTACTACACCTGTTGTATTCAGCATTTCACTGTGAGGTCTACTACACCTGTTGTATTCAGCCTTTCACTGTAAGGTCTACTACACCTGTTGTATTCAGCATTTCACTGTAAGGTCTACTACACCTGTTGTATTCAGCATTTCACTGTGAGGTCTACTACACCCGTTGTATTCAGCATTTCACTGTAAGGTCTACTACACCTGTTGTATTCAGCATTTCACTGTAAGGTCTACTACACCTGTTGTATTCAGCCTTTCATTGTAAGGTCTACTACACCTGTTGTATTCAGCATTTCACTGTAAGGTCTACTACACCTGTTGTATTCAGCATTTCACTGTAAGGTCTACTACACCTGTTGTATTCAGCATTTCACTGTGAGGTCTACTACACCTGTTGTATTCAGCATTTCACTGTAAGGTCTACTACACCCGTTGTATTCAGCATTTCACTGTAAGGTCTACTACACCTGTTGTATTCAGCATTTCACTGTAAGGTCTACTACACCTGTTGTATTCAGCCTTTCACTGTAAGGTCTACTACACCTGTTGTATTCAGCATTTCACTGTAAGGTCTACTACACCTGTTGTATTCAGCATTTCACTGTAAGGTCTACTACACCTGTTGTATTCAGCATTTCACTGTGAGGTCTACTACACTTGTTGTATTCAGCCTTTCACTGTAAGGTCTACCTACACCCGTTGTATTCGGCGCACGTGACTAATAAACTTTGATTTGATTTAAAGGGTTTCCCGGCCCAAGTAGTCAAACTAACGTGATTGAACGATTATCCTGAGTTGTAAAATGACGAGTTATTTTTCTTCTTCTCGTTTTAAAGGGAAAATGGGTGAAAGTAAAATGGCAGTTTTAACACGAAGAATAAATGGTCACAACCTCTTGTACTTGAGAAGATTTGAATAGCTCTGGCCGAGAGGGGCTTGATTTCCACTCCATGACCCTTCACATACATACAGGACTGAGGCTGACACCAACAGACCACGCCAGATATGCACAGTCTCAGCTGTGGGGTAATCTGATACCAGCACTCAGCAGTTAGCTAATCATCTACACCAGTGGCCAGTTGTCACGAGTCAAGATCACTTCCGCAGTCAAAAAGAAAGCAGTCAGTCCACTCAGATATTTTGTTAAAAAAAAATATATATATATTTTTTACATTAATCCAATAAAAACCGTTCTGTAGGAATGAGGTGTGCAGTAGCCCGAATACATTATCACAGCATATTGGCTATATGCCTGGTCTAATACATTATCACATCATAGTGGCTATATGCTTGGTCTAATACATTATCACAGCATATTGGCTATGTGCCTGGTCTAATACATTATCACAGCATATTGGCTATGTGCCTGGTCTAATACATTATCAAAGCATATTGGCTATATGCCTGGTCTAATACATTATCACAGCATATTGGCTATGTGCCTGGTCTAATACATTATCACAGCATATTGGCTATATGCCTGGCCTGCCAATATTGTTCTTCTCAGATCATATTATATTTCAGGACTCAAGCTTTGATAATAAAATGCTGTAGATCAGTTGGTGTAGCATTTGCGAGGCACAGGCCTACATAAATTGAAATAACGTGCAAATAATTTCCTTTTTTAACATTTTTTTTACTGGACTGATGGTACCTGCATATGATAATCATGGTGCTTTCAAGAAAACTGGGAACTCTGGGGGGAAAAAAACGAGGTCAAGTCATGACCTCAGTGAACTTCAGGACGGAAAGTGAGAGCTCTAAGAAAGATGCCAGAGTTTCCGAGTCAGATGACCGTTCAAAATTATTTTCCCCTCCCCTCCTAATTTCCTGCAATTCTCCACATTTTGCTATAGGGCGGAGGTAAAATGTTTACAGTTTTTAAAATGATAACTAATGATCAATGAGCCACACACCACAGTTGGTAATTCAACCATGCTTACTACAAGTTTGGATAGCTGGCTGCTAGACTAAATTTACCAATCAAATAATGTTTTGCTGACAGGGCTAATTGAGTAATTTCTGATGAAACACCAAATCTCTAAATTACACCTCCTGCATTCTACTGTTTCAATACTCAACAGTAAATTGAGAGGCTGACTGAGTCCCCCCCCCCCCACGTTAGATCGGGTTTAAGTTCGGGCTCTGGCTGGGCCACTCAAGCACGGGGGTGGCAGCATCATGTTGTGGGGGTGCTTTGCTGCAGGAGGGACTGGTGCACTTCACAAAATAGATGGCATCATGAGGTAGAAAAATTAGGTGGATACATTGAAGCAACATCTCAAAACATCAGTCAGGAAAGTTAAGGCTTGGTCACAAATGGGTCTTCCAAATGGACAATGACCCCAAGCATACTTCCAAAGTTGTGGCAAAATGGCTTAAGAACAACAAAGTCAAGGTATTGGAGTGGCCATCACAAAGCCCTGACCTCAATCCCATAGAACATTTGTGGGCAGAACTGAAAAATCATGTGAACAAGGAGGCCTACAAACCTGACTCAGTTACACCAGCTCTGTCAGGAGGAATGGGCCAAAATTCACCCAACTTATTGTGGGAAGCTCGGGGAAAGCTTCCCGAAAACATTTGACCCAAGTTAAACAATTTCAAGGCAATGCTACCAAATACTAATTGAGTGTATGTAAACTTCTGGCCCAATGGGAATGTGATGAAAGAAATAAAAGCTGAAATAAATCATTCTCTCTACTATTATTCTGACATTCCACATTCTTAAAATAAAGTGGTGATCCTAACTGACCTAAGACAGGACATTTTTTACTAGGATTAAATGTCGGGAATTGTGAGAGAAAAAAATGAGTTTAAATGTATTTGGCTAAGGTGTGTGTAAACCTCTTGGCTAAGGTGTGTGTAAACCTCTTGGCTAAGGTGTGTGTAAACCTCTTGGCTAAGGTGTGTGTAAACCTCTTGGCTAAGGTGTGTGTAAACCTCTTGGCTAAGGTGTATGTAAACCTCTTGGCTAAGGTGTATGTAAACCTCTTGGCTAAGGTGTGTGTAAACCTCTTGGCTAAGGTGTATGTAAACCTCTTGGCTAAGGTGTGTGTAAACCTCTTGGCTAAGGTGTGTGTAAACCTCTTGGCTAAGGTGTGTGTAAACCTCTTGGCTAAGGTGTGTGTAAACCTCTTGGCTAAGGTGTGTGTAAACTTCTTGGCTAAGGTGTGTGTAAACCTCTTGGCTAAGGTGTGTGTAAACCTCTTGGCTAAGGTGTGTAAACCTCTTGGCTAAGGTGTGTAAACCTCTTGGCTAAGGTGTGTAAACCTCTTGGCTAAGGTGTGTGTAAACCTCTTGGCTAAGGTGTGTGTAAACCTCTTGGCTAAGGTGTGTGTAAACTTATTGGCTAAGGTGTGTAAACCTCTTGGCTAAGGTGTGTAAACTTCTTGGCTAAGGTGTGTAAACCTCTTGGCTAAGGTGTGTAAACCTCTTGGCTAAGGTGTGTAAACCTCTTGGCTAAGGTGTGTAAACCTCTTGGCTAAGGTGTGTAAACCTCTTGGCTAAGGTGTGTAAACCTCTTGGCTAAGGTGTGTAAACCTCTTGGCTAAGGTGTGTGTAAACCTCTTGGCTAAGGTGTGTGTAAACCTCTTGGCTAAGGTGTGTGTAAACCTCTTGGTTAAGGTGTGTAAACCTCTTGGCTAAGGTGTGTGTAAACCTCTTGGCTAAGGTGTATGTAAACCTCTTGGCTAAGGTGTATGTAAACCTCTTGGCTAAGGTGTGTGTAAACCTCTTGGCTAAGGTGTGTGTAAACCTCTTGGCTAAGGTGTGTGTAAACCTCTTGGCTAAGGTGTGTGTAAACCTCTTGGCTAAGGTGTGTGTAAACCTCTTGGCTAAGGTGTGTGTAAACCTCTTGGCTAAGGTGTATGTAAACCTCTTGGCTAAGGTGTGTGTAAACCTCTTGGCTAAGGTGTGTGTAAACCTCTTGGCTAAGGTGTGTGTAAACCTCTTGGCTAAGGTGTATGTAAACCTCTTGGCTAAGGTGTGTGTAAACCTCTTGGCTAAGGCGTGTGTAAACCTCTTGGCTAAGGTGTATGTAAACCTCTTGGCTAAGGTGTGTGTAAACCTCTTGGCTAAGGTGTGTGTAAACCTCTTGGCTAAGGTGTGTGTAAACCTCTTGGCTAAGGTGTGTGTAAACCTCTTGGCTAAGGTGTGTGTAAACCTCTTGGCTAAGGTGTATGTAAACTTCTTGGCTAAGGTGTGTATATAAGGTGGCAGTTGCCCATCCCTGATCTACATGTATCCAAGTGAAATATACCTGGGGTATATCTGGCGTCATAACGCACTCAGGAGAACTGCTGTCTAACCAGAAGTATTTCTTTACAACAGGATGTCTGGTGGCGTCACTCAGGAGAACTGCTGTCTAACCAGAAGTATTTCTTTACAACAGGATGTCTGGTGGCGTCATAACGCACTCAGGAGAACTGCTGTCTAACCAGAAGTATTTCTTTACAACAGCATGTCTGGTGGTGACATAACGCACTCAGGAGAACTGCTGTCTAACCAGAAGTATTTCTTTACAACAGCATGTCTGGTGGTGACATAACGCACTCAGGAGAACTGCTGTCTAACCAGAAGTATTTCTTTACAACAGGATGTCTGGTGGTGACATAACGCACTCAGGAGAACTGCTGTCTAACCAGAAGTATTTCTTTACAACAGGATGTCTGGTGGTGACATAACGCACTCAGGAGAACTGCTGTCTAACCAGAAGTATTTCTTTACAACAGGATGTCTGGTGGTGACATAACGCACTCAGGAGAACTGCTGTCTAACCAGAAGTATTTCTTTACAACAGGATGTCTGGTGGTGACATAACGCACTCAGGAGAACTGCTGTCTAACCAGAAGTATTTCTTTACAACAGGATGTCTGGTGGTGACATAACACATTAAGTTCCCCAGAGGGGAAAGGAGTACATAAATCTGTGCTATATGTGTGTGTGTGTGTGTGTGTGTGTGTGTGTGTGTGTGTGTGTTCTCACCAGTAGACGTTCTGTGGGTCTGGTGCGTAGCCGACCGTCCAGGAATATGTGTGAAGGTGCTGGCTGAAGGAAGAAGACCTGGGTTCCCTCTGACAGTGGCAGCCCTGACAGTTACAGGCATTGTAGTCCTTCAGGATACTGAACAGGGAAGCATATAGGAAGACATCACTCGATTTATAATTACCAACGTAAGCTACCAACAAACAAAAAAAGACAAACATTGATTTCCAGCATTCTCACATTCGTTCCAATAGCCGAGTGATGAACGGCACTTGAAAGTGTAGAAGGAGAGATTACAACAACAAAAAACACAAACATCCTCTCATTCCTCTGGTCACACAGGCTCTTACATGGCGGTCATGGCTTCGTTCTGGAAGGTAACGAAGGCCATTCCCAGCGGTTTACTGTTGACCTTCTCTTTCTCCTTCCTGTACTCCTCCTTCAGCTTGGACTCCAGCTTGGTGTAGTAACTCACTGCCTCCTCCTGTAGAATAGAGACGGTTAGTTAGGGGGCTTCTAGCTTGGTGTAGTAACTCACTGCCTCCTCCTGTAGAATAGAGATGGTTAGTTAGGGGGCTTCTAGCTTGGTGTAGTAACTCACTGCCTCCTCCTGTAGAATAGAGACGGTTAGTTAGGGGGCTTCTAGCTTGGTGTAGTAACTCACTGCCTCCTCCTGTAGAATAGAGATGGTTAGTTAGGGGGCTTCTAGCTTGGTGTAGTAACTCACTGCCTCCTCCTGTAGAATAGAGATGGTTAGTTAGAAGACGAAGAAGACGAAGAAGAAGGACTAATGAATGAGAAAACTACAAGTGAGACGGTATGAAAGACCAGAATAGCTGGTCACTCAGGGCAACATATCCAACGGGAATTTGATTGTGGCATTTGGACACGACAAAAAAAACGGCATGGTACTGTAAACGGCGGGGTACTGTAAACGGCGGGGTACTGTAAACGACGGGGTACTGTAAACGGCGTGGTACTGTAAACGGCGTGGTACTGTAAACGACGTGGTACTGTAAACGGCGTGGTACTGTAAACGGCGGGGTACTGTAAATGACGGGGTACTGTAAACGGCGTGGTACTGTAAACGGCGTGGTACTGTAAACGACGTGGTACTGTAAACGACGTGGTACTGTAAATGGGTTTGAGGTGAGGGTTGAAATACAGCTCGACGTTGGTCTTACCTGTTCACAGCCCTTGATGATACAGCAACAGAGATGTCCACAGGGTTTGGGGTTGATCATGGTGGGGATGTGCTCCTTGGACTGTAGGTCTTTAAAGAACTTCATGCTACGTTCAGTCTTCTTCCTGTTTACAGAAACACGTGCTCATATCACATGACCAAATACACTGGATTACTAGACAAATTAGTAGTTGCTCGTAGAGATAGGACCTCTCTCTATCTTTGCATTTGTGCCATTATGGCGTCTGTGACAGCATGGGCAGCACCATTGAGGCTACCTCAATTTTAAAGTAGTTCACGTTCTTCTTCTTTTGTGTTTAAAAAAAAAAAAAAGTGTAAAATATATATTGATATATTGGTGATTTACCTCCTGCAGTGTTGGGAGTACTGAATCAAATCTGTGACCGCTAGATGTAGTTTGGACCACTATCAAGGTCCCAACACACCAACAGTCGTGAAGAGGGCACGACAACACCTTTTCCCCCTCAGGAGACTGAAAATAATTTGTCATGGGTCCCCAGATCCTCAAAAGGTTCTATAGCTGCACCATCGAGAGCATTCTGACGGGTTGCATCACCGCCTGGTACGGCAACTGCTCGGCATCAGACCGTAAGGCACTACAGAGGGTAGTGCGTACGGCCAAGCTTCCTGCCATCCAGGACCTTTATACCAGGCCCAAATTATTGTCCCCCTGTATATAGCCTTGTTATTGTTATTGCGTAACATTTTATTTTATTACATTTTTCACATTAATTTATTTTGTTAATATTTTCGTAACAATTTTTTTTTAACTGCACTGTTGGTTAAGGGTTTGTAAGTTTAATTTGACGGTAAGGTCTGTTGTATTCGGCGTGACATTAGATTTGATGGCGGTGATATATATCTTATAGCCATTTAAACCAATTAGAGGAAGACAATGCTCTGGTCACACCCAGTCAACACTGAAAATATATATATATATATAAACACAACATGTAAAAAGTGTTAGTTTTATGAGCTGAAATAAAATCTCTCAGAGATGTTTCATAACAAAAAATAAACTTGATGAAACTGTGGGTTTTGCAAAACCGATGATTTTCTGCACAAACTGTCAGAAACCGTCTCAGGAAGCTCATCTGCGTTGCCCTCAATAGGGAACGACGAAGCGACAGGTAGCAACAGGTAAGCTAGTGGTCAGAGCGTTGTGCCAGTAACCGAAAGGTTGCTAGATCGAATTCCCGAGCTGACAAGGTACAAATCTGTCGTTCTGCCCCCTGAACAAGGCAGTTAACCCCACTGTTCCTAGGCCGTCATTGTAAATAAGAATTTGTTCTTAATTGACTTGCCTAGTTAAAGAAAGGTAAAAAAAAAAAAAAAATTGACCTGACTGCAGTTTGGTGCTGTAACGTTTCTCATCTTGTGTGTCACGGATGTATCTCGGCTCCACCGGTACCGGGCAGATGGCGGGTATGGCGTCGTGTGTGCGTCGTGTGGGCGAGCAGTTTGCCGATGTCAACGTTGTGAACAGAGTGCCCCATGGTGACGGCGGGGTTATGGTATTGGCAGGTATAAGCCAAGGACAACAAACACAATTGCATTTTATCGATGGCAATTTGAATACACAGAGATACCGTGACGAGATCCTGAGGCCCGTTGTGGCGCCATTCATCCACCGCCTTTACCTCATGTTTCAGCACGATAATGCCCAGCTCCATGTCGCAAAGACCTGGACACAATTCCTGGAAGCTTAAAATGTCCCAGTTCTTCCATGGCCTGCGTACTCACCAGACACCCATTGAGCATGTTTGGGATGCTCTGGACAGGCGTGTCCCAGTTACCACCAATACCCAGCAGCTTCGCAGCCATTGAAGAGGAGTGGGACCAACATTCCACAGGCCACAATCAACAGCCTGATCAACTCTATGTGAAGGAGATGTGTGTCTCGCTGCATGAGGCAAATGGTCACACCAGATACTGACTGGTTTTCTGATCCACGCCCTTACTTTTTGTTTTAAGGTATCTGTGACCAACAGAGGCATATCTGTGTTCCCAGTCATGTGAAATCCATTGATTAGGGCCTAATTAATTTATTTCAATTGACTGATTTTCCGTATATGAGCAGCAACTCAGTAAAATCGTTCAAAATGTTTCCATGTTGGGTTTATTTTTGTTCAGTGTACTTTAAAATGGTGGAAGCCCCTCAATGGAAAACGCCCATGCTGAAACGTGTTAGATCTAAATCCTCGAACTCTCTCTATGGTATTGCTACAGACGGCGACAGTCGAGCGGAGAGACCACCACTTACCTTTCTGAGTTGAGGGACATCAGCTTGGCCACATCGTAACAAATACGAGCCTCTAGCACACAACAGTTTTCATAAGCCTGTCTGTAATTGAGAGAAAGGGGAAGGTGGAGAGGGAAAGAGATTGGAAAGGTAAGAATTAAAAAGGTATTGACATGGAGGAATCTGTTTTCTACAAGTCTATAGTATTCCCTTCAGTCCTTTGTTGGTTGCGGACATTACATCGTAGGTTAGAAGTCCCTCAGCAGTCTGTCTGTATAACGTGTCACAGTCATAGAAATAGGACTAAAACATAATGTAGAAGCACCACTCATTACGGTCACCAGTCCACCCATCACGGAATGTTGACTTGAACAGCAATGCCTGTTCTAGTAATTCTGTTTCTATGGTTGGTGACAGTGACCACTGCCAGTACCTATACAGAACCACACCACGGGGGGGGATTAGATTCAGATAGAAAGCATTTCAAATCAAGGAAGTGATGCATGGTCGATATTCTAGTAATCGAATGACCTTTTATCATATTCACTATTACAGGACTGTAATCTAATCACGTTGAACAAAAATATAAACGCAACATGTAAAGTGTTGGTCCCATGGCTCATGAGCTGAAATAAAAGATGCCTGAAATTTTCCATACGCACAAAAAAGCTTATTTCTCTCAAATGTTGTGCACAAATGTGTTTTTTTTTTATCCCTGTTAGTGAGCATTTCTCCTTTGCCAAGATAATCCATCCACCTGACAGGTGTGGCATATCAAGAAGCTGATTAAACAGCATGATCATTACACAGGTGCACCTTGTGCTGGGGACAATAAAAGGCCACTAAAATGTGCAGTTTTGACACACAACACAATGCCACAGATGCCTCAAGTTGAGGGAGCACACAATTTATATGCCGACTGCAGAAAAGTCCACCAGATCAGTTGCCAGGAAATTGAGTGATAATTTCTCTACCATAAGCCGCCTCTCTAAAGTCGTTTTAGAGAATTTGGTAGTACGTCCAACCGGGCCTCACAACCGGAGACGGCGTGGTGTGGGCGAGCGGTTTGCTATTGTCAACGTTGTGAACTTAGTGCCCCATAGTGGCGGTGGGGTTATGGTATAAGCAGGCATAAACTAAGGACAACAAACACAACTGCATTTTATCGATGGCAATTTGAATACACAGAGATACTGTGATGAGATCCTGAGGCCCGTTGTGGCGCCATTCATCCACCGCCTTTACCTCATGTTTCAGCATGATAATGCCCAGCCCCATGTCGCAAAGACCTGGACACAATTCCTGGAAGCTGAAAATGTCCCAGTTCTTCCATGGCCTCCATACTCACCAGACATGTCACCCATTGAGCATGTTTGGGATGCTCTGGACCGACGTGTACGACAGCGTGTCCCAGTTACCGCCAATATCCAGCAACTTCACACAGCCATTGAAGAGTGGGACAACATTCCACAGCCTGATCAACTCTATGTGAAGGAGATATTGGTCTCTCTCTCTCTCTCTCTCTCTCTCTGCAAACTACTGAACAACTGACATGTTGGTCTCTCTCTCTCTCTCTGCAGAATACTGAACAACTGAGTGTCAGCCCCTCGCCCCTCCCAGTATATCTGTCCCCCCCAGCCCCCCACCAAACCATTGAGGCTTGCCAAGTGAAATCAGGAAATCATTGGGACGGCAGGGTAGCCTAGTGGTTAGAGTGTTGGACTAGTAACCGAAAGGTTTCAAGATCGAATCCCCGAGCTGACGAGGTAAAAATCTGTCGTTCTGCCCCTGGACAAGGCAGTTAACCCCACTGTTCCTAGGCCGTCATTGTAAATAAGAATTTATTCTTAACTGACTTGTCTGGTTGTTATTTATTTATTTTTTATATGACCAGACAGGACTTACTCAAAGTGTTGCTTGATGTGCTTCTCCTCTGCATACTTGGAGATCCCGTTGACAAATAAAGTGCGTTTCACCTGAAAAGAAGAGCCAGAAATGAAGATACGGTTTTCACATTGACTTGGTACAGCCTGCATCCAGGTAGTGGAGGGATATTTAGGAACGTGTGTGTGTGTGTGTGTGCTCATATCACCCACCAGATCGTCCTCTCTGTAGTGCATCTTGGAGGTGTGTGTGTGTGAGTGTGTGTGTGTGTGCTCATACCACCCACCAGATCGTCCTCTCTGTAGTGCATCTTGGAGGTGTGTGTGTGTGTGTGTGTGTGTGTGTGTGTGTGTGTGTCTGTATACCACCCACCAGATCGTCCTCTCTGTAGTGCATCTTGGAGGTGTGTCGTCTCATGCTGTACACGGTCAGCAACAGGTAGAGGAACGCAAAGGTGGTGTGGAGCCACAGCAACATGTTACTGAGAGGAGAGAGAAACCCAGTTAGTCACAGCAGTATGTTACTGAGAGGACAAAGAAACCCAGTTAGTCACAGCAGTATGTTACTGGGAGGAGAGAGAGAGAAACCCAGTTAGTCACAGCAGTATGTTACTGAGAGGAGAGACAGAGAAACCCAGTTAGTCACAGCAGTATGTTACTGAGAGGAGAGACAGAGAAACCCAGTTAGTCACAGCAGTATGTTACTGAGAGGAGAGAGAAACCCAGTTAGTCACAGCAGTATGTTACTGAGAGGAGAGAGAAACCCAGTTAGTCACAGCAGTATGTTACTGAGAGGAGAGAGAAACCCAGTTAGTCACAGCAGTATGTTACTGAGAGAGGAGAGAGAAACCCAGTTAGTCACAGCAGTATGTTACTGAGAGGAGAGACAGAGAAACCCAGTTAGTCACAGCAGTATGTTACTGAGAGAGGAGAGAAACCCAGTTAGTCACAGCAGTATGTTACTGAGAGGAGAGAGAAACCCAGTTAGTCACAGCAGTATGTTACTGAGAGGAGAGAGAAACCCAGTTAGTCACAGCAGTATGTTACTGAGAGGAGAGAGAAACCCAGTTAGTCACAGCAGTATGTTACTGAGAGGAGAGAGAAACCCAGTTAGTCACAGCAGTATGTTACTGAGAGGAGAGAGAAACCCAGTTAGTCACAGCAGTATGTTACTGAGAGGAGAGAGAAACCCAGTTAGCCACAGCAGTATGTTACTGAGAGAGGAGATAAACCCAGTTAGTCACAGCAGTATGTTACTGAGAGGAGAGACAGAGAAACCCAGTTAGTCACAGCAGTATGTTACTGAGAGGAGAGATAAACCCAGTTAGTCACAGCAGTATGTTACTGAGAGGAGAGAAACCCAGTTAGTCACAGCAGTATGTTACTGAGAGGAGAGAGAAACCCAGTTAGTCACAGCAGTATGTTACTGAGAGGAGAGAAACCCAGTTAGTCACAGCAGTATGTTACTGAGAGGAGAGAAACCCAGTTAGTCACAGCAGTATGTTACTGAGAGGAGAGACAGAGAAACCCAGTTAGTCACAGCAGTATGTTACTGAGAGGAGAGACAGAGAAACCCAGTTAGTCACAGCAGTATGTTACTGAGAGGAGAGACAGAGAAACCCAGTTAGTCACAGCAGTATGTTACTGAGAGGAGAGAGAAACCCAGTTAGTCACAGCAGTATGTTACTGAGAGGAGAGAGAAACCCAGTTAGTCACAGCAGTATGTTACTGAGAGAGGGGACAGACAGAGAAACCCAGTTAGTCACAGCAGTATGTTACTGAGAGGAGAGAGAAACCCAGTTAGTCACAGCAGTATGTTACTGAGAGAGGGGAGAGAAACCCAGTTAGTCACAGCAGTATGTTACTGAGAGAGGGGAGAGAAACCCAGTTAGTCACAGCAGTATGTTACTGAGAGAGGAGAGAAACCCAGTTAGTCACAGCAGTATGTTACTGAGAGAGGAGAGAAACCCAGTTAGTCACATCAGTATATTACTGAGAGAGAGGAGAGAAACCCAGTTAGTCACAGCAGTATGTTACTGAGAGGGGAGAGAAACCCAGTTAGTCACAGCAGTATGTTACCGAGAGAGGGGAGAGAAACCCAGTTAGTCACAGCAGTATGTTACTGAGAGAGGGGAGAGACAGAGAAACCCAGTTAGTCACATCAGTATGTTACTGAGAGGAGAGAGAAACCCAGTTAGTCACAGCAGTATGTTACTGAGAGGAGAGAGAAACCCAGTTAGTCACAGCAGTATGTTACTGAGAGAGGGGAGAGACAGAGAAACCCAGTTAGTCACAGCAGTATGTTACTGAGAGGGGAGAGAAACCCAGTTAGTCACAGCAGTATGTTACTGAGAGAGGGGAGAGAAACCCAGTTAGTCACAGCAGTATGTTACTGAGAGAGGGGAGAGAAACCCAGTTAGTCACAGCAGTATGTTACTGAGAGAGGGGAGAGAAACCCAGTTAGTCACAGCAGTATGTTACTGAGAGAGGAGAGAAACCCAGTTAGTCACAGCAGTATGTTACTGAGAGAGGGGAGAGAAACCCAGTTAGTCACAGCAGTATGTTACTGAGAGGAGAGAGAAACCCAGTTAGTCACAGCAGTATATTACTGAGAGGAGAGAGAAACCCAGTTAGTCACATCAGTATATTACTGAGAGGAGAGAGAAACCCAGTTAGTCACAGCAGTATGTTACTGAGAGAGGGGACAGAAACCCAGTTAGTCACATCAGTATATTACTGAGAGGAGAGAGAAACCCAGTTAGTCACAGCAGTATGTTACTGAGAGAGGAGATAAACCCAGTTAGTCACAGCAGTATGTTACTGAGAGGAGAGAGAAACCCAGTTAGTCACAGCAGTATATTACTGAGAGGAGAGAGAAACCCAGTTAGTCATATCAGTATATTACTGAGAGGAGAGAGAAACCCAGTTAGTCACAGCAGTATGTTACTGAGAGGAGAGAGAAACCCAGTTAGTCACAGCAGTATGTTACTGAGAGAGGAGATAAACCCAGTTAGTCACAGCAGTATGTTACTGAGAGGAGAGAGAAACCCAGTTAGTCACAGCAGTATGTTACTGAGAGAGGGGACAGAAACCCAGTTAGTCACAGCAGTATGTTACTGAGAGAGGGGACAGACAGAGAAACCCAGTTAGTCACAGCAGTATGTTACTGAGAGGAGAGACAGAGAAACCCAGTTAGTCACAGCAGTATGTTACTGAGAGGAGAGAGAAACCCAGTTAGTCACAGCAGTATGTTACTGAGAGGAGAGAGAAACCCAGTTAGTCACAGCAGTATGTTACTGAGAGAGGGGACAGACAGAGAAACCCAGTTAGTCACAGCAGTATGTTACTGAGAGGAGAGAGAAACCCAGTTAGTCACAGCAGTATGTTACTGAGAGAGGGGAGAGAAACCCAGTTAGTCACAGCAGTATGTTACTGAGAGAGGGGAGAGAAACCCAGTTAGTCACAGCAGTATGTTACTGAGAGAGGAGAGAAACCCAGTTAGTCACAGCAGTATGTTACTGAGAGAGGAGAGAAACCCAGTTAGTCACATCAGTATATTACTGAGAGAGAGGAGAGAACCCCAGTTAGTCACAGCAGTATGTTACTGAGAGGGGAGAGAAACCCAGTTAGTCACAGCAGTATGTTACTGAGAGAGGGGAGAGAAACCCAGTTAGTCACAGCAGTATGTTACTGAGAGAGGGGAGAGACAGAGAAACCCAGTTAGTCACATCAGTATGTTACTGAGAGGAGAGAGAAACCCAGTTAGTCACAGCAGTATGTTACTGAGAGGGGAGAGAAACCCAGTTAGTCACAGCAGTATGTTACTGAGAGAGGGGAGAGAAACCCAGTTAGTCACAGCAGTATGTTACTGAGAGAGGGGAGAGAAACCCAGTTAGTCACAGCAGTATGTTACTGAGAGAGGGGAGAGAAACCCAGTTAGTCACAGCAGTATGTTACTGAGAGAGGAGAGAAACCCAGTTAGTCACAGCAGTATGTTACTGAGAGAGGGGACAGAAACCCAGTTAGTCACATCAGTATATTACTGAGAGGAGAGAGAAACCCAGTTAGTCACAGCAGTATGTTACTGAGAGAGGAGATAAACCCAGTTAGTCACAGCAGTATGTTACTGAGAGGAGAGAGAAACCCAGTTAGTCACAGCAGTATATTACTGAGAGGAGAGAGAAACCCAGTTAGTCACAGCAGTATGTTACTGAGAGAGGAGATAAACTCAGTTAGTCACAGCAGTATGTTACTGAGAGGAGAGAGAAACCCAGTTAGTCACAGCAGTATGTTACTGAGAGGAGAGAGAAACCCAGTTAGTCACAGCAGTATGTTACTGAGAGAGGGGACAGAAACCCAGTTAGTCACAGCAGTATGTTACTGAGAGAGGGGACAGACAGAGAAACCCAGTTAGTCACAGCAGTATGTTACTGAGAGGAGAGACAGAGAAACCCAGTTAGTCACAGCAGTATGTTACTGAGAGGAGAGAGAAACCCAGTTAGTCACAGCAGTATGTTACTGAGAGAGGAGAGAGAAACCCAGTTAGTCACAGCAGTATGTTACTGAGAGAGGAGAGAGAAACCCAGTTAGTCACAGCAGTATGTTACTGAGAGAGGGGACAGACAGACACCAACCATTCCTACTAAAATTGGAGCCATATGTCCAATCAAAAACACATATTTTGACCAAAATATATAATCATATATATATATATATATATATATATATATATATATATATACAGTGGGGCAAAAAAGTATTTAGTCAGCCACCAATTGTGCAAGTTCTCCCACTTAAAAAGATGAGAGAGGCCTGTAATTGTCATCATAGGTACACTTCAACTATAACAGACAAAATGAGAAAAAAAATTCCAGAAAATCACATTGTAGAATTTTTAATTAATTTATTTGCAAATTATGGTGGAAAATAAGTATTTGGTCAATAGCAAAAGTTTATCTGGGTGGTATGCAGGGTGGTATGCAGGGTGGTATGTAGAGTGGCATGCAGGGTGGCATACAGGGTGGTATGTAGAGTGGCATGCAGGGTGGCATGCAGGGTGGTATGTAGAGTGGCATGCAGGGTGGTATGTAGGGTGGTATGCAGGGTGGTATTCACGGTGGTATGTAGAGTGGTATGCAGGGTGGTATGCAGGGTGGTATGCAGGGTGGCATGCAGGGTGGTATGTAGAGTGGCATGCAGGGTGGTATGTAGAGTGGCATGCAGGGTGGTATGTAGGGTGGTATGCAGGGTGGTATTCACGGTGGTATGTAGAGTGGTATGCAGGGTGGTATGCAGGGTGGTATGCTGCTGGCATACATTTTAAGAGAAAGACGCCACTCAACGATTCAGAACATGAAGATTCATATTGGTCAAGGTAAAATGTTATTGATTGGCTGAAAGCCGTGGTATATCATACCGTATAGCACGGGTATGACAACAACAACAACACAACGTTTACTGTTCGGATAACGTTGGTAACCAGTTTCTAAAAGCAATAAGGCACCTCTGAGGTTTGTGATATATGGCCGATATACCACGGCTAAGGGCTGTGTCCAGGCGGTACCCCTGAGGTGCCTTATTGCTTAATTAGAACACAAGGAAGTTCATGTATCCCCACCATCACCCTACAATAAGGAAACAGTCATGGAGGAGCACTCACTTGGCATCCAGATTGGCTATAGTGGTACGCCCAAAACTGTAGGCATTGTTTTCTGTGTGGGGGAAAAAAAAAAGAAGAGATCATATTTTACTTCATGGTTAGCCTAGTACACAGTAGAATAATAGGACATTATGGTCTGTTGAAACAGCTAGTCCTTCTATTTCTACGATTGGGTTCTAGAATGGGAATGTACGTTATAGTTCATTCTATGATTGGGTTCTAGAATGGGAATGTACGTTATAGTTCATTCTATGATTGGGTTCTAGAATGGGAATGTACGTTATAGTTCATTCTATTTCTATGGGTGGGTTGGAGGCTCATGTGTTTTTGTCCATTCTAGTTATTCTATATCTATGGGTGGGTTGGAGGCTCATGTGTTTTTAGAGGAGCAGGAGGTTTCCTATTATATCAAAGTGAGGAAATGAATCCACAAGGCGCTGATGAGAAGAATTTGACTCATGTGATACACAGAATATATATTTTAAAATGGCCAATCTGGCCAGCATGACCACAGCTATTTCTACACAGAGGACATTGATAGTAATTACATCTAATGACAAATAGTCTGCCCTTGTACATCAAGCCGCCTCTCCCTAGAGGAGCAGCCGCCTCTCCCTAGAGGAGCAGCCGCCTCGCCCTAGAGGAGCAGCCGCCTCTCCCTAGAGGAGCAGCCGCCTCTCCCTAGAGGAGCAGCCGCCTCTCCCTAGAGGAGCAGCCGCCTCACAGCCGCCTCGCCCTAGAGGAGCAGCCGCCTCTCCCTAGAGGAGCAGCCGCCTCTCCCTAGAGGAGCAGCCGCCTCTCCCTAGAGGAGCAGCCGCCTCGCCCTAGAGGAGCAGCCGCCTCTCCCTAGAGGAGCAGCCGCCTCGCCCTAGAGGAGCAGCCGCCTCGCCCTAGAGGAGCAGCCGCCTCGCCCTAGAGGAGCAGCCGCCTCGCCCTAGAGGAGCAGCCGCCTCGCCCTAGAGGAGCAGCCGCCTCGCCCTAGAGGAGCAGCCGCCTCGCCCTCGCCCTAGAGGAGCAGCCGCCTCTCCCTAGAGGAGCAGCCGCCTCTCCCTAGAGGAGCAGCCGCCTCTCCCTAGAGGAGCAGCCGCCTCGCCCTAGAGGAGCAGCCGCCTCGCCCTAGAGGAGCAGCCGCCTCGCCCTAGAGGAGCAGCCGCCTCTCCCTAGAGGAGCAGCCGCCTCTCCCTAGAGGAGCAGCCGCCTCTCCCTAGAGGAGCAGCCGCCTCTCCCTAGAGGAGCAGCCGCCTCGCCCTAGAGGAGCAGCCGCCTCGCCCTAGAGGAGCAGCCGCCTCTCCCTAGAGGAGCAGCCGCCTCACAGCCGCCTCGCCCTAGAGGAGCAGCCGCCTCTCCCTAGAGGAGCAGCCGCCTCGCCCTAGAGGAGCAGCCGCCTCTCCCTAGAGGAGCAGCCGCCTCGCCCTAGAGGAGCAGCCGCCTCTCCCTAGAGGAGCAGCCGCCTCGCCCTAGAGGAGCAGCCGCCTCGCCCTAGAGGAGCAGCCGCCTCGCCCTAGAGGAGCAGCCGCCTCGCCCTAGAGGAGCAGCCGCCTCGCCCTAGAGGAGCAGCCGCCTCGCCCTAGAGGAGCAGCCGCCTCGCCCTAGAGGAGCAGCCGCCTCTCCCTAGAGGAGCAGCCGCCTCTCCCTAGAGGAGCAGCCGCCTCGCCCTAGAGGAGCAGCCGCCTCGCCCTAGAGGAGCAGCCGCCTCACAGCCACCTCGCCCTAGAGGAGCAGCCACCTCGCCCTAGAGGAGCAGCCGCCTCACAGCCACCTCGCCCTAGAGGAGCAGCCGCCTCGCCCTAGAGGAGCAGCCGCCTCTCCCTAGAGGAGCAGCCGCCTCGCCCTAGAGGAGCAGCCGCCTCTCGCCCTAGAGGAGCAGCCGCCTCTCGCCCTAGAGGAGCAGCCGCCTCACAGCCGCCTCGCCCTAGAGGAGCAGCCGCCTCACAGCCGCCTCGCCCTAGAGGAGCTGGAGATATGCTCCTGCCCTATGGACTCAGACAAGGCTACTTTCTCACTTACTTGTATTTGCCTCCACTTTGATGTTTCACGTGACGACAAGATGGAAAAATCACATGATATAACCCTTGAGTCATCAGAGTTAAATACAATTCAATCTATAATAATAACCTCAAAGTCCTAAAACCCCACTATCCAGACTAAAGGACTTCTGAAGTGAGGGATTTCTGATGACTACTAGAGATACGTCTCAAATGACACCCTGTTCCCTCTGAAGTGCACTACTTTAGACCAGGACCCACAGGGACACCCACAAGGACATAGGGAAATAGAGCCCTGATCTAAAGTAGTGCACTACATAGGGGATAGGGGACACCACCAGTCCAGTGTTAGTCTCAAGTATTCCTGAAGTCCCATCCGCTAAACCCCACTCACCCAATAGATTTCCTGAGAAGTTGACGGGCAGGACAATGGCCACTGAGAGCACGCCCACCACCACCAGCAGACCAATGATGTGCCTCTGGAAGGAGAGGTAGTGTACTGCATCCTCCCCACACTTTTCCCTGATCTCCTCATCCCTGGAGACAGAGAGAAACAGACAGAGAGGAGAGAGAGGAGAGGAGGGAGACAGAGAGGAGAGAAACAGACAGACAGAGACGAGGGAGACAGAGAGGTGAGAAACAGACAGACAGAGAGGAGAGAGACAGAGAAAGAGAGAAAGGAGAGAGACAGACAGAAAGGAGAGAGACAGACAGAAAGGAGAGAGACAGACAGAAAGGAGAGAGACAGACAGAGAGGAGAGAGACAGACAGAGAGGAGAGAAGAGAAGAGAGACAGACAGAGACAGAGAGAGAAAGAGAGAGATTTAACTTTTATTTAACCAGGAAAGTCCCTTTGAGGCAGAGCAGACCTCTGAACACAGTCAAATTGACAGTTTGTTTGTTAACACACACACACACACACACACACACACACACCTAAATTCCAACTCAACCACATTCTCCCTTCCTTGCTGTCCCATGCCCGCACCCAAAACTTTATTGGAGACTCACTTTATGCGGAAGATGGCTGTTAACCAGGAGCAGAAGCCCTGAAGAGAGATGAGACTCTAGGTTAGAGCTGCCGTAGATTACAGGTTATTATCCAAATGGGGGAAATTCTTCGAGCAACGTTGTGTCACAGTAGCGGACTCATAAAAGTGAGTAAGTGACCCGATTAAAACTCAAAATGTCAAGGTTCTCCCGAGCTGTGTCCTGCAGTGTTGGGATCAATTCCATTTCAATTCCAGTCAATTCAGAACATAAATCAAATTCTAATTCCACAAATTCTAATTCCACAAATTCTAATTCCAATAAGCATTGAAGAGAATTTACATTCCAGTGTAGTTCCTGAATTGAAAAGAATTTGGCCCGTAACCTCGGTATCCTGTTCTCTGGTACAATGTACACTTGGTCAGCAGTTTCAAAGTAATGCTGACAACAGGACGAAATCAACGACGTGGTTCTCTCAGCTTACTCTCTTAAAGATGCACTCTCAAACGGTTGTAGAATTTCAGTCGGTAGTTTTAAAAGTGCTGTTCAGAAGCCTAAAGTGGTAACCGTTTTTTGTTGTCTACTATATCATCCATTTGTCTACTACATCAACCAATTGTCTACTATATCATCCATTTGTCTACTACATCATCCAATTGTCTACTACATCATCCACTACATCAACCAATTGTCTACTACATCATCCACTACATCAACCAATTGTCTACTACATCATCCACTACATCATCCAATTGTCTACTACATCATCCAATGGTCTACTATATCATCCAATTGTCTACTACATCATCCAATTGTCTACGACATCATACATTTGTCTACTACATCATCCAATTGTCTACTACATCATCCAATTGTCTACTACATCATCCAATTGTCTACTACATCATCCACTACATCATCCAATTGTCTACTACATCATCCAATTGTCTACTACATCATCCAATTATCTACTACATCATCCAATTGTCTACTACATCATCCAATTGTCTACTACATCATCCACTACATTATCCAATTGTCTACTACATCATCCACTTGTCTACTACATCATCCACTACATCATCCAATTGTCTACTACATCATCCAATTGTCTACTACATCATCCACTACATCATCCACTACATCATCCAATTGTCTACTACATCATCCATTTGGTGTGACATGTTACGAATTTGTTGTGCTTAAGATCCCAGAGTACATCTTTAACATGAATTCACTAACTAAGTGGTTCTGGATAAGAGCGTCTGCTAAATGACTCAAATGTACGACAATATTTCCTGTTTGTAGTGAAGTCCCTACTGTGGTCGCTCCACACCCCATGACCCCTGATCCCAGTAAAAACAGGAAGTGGTACTTACAGTGTCTCTCTGCTCAAAGTCCACTGAGCTGGAGACAGAGGTCAGGCGTTCGTAGCGATCGGGTAGCTCCGACGTCATGGCAGACGCCACACTGCACACACACACACAATGTTAAAAAGATAGAACTAGCATTAGCCTGACGCTTCCCAACAACAAACCTGATGGAGATAGCATTAGCCTAGCATTAGCCTGACGCTTCCCAACAACAAACCTGATGGAGAATAGCATTAGCCTAGCATTAGCCTGACGCTTCCCAACAACAAACCTGATGGAGAATAGCATTAGCCTAGCATTAGCCTGACGCTTCCCAACGACAAACCTGATGGAGATAGCATTAGCCTAGCATTAGCCTGGCACTCCCCAACAACAAACTTGATGGAGATAGCATTAGCCTAGCATTAGCCTGACGCTCCCCAACAACAAACCTGATCTCAAATAGTTAGTTAGGCTGACATCAGTACAGTATCAACAGTGTGTTTATTACATATTAATTAGTTCAGTGGCCACACATGCAGTAGGGCTCTGAAATGGGCTGGAGAGGTTGGTGCTGGGCTGTATCCACACTGCTGTACCTCAGACGTCTGTAGAGTTGGCATCAATCTATCCATTCAGTCAATTCAGGAAGTAAACTTACATTCCAATTTCAGTTTATTTCCTGAATTGAATGTCGTTGATCCAAAACCTGGGAGACGGGGGCTGGGGTTTGAGTGTACGGTTGGCCTAGTGCTCATGCACCAGTCAGTGAGACAACAATCACCCAGAACAAACCTCAGCACCATGTCATTCAGTTGGAGGATTCTAGAGATACACAAACTGTCTCAGCACAGTCTGACACCCTGTTAAGATGACAGTGATTGGAAGGAAAAGCAATGAAGGGCCACCACGAGAGAGACACAGACAGATGGACAGACAGACAGACACAGACAGAGAGAGACAGAGAGACAGAAAGACAGAGAGAGAGACAGACAGAGAGACAGACAGAGAGAGAGACAGACAGAGAGACAGACAGAGAGAGAGACAGACAGAGAGAGACACAGACAGAGAGAGACACAGACAGAGAGAGACACAGACAGAGAGAGACACAGACAGAGAGAGAGAGACACAGACAGAGAGAGAGAGACACAGACAGAGAGAGAGAGACACAGACAGAGAGAGAGACAGAGACAGACAGAGAGAGAGAGAGAGACAGCGAGACAGACAGACAGCGAGACAGACAGACAGCGAGACAGACAGACAGCGAGACAGACAGACAGACAGACAGACAGACAGACAGACAGACAGACAGACAGACAGACAGACAGACAGACAGACAGACAGAGACAGACAGACAGACAGACAGACAGACAGACAGACAGACAGACAGACAGACAGACAGACAGACAGACAGACATAGACCCATTAGAGAAAGAAAGAGAGAAAGAGAGAGAGAGAGAGAGAGAGAGAGAGAGAGAAAGGGGAGGGCATTCACAAAGACAACAGAAGAACCTGAGTGTAGAATCATTGAGACACATAACAATAGAAAGATGTGACCCCCCCCCCCCCACCACGGATCAACCAGCAGAGCTTTCAGGTCCTACAGCTCAGACACTGAAACACATGCGTTTTGACTCCCAGAACTACACCAGATTGAAGCTTTTTTATCTCATATTCTTCATCAGGCAGCATTGTGATGTCATTAGGGGGTATTGTGATGTCATTATGTGAACCCCCTTTAGCCCGGGTCCCCAGATCTGAATGTGCCGATGGCATGTCAATGATCATAGGAGTTCACAAGACAGCATAAACAGATATGGGCCCAGGCTACTATTCCCCTGGTCTCCATTAGCGATGGAGGAACTGTCCAGTGTAAAACTAGATTAAAGGATGACATCACCCAGAGCTCTTTGAGGTCTCTAATGGAATGGGGGGGTGGGGGCACCCACAATGGCTATAACTCAATAGACTTCCATAGAAGGCCTCAGAGAGCTAGGGGTAGGTGTCTTGTCTAGTGCAGAAACACAGAACCACCACAGACTGATACAGGAGCTGTGGGTAGGTAGGGATAACCAGTAGCTTGACGGCGTCTACACAACCACAGGGTGAGGTGAGGTGTGTAGTTACTAGTTACCGTACCTCTCCACCCTGTAGGTATCATGCCTGCTGGGCGCCTCATGCAGTGCGCTTATACAGGAGGACAGGAGAGACATCCTGCTTCTCAGAGAGGTCAATGATGACACATAGATTAGCATATAGAGCTGATTAGTTAGTTAGGGAGAGAGAACATACAGCAACAGGGTTATAGGTGTAAAACAGAGAGAGAGAGAGACAGAGTCACAGAGAGAGAGAGACAGAGAGAGAGAGACACAGAGAGAGAGAGACACAGAGAGAGAGAGAGAGACAGAGAGACACAGAGAGAGAGAGACACAGAGAGAGAGAGAGAGACAGAGAGACACAGAGAGAGAGAGACAGAGAGAGAGAGAGAGAGAGAGAGAGAGAGAGAGAGACACAAACGCAGACCAACGCCAAATTCATGATAAGTTGAATGGATTAGAAAAAGCTATAAAGGACAATCAACATTCACTGGACTCCCCAATTACTGACCAGGAGCTCTATAAGAAACTAAACTATTACTGACCAGGAGCTCTATAAGAAACTAAACTATTACTGACCAGGAGCTCTATAAGAAACTAAACTATTACTGACCAGGAGCTCTATAAGAAACTAAACTATTACTGACCAGGAGCTCTATAAGAAACTAAACTATTACTGACCAGGAGCTCTATAAGAAACTAAACTATTACTGACCAGGAGCTCTATAAGAAACTAAACAATTACTGACCAGGAGCTCTATAAGAAACTAAACAATTACTGACCAGGAGCTCTATAAGAAACTAAACTATTACTGACCAGGAGCTCTATAAGAAACTAAACTATTACTGACCAGGAGCTCTATAAGAAACTAAACTATTACTGACCAGGAGCTCTATAAGAAACTAAACTATTACTGACCAGGAGCTCTATAAGAAACTAAACTATTACTGACCAGGAGCTCTATAAGAAACTAAACTATTACTGACCAGGAGCTCTATAAGAAACTAAACTATTACTGACCAGGAGCTCTATAAGAAACTAAACTATTACTGACCAGGAGCTCTATAAGAAACTAAACAATTACTGACCAGGAGCTCTATAAGAAACTAAACAATTACTGACCAGGAGCTCTATAAGAAGCTTCAGGCTCTCAAATCTAAAAAAGCCTGCCGACCTGATGTCATCCTAAATGAGATGCTCAAATTCACTAGTGCAAAATTTCAATTGGCCATATTAAAACTGTTTAATTTGATCCTGAGTGTAGGTTATTTCCCTGACATCTGGAATCAAGGACTCATAACCCCAATCCTTAAAAACGGAGACAAATTTGACCCTAACAATTACAGAGGCATTTGTCTGAACAGTAACCTGGGGAAGGTTTTCTGTAGTATTATAAAAGGTAAGAGTTCTAAGCACAATGTCCTGAGTAAAAGCCAAATTGGATTCATACCAAAACATCACCTGACTGATCATATTTTACACCCTACACACCCTGATAGATGCGTGTTCACCAAAATAAACATGTCCACCAAAATAATACCAAAATATACACTTGCTTTATCGATTTCCAAAAAGCATTTGATTCTATTTGGCATACAGGACTGTTCTCCAAAGTTATTGAAAGTGGTGTAGGGGGTAAAACATATGACATAATTAAATCAATGTTTACTGGCAATACGTGCAGCAGAACCAGGGGCGGGGCCTTCGCCAGGGTTGCAATCTGAGCCCTGCACTCTTCAATATTTACATCAACGAATTGGCCACTATTCTAGACAAATCCTCAGCCCCTGGTGTTAGTCTCCACAATTCAGAAGTTAAATGCCTACTCTTCGCATATGACCTATGCCTGCTGTCACCCACAGCACATGGCCTACAGCAGAGCCTGGACTTGCTAGAGCAGTACTGCCAGACCTGGGCCCTGGCAGTAAACCCCCACAGCACATGGCCTACAGCAGAGCCTGGACTTGCTAGAGCAGTACTGCCAGACCTGGGCCCTGGCAGTAAACCCCCACAGCACATGGCCTACAGCAGATCCTGGACCTGCTAGAGCAGTACTGCCAGACCTGTGCCCTGGCAGTAAACCCCCACAGCACATGGCCTACAGCAGATCCTGGACCTGATAGAGCAGTACTACCAGACCTGTGCCCTGGCAGTAAACCCCCACAGCACATGGCCTACAGCAGAGCCTGAACCTGCTAGAACAGTACTACCAGACCTGGGCCCTGGCAGTAAACCCCAAAAAGACTAATATAATGATTTTCCAGAGAAGATCCAGATCTCAAGGAATTAGACCAAAGTTCTCAATTGGTACAACATATATAGAGTACTGCACACACTACAATTACTCAGGTTTAAAAATAAGCTCAACTGGACACCATAATGAGGCAGTGAAGGAACTGAGAGAGAAAGCACGCAGGGCATTAAAAAAGAAATTCAAATTGAAATACCTATTCAAATTAGGCTAAAAATAATTGAATGTTTCATTGAACTAATTACACGTTATGGCAACGAGGTTGTGGGGTCCACTTTCAAAACAAGATTTCACCAAATGGGACAAACACCCCATTGAAACCCTGAATGCAGAGTTCTGTAAGTATCTCCTACAAGTCCGGAGGACAACTACAAACAGTGGCTAATATCCACTAATAATAAAAAATAAAAAAAAATAGCAATTAAGTTTTGGAAACATCTAAAATACCCCCTCTCATATCATTACCAAGCCCTGCAATGCCAAGAGCTGAGAAAATTAAATAGTTGTTATTTAACTAGGCAAGTCAGTTAAGAACAAATTCTTATTTTCAATGACGGCCTAGGAACAGTGCCTTGTTCAGGGGCAGAACGACAGATTTGTACCTTGTCAGCTCGGGGATTTGAACTTGCAACCTTTCGGTTACTAGTCCAACGCTCTAACCACTAGGCTACCCTGCCGCCCCAATCAATCAGAATAAACCAAATTACAACACAGTCAAAACAAAACTACATTGCTTATTGGGAAACACAAACACAAAGCAAAATGCAGTGCTATCTGGCCCTAAATCGACATTACACTGGATAACTATCTGACCATGGTTACTGATCAAAACCTTAGAAAAACCTTGACAAAGTACAGGCTCAGTGAGCACAGCCTTGAGAAGGTTTCCTGACAAAATGTCAAAAATATAAAACAATTAGAGAGTGTCATTTCCCCAAATTTAAAACCCTTATTCAAAGTTTCAAAGACCTCTCTGATGAGGATAGGCTACCCGTCCTGTTGGGGGAGGACGCAGAGAGCTCTGGGTTGGCAGCGCACTACATTGCTGCCTGCCATAAGATGAGGGACAGTGTCTGACAGACCAATCAACCTGCACATGTACTCTACTGTATGCTTATTGTTATTGTTGAATAAATGGTTATTTTGACCCTTAGTTATTGTTGTTACTGTTGACAGAGACAGAGAGAGACAGAGACAGAGACAGAGACAGAGACAGAGACAGAGACAGAGAGAGAGAGAGAGAGAGAGAGACAGAGAGACAGAGAGACAGAGAGACAGAGAGACAGAGAGACAGCAGCAGGGATAAAACCGTGGAAAGACCAGAAAGAAAGAGAGAACAGCAGGAGACAGGCTCGAATAAGAAAAGCCTGGCAGGAGAGAAGGAAAGAGAAAACCCACAACAGAGCTAGACAGGCCAACCCAACCCACACTAGCCTAGGTAGGAACAGATCCCAGCACCACAAGAGAGCTAGACAGGCCAACCCAACCCACACCAGCCTAGGTAGGAAGGGAAGGAAGAGAGTTAGATTGGTTGAAAGAGAAGAAGCAGTGTGATACAATAAGAAGACATACTGTTTCTGTTCATCCAGACGGCTGTATCGCTGATTCTGTCTTCACAGAGAGAGAAAACAAAACAGAGAAGTAAAACAACATGTCAGCTCGGGATATTCCTGGAGGAGAAACCAGTGATCAACTGTTCAGGTTAAAAAAAATATATATAATAATCACAAAAATCAGGAAGTTCAAGTTCAGATCTCTTTACAGTGACAGAGGACCTTCGACTGGGGTGAGACATACATATGAGAAACCTTTTCAAACAGCTGGACAAAAGTACAAATACTGCGGTGAGAATACACAGGTGTTTGCCTGAGTATTTTCTGGAAGGTATTAGTACCAAAAGACCAGAACTCTACTCTGTAAATGGCTGCTAGTGGTTGATGAGCAAACCAATCAAGACAGAAATGCATTAAGCCTAGACGTTAAGCCAGAATGGGATTCACCGTCTGTCTGCACGTCCTGCAGACATGCAGCTGGGTAAACAACAGGCCTATCTATGGAACACTGTGTCATTATCCACTTAGTGGAGCAGAGTTGGAGACAAACGGAGCCCCAGTCAGCACCTCAGTCATGGGACTAATGTCTAGTCTCCTCATCTACGTGTTCTCTCTCCATTACAAAAGTAGACCTTCGGCCTCTACCTCTCTCCCACGGTCCCTCTCCCTGCCTCCCTCCTTCCCTTGGTCGGTCCCTCGGTCAGTCGGTCCCGGTCCCTGTCCCTCAGTCGGTCCGTCCCTGCCTCCCCCTCCCTTGGTCGGGTCCCTGTCCCTCCCTCCCCCTCGGTCCGTCCCTGTCCCTCGGTTGGGTCCCTGTCCCTCCCTCCCTCCCCCGGTCCGTCCCTGTCCCTCGGCCGGGTCCCTGTCCCTCCCTCCCTCCCTCCCTCGGTCCGTCCCTCCCTCCCTCCCTTGAACCGTCCCTGTCCCTCCCCCTCCTGCACCCTCCCCCCTCTCTCCTCCCATCTCTCTCCTCCCATCTCTCTCCTTCCATAGCTAGCCCTGAGTCATGACTGTAGTCCTATGGGGTTAGATGCTATCAAATATCCAGCTGTGCAAATAGTGAAAAACATCAGCTGTATAAACAAACATGACCTCTGAAGGAAGGCTCAGCTGTTCTGCAGAGTATTTAAAGTGATAGAGAGTAACCATGTCATGTTTGCAGTTTCTAGGAGTTCGGTGAGTTGACTGAAGCCTAAAGCAAAGTGTATTGTCCCTTTTTACCCACTGTCCTCTCTGGCAGATGACTCAACTACTTCCTTTGACTCCCGAGCACACTGGCTCTTTCTTGATTTGTCTTTCCCCAATTCCTCACGTTCTCTCTCCTCACCTCCTTGGACCTTCTCCTGCACTGTGTTTTAAGAAGGAGACCAGGAAGTGGGATGCCAGGACAACTAATTGGGAATGAGACATTGTCCTTGGGAGTCAAAGGCAGTAGTTGACTTGTTCATCAAATCAAGATTTGGATACTGCATTACTGACCTGACCTCATTACTGACTACTAACCTGGCTTAATTACTGACTAATGACCTCATTACGGACTACTGACCTCATTACTGACCTCATTACGGACTACTAACCTCATTACTGACCTCATTACTGACTACTGACCTCATTACTAACCTCATCACTGACTACTAACCTCATTACTGACTACTGACCTCATTACTGACTACTGACCTCATTACTGACAACTGGCCTCATTACTGACCTCATTACTGACTACTGGCCTCATTACTGACCTCATTACTGACTACTGACCTGGCCTCATTACTGACTACTGACCTCATTATTGATCTCATTACTGACTACTGACCTCCTTACTGACTACTGGCCTAATTACTGACCTCATTACTGACTACTGACCTCATTACTAACCTCATTAGTGACTACTGACCTCATTACTAACCTTATTACTGACTACTGACCTGGCCTCATTACTGACTACTGGCCTCATTACTGACCTCATTACTGACCTCATTACTGACTACTAACCTCATTACTGACTACTGACCTCATTACTGACCTCATTACTGACTACTGACCTCATTACTGACCTCATTACTGACTACTGACCTCATTACTGACCTCATTACTGACCTCATTACTAACTACTGGCCTCATTACTGACTACTGGCCTCATTACTGACAACTGGCCTCATTACTGACCTCATTACTGACTACTAGCCTCATTACTGACCTTATTACTGACCTTATTACTGACTACTGGCCTAATTACTGACTACTGACCTGGCTTCATTACTGACTACTGACCTGGCTTCATTACTGACTACTGACCTGGCTTCATGACTGACTACTGACCTCATGACTGACTACTGGCCTCATTACTGACTACTGGCCTCATTACTGACTACTGGCCTCATTACTGACTACTGGCCTCATTACTGACTACTGGCCTCATTACTGACTTGGGCATTTTGAAACACTCTACTGAAAACAGTAGTACTGTACAGACTGCATGATTTTGATTGGCTTTGCCTGGGGGAACAAACAGTAAGAAAAGTGATGATTATTTCTAGTTCCTCCATTTGCCCAACATCTGTCTCTCTGTCTGTCTGAGGACAGTAAACTCTGCTGTGCGTAAACTCTGACCCAGTAGAAGCAGTCCATCTCGTGGCCTGGCTAGTCTAGGTTCTAATCTAGCTTCTCTGTCTTTCTCTCCACTGGCATCCTCTCTGTCTTTCTCCCTGCTGGCATCCTCTCTCTGTCTTTCTCCCCACTGGCATCCTCTCTCTGTCTTTCTCCCCGCTAACATCCTCTCTCTGTCTTTCTCCCCGCTGGCATCCTCTCTCTGTCTTTCTCCCCGCTAACATCCTCTCTCTGTCTTTCTCGCCGCTAACATCCTCTCTCTGTCTTTCTCCCCGCTAACATCCTCTCTCTGTCTTTCTCCCCGCTGGCATCCTCTCTCTGTCTTTCTCCCCGCTAACATCCTCTCTCTGTCTTTCTCCCCGCTGGCATCCTCTCTCTGTCTTTTTCCCCGCTGGCATCCCCTCTCTGTCTTTCTCCCCGCTGGCATCCCCTCTCTGTCTTTCTCCCCGCTGGCATCCTCTCTCTGTCTTTCTCCCCGCTGGCATCCTCTCTCTGTCTTTCTCCCCGCTGGCATCCTCTCTCTGTCTTTCTCCCCGCTGGCATCCTCTCTCTGTCTTTCTCCCCGCTGGCATCCTCTCTCTGTCTTTCTCCCCGCTGGCATCCTCTCTCTGTCTTTCTCCCCGCTGGCATCCTCTCTCTGTCTTTCTCCCCGCTGGCATCCTCTCTCTGTCTTTCTCCCCGCTGGCATCCTCTCTCTGTCTTTCTCCCCGCTGGCATCCTCTCTCTGTCTTTCTCCCCGCTGGCATCCTCTCTCTGTCTTTCTCCCCGCTGGCATCCTCTCTCTGTCTTTCTCCCCGCTGGCATCCTCTCTCTGTCTTTCTCCCCGCTGGCATCCTCTCTCTGTCTTTCTCCCCACTGGCATCCTCTCTCTGTCTTTCTCCCCACTGGCATCCTCTCTCTGTCTTTCTCCCCGCTGGCATCCTCTCTCTGTCTTTCTCTCCACTAACATCCTCTCTCTGTCTTTCTCTCCACTAACATCCTCTCTCTGTCTTTCTCTCCACTAACATCCTCTCTCTGTCTTTCTCTCCACTAACATCCTCTCTCTATCTGTTCAATAAATCTGAAAATCCCATAAAAACATATATATTTTTTTAAAAACAAGTAGTCTGTCTGGACATGTATTCTCTGGTAGAACACAAAGCACTAGCGTTACATCAGGCTGCAAAGCTAACGAGAGTTACAACAGCGAGGTCTTCTACTATTCACATTCTAAAGACTGCGGTGTAGTGATATACCTGTCTGCGTCAGTCACCAACGCCAAGCGGCCGTAGTCCCACGCTACCTTTCTCAAGATGGAGAACACAAACAGGAGTACCTAGGAATGCCAGACAGACACACACACACACACACACACACACACACACACACACACACACACACACACACACACACACACACACACACACACACGACAAAATCAAAAATCGGTCACATAAACATATTTAGCAGATGTTATTGCGAGGTGTAGCGAAAATTCTTCTGTTCCTAGATCCAGCGTTGCAGTAATATCTAACAGTACACAACAACACACACAGATCTGAAAGTAGAAGACCGTGGCGCTAGAAGCAGAGCTCCCCATGTCTGTAGGCGCCATCTTACTACGGTCTTCCATAGACAGAGGGAGAGGTCCCAATGTACACACACACGCAGAGAGGGTAGCTAGCTATTACACAATACATTATTAAAGCAAGGTGTTATTCCAACTGCTTTCCTGTATTTACATATACAGAATCAGAATCAGAACCAGGTAGACACACTACCTAGTGGTTACATCTGTCCCGTGGGGCCCGGAGTTTTCCTTGAACCAGGAACAACACTGGACCTGAGGTATAGGTTCCAGCCAACTAGAGGTTTTTTTTCCAGACCAGATGGTCAATAAAAAAATAAAACCTCTTGGCCCTACTAAATATTCATCTGAATTTGGTGTATAAATAATAAAAAGACAACGATGGACAATAAAGCTGTATCGATACAAAACCAGGAAGAAGTGACTCACCAGGAAGCACATGAAGTCGAGCGCGAGGACGGTGGGCACCCCTCCGAAGGGCAGGCCCTGGAGCACGGTGGATCGGATACGGGCGGTGTAGCAGTAGTCCCTGGAGGTCTTACCCCCACCGGAGGTGTTGCTCTGCTGGGTGGGGCAGTTACCAAGGACCCCTCCGGGACACAGAGCCCCCTGGACCACGGCCCCCCACCCCACCACACCCACCACCACCGTCAGCAGGACAGACATGCTGAGGCTTCAGCTAGGATTCAGCTCCACACTCACTGCGGCATCTTAAAACACCTGGAGGAGAACGAGAATTCAGTTAGAAATCAGCTCCACACTCACTGTGGCATCTTAAAAATGGGGCAGCAGGTAGCCTAGTGGTTAGAGCAGGTAGCCTAGTGGTTAGAGCAGGTAGCCTAGTGGTTAGAGCAGGAAGCCTAGTGGTTAGAGACAGGTAGTCTAGTGGTTAGAGACAGGTAGCCTAGTGGTTAGAGACAGGTAGCCTAGTGGTTAGAGCAGGTAGCCTAGTGGTTAGAGCAGGTAGCCTAGTGGTTAGAGCAGGTAGCCTAGTGGTTAGAGCAGGTAGCCTAGTGGTTAGAGACAGGTAGCCTAGTGGTTAGAGCAGGAAGCCTAGTGGTTAGAGCAGGTAGCCTAGTGGTTAGAGCAGGAAGCCTAGTGGTTAGAGCAGAAAGCCTAGTGGTTAGAGCAGGTAGCCTAGTGGTTAGAGCAGGAAGCCTAGTGGTTAGAGCAGGAAGCCTAGTGGTTAGAGACAGGTAGTCTAGTGGTTAGAGACAGGTAGCCTAGTGGTTAGAGCAGGTAGCTTAGTGGTTAGAGCAGGAAGCCTAGTGGTTAGAGACAGGTAGTCTAGTGGTTAGAGACAGGTAGCCTAGTGGTTAGAGCAGGAAGCCTAGTGGTTAGAGACAGGTAGTCTAGTGGTTAGAGCAGGAAGCCTGGTGGTTAGAGCAGGAAGCCTGGTGGTTAGAGCAGGAAGCCTAGTGGTTAGAGCAGGTAGCCTAGTGGTTAGAGCAGGTAGCCTAGTGGTTAGAGCAGGAAGCCTAGTGGTTAGAGACAGGTAGTCTAGTGGTTAGAGACAGGTAGCCTAGTGGTTAGAGACAGGTAGCCTAGTGGTTAGAGCAGGTAGCCTAGTGGTTAGAGCAGGTAGCCTAGTGGTTAGAGCAGGAAGCCTAGTGGTTAGAGCAGGAAGCCTAGTGGTTAGAGCAGGAAGCCTAGTGGTTAGAGACAGGTAGCCTAGTGGTTAGAGGATAGGGCCAGTAACCGAAATGTTGCTGGATCGAATCCCCGAGCTGAAAAAGGCTTTAAAAAAACATCTGCCCCTGAACAAGGCAGTTAACCCACTGTTCCCCTGAACAAGGCAGTTAACCCACTGTTCCCCTGAACAAGGCAATTAACCCACTGTTCCCCTGAACAAGGCAGTTAGCCCACTGTTCCCCTGAACAAGGCAGTTAACCCACTGTTCCCCTGAACAAGGCAGTTAACCCACTGTTCCCCTGAACAAGGCAGTTAGCCCACTGTTCCCCTGAACAAGGCAGTTAGCCCACTGTTCCCCTGAACAAGGCAGTTAACCCACTGTTCCCCTGAGCAAGGCAGTTAACCCACTGTTCCCCTGAACAAGGCAGTTAACCCACAGTTCCCCTGAACAAGGCAGTTAACCCACTGTTCCCCTGAACAAGGCAGTTAACCCACTGTTCCCCTGAACAAGGCAGTTAACCCACTGTTCCCCTGAACAAGGCAGTTAACCCACTGTTCCCCTGAACAAGGCAGTTAACCCACTGTTCCCCTGAACAAGGCAGTTAGCCCACTGTTCCCCTGAACAAGGCAGTTAACCCACTGTTCCCCTGAACAAGGCAGTTAACCCACTGTTCCCCTGAACAAGGCAGTTAACCCACTGTTCCCCTGAACAAGGCAGTTTAACCCACAGTTCCCCTGAACAAGGCAGTTAACCCACTGTTCCCCTGAACAAGGCAGTTAACCCACTGTTCCCCTGAACAAGGCAGTTTAACCCACTGTTCCCCTGAACAAGGCAGTTAACCCACTGTTCCCCTGAACAAGGCAGTTAACCCACTGTTCCCCTGAACAAGGCAGTTAACCCACTGTTCCCCTGAACAAGGCAGTTAACCCACTGTTCCCCTGAACAAGGCAGTTAACCCACTGTTCCCCTGAACAAGGCAGTTAACCCACTGTTCCCCTGAACAAGGCAGTTAACCCACTGTTCCCCTGAACAAGGCAGTTAACCCACTGTTCCCCTGAACAAGGCAGTTAACCCACTGTTCCCCTGAACAAGGCAGTTAACCCACTGTTCCCCTGAACAAGGCAGTTAACCCACTGTTCCCCGGTAGGCCGTCATTGAAAATAAGAATTTGTTCTTAACTGACTTTCCTCTTTAAATAAAAGGTCAAATTTAAACATTTAATAAAACTCCTGGAGGAGAGAGGATTCAATGCACTGCAGCCTCCGTCGTTTGGGGAATTTGATGCTCCCTGACTGTCTGGCTTTCATTGTTGGGTGATTTTTTTTATCTGGACACAAGAAACTGCATGAATGTAGATACTAGAGGTCGACCGATTAATCGGTAGCGGCATTTTTTTGGTCCTCCAGTAAAACGGTATCGGCGTTGAAAAATCATAAATCGGTCGACCTCTAATAGATACATAAATCATTCCTACAGTTTCTATTTGGTTTTCGTCATTTTCCAGTATAGTATATTGGGTTTGTAAGAAGTCGTCCACCGGATGTATCCCAAATAGCACTATATGGCCCATAGGGTTCTGGTTAAGAAGTAGTCCACTATGTAGGGAACAGGGTGTTACTTGGGATGCATTCTATCGCTTTCTTTTCACTGGTTGAGAAGAGTAGGTTGTCTCCTCTCTGGGTTGACTGTGGTCTGTGTGAACCCTGTACCCTCTATTGGCCCATTGTTCTCCATTAGCCTCCCCCTCCCTCCCTCCCTCCCTCCCTCCCTCCCTCTACGTCAGGGTGATGATGTCACAGCGTTCCAGGAGGAGGATAATTGGGTTAGTGTTTGGACAAATGAGCAGCGTTTGGTAATCCAGTGTGCGTGACCATTTTGGTGCTGTCAAAAAATGTGATTTCCACACTAGGAGGTTGAAATAAAACACTGAAAAGTATGACAATACCCTTTTTGTGTAAAACCTGTTTGGAAGAAAAAAAAAAAAAATAATCCTGGAATTTCAGCCTGTTCAGATGAGATGGAATTTTTGGGTCCAGATCATGACATCACAATCTGATCTGATTATTCTGTCCAATGAAGAGTCATCTTTTATTTGCATATGTATCCTCCTACCTTTAAGGGGTAAGCGGGGTAGGCTCTAGAGCAGGGATTATCAACTACATTCAGCCCTGGGATGATTTTATTATTGAGTGGATGGTCAAGGGGCCGGTACATCATTTAAAATCATTTGCAGGCAGCAAATTGACCATAAGAAGCCCAAACAGATATAATATTTGACTGGGGAGAAGAAAAAAAAAATAGTCAAATCTTGCTTACACAATTGTATACGATCCCGTCTCTCTATTATGTGTGGTAATACTTGAGAACAGATTCCCAAAATTAAAATAACTTGGATCTGCTGAAACAGATTGTATAGGGTCCTACTATCCCCTATGAAACAGATTCTATAGGGTCCTACTATCACCTATGAAACAGATTCTATAGGGTCCTACTATCACCTATGAAACAGATTGTATAGGGTCCCACTATCCCCTATGAAACAGATTGTATAGGGTCCTACTATCCCCTATAAACAGATTCTATAGGGTCCTACTATCCCCTATGAAACAGATTCTATAGGGTCCTACTATCCCCTATAAACAGATTGTAGAGGGCCCTACTATCCCCTATGAAACAGATTCTATAGGGTCCTACTATCCCCTATAAACAGATTGTATAGGGTCCTACTATCCCCTATAAACAGATTGTATAGGATCCTACTATCCCCTATAAACAGATTGTATAGGGTCCTACTATCCCTTATTTCTCTAGCCTCTAAACAGACAGCTTCATTGACCAGGTTCGTGTTCAGCAGGGAAACAGAAATTAGCCCAGGTAGTGCCTGCCTGTTTCGGTGTGTTCTCTTCCAATTTGATACCTAACGAACGATAGTCGACCCAATCAGGTCTGGGCTACGACGTCTTCCTACAACTGACGACACACTCGCCACGCATAACAACTTCAGACTGAAGTAGAGAATATCACGATGGCAAAGTGCCTTAATAAATCAAATGACCCAGAACAAGAAAATCAACCTGATCAGATCTACTGAGTCATATTATTATCAGTCTCCGCATTTTATTGGACCAGGACCCACAGTAGTGCACTAGGCCTATATAGGGAATAGGGTGCCTACATAGGGAATAGGGTGCCTACATAGGGAATAGGGTGCCTACATAGGGAATAGGGTGCCTACATAGGGAATAGGGTGCCTACACAGGGAATAGGGTGCCTACATAGGGAATAGGGTGCCTACATAGGGAATAGGGTGCCTACATAGGGAATAGGGTGCCTACATAGGGAATAGGGTGCCTACATAGGGACTAGGGTGCCATTTGGGACACATAGAAGATGTTCCCAGCTGTCGTCAACATATTTCCACAAATCTAATATGCATAATCTGTGAAGGAGACGGAGGGACTTTTTTGAAAGTCACACAAACAACCCCTCTGTCAGCACTTCAACTGTTAAACTGGCTGACTGAAACTCTAGGCCACACCACACACAGTGTACAGACATCATAGTTCAAGGCACGTATTAGTCTGAGGCAAACAAGAAGAAAATCCTGAAGAAGAAGAAACAAGAAGAAAATCCACCTCCTACAGTATCCTCCAGGCCTATCCACCTCCTACAGTATCCTCCAGGCCTATCCACCTCCTACAGTATCCTCCGGGCCTATCCACCTCCTACAGTATCCTCCAGGCCTATCCACCTCCTCCAGGCCTATCCACCTCCTACAGTATCCTCCAGGCCTATCCACCTCCTCCAGGCCTATCCACCTCCTACAGTATCCTCCAGGCCTATCCACCTCCTACAGTATCCTCCAGGCCTATCCACCTCCTCCAGGCCTATCCACCTCCTACAGTATCCTCCAGGCCTATCCACCTCCTACAGTATCCTCCGGGCCTATCCACCTCCTACAGTATCCTCCAGGCCTATCCACCTCCTCCAGTATCCTCCAGGCCTATCCACCTCCTACAGTATCCTCCAGGCCTATCCACCTCCTACAGTATCCTCCAGGCCTATCCACCTCCTCCAGGCCTATCCACCTCCTACAGTATCCTCCAGGCCTATCCACCTCCTCCAGGCCTATCCACCTCCTACAGTATCCTCCAGGCCTATCCACCTCCTACAGTATCCTCCAGGCCTATCCACCTCCTACAGTATCCTCCAGGCCTACCCACCTCCTACAGTATCCTCCAGGCCTATCCACCTCCTCCAGTATCCTCCAGGCCTACCCACCTCCTACAGTATCCTCCAGGCCTATCCACCTCCTCCAGTATCCTCCAGGCCTACCCACCTCCTACAGTATCCTCCAGGCCTACCCACCTCCTCCAGTATCCTCCAGGCCTATCCACCTCCTACAGTATCCTCCAGGCCTATCCACCTCCTACAGTATCCTCCAGGCCTATCCACCTCCTACAGTATCCTCCAGGCCTATCCACCTCCTACAGTATCCTCCAGGCCTATCCACCTCCTACAGTATCCTCCAGGCCTATCCACCTCCTACAGTATCCTCCAGGCCTATCCACCTCCTACAGTATCCTCCAGGCCTATCCACCTCCTACAGTATCCTCCAGGCCTACCCACCTCCTACAGTATCCTCCAGGCCTATCCACCTCCTCCAGTATCCTCCAGGCATCCACCTCCTCCAGGCCTATCCACCTCCTCCAGGCCTATTCACCTCCTACAGTATCCTCCAGGCCTATCCACCTCCTACAGTATCCTCCAGGCCTACCCACCTCCTACAGTATCCTCCAGGCCTATCCACCTCCTCCAGGCCTATCCACCTCCTCCAGGCCTATCCACCTCCTACAGTATCCTCCAGGCCTATCCACCTCCTACAGTATCCTCCGGGCCTATCCACCTCCTACAGTATCCTCCAGGCCTATCCACCTCCTCCAGGCCTATCCACCTCCTACAGTATCCTCCAGGCCTATCCACCTCCTACAGTATCCTCCGGGCCTATCCACCTCCTACAGTATCCTCCAGGCCTATCCACCTCCTACAGTATCCTCCAGGCCTATCCACCTCCTACAGTATCCTCCAGGCCTATCCACCTCCTACAGTATCCTTCAGGCCTACCCACTTCCTACAGTATCCTTCAGGCCTATCCACCTCCTACAGTATCCTCCAGGCCTATCCACCTCCTACAGTATCCTCCAGGCCTATCCACCTCCTACAGTATCCTCCAGGCCTATCCACCTCCTACAGTATCCTCCAGGCCTATCCTTCTCCTACAGTATCCTCCAGGCCTATCCACCACCTCCAGGCCTATCCACCACCTCCAGGCCTATCCACCACCTCCAGGCCTATCCACCACCTCCAGGCCTATCCACCTCCTCCAGGCCTATCCACCTCCTCCAGGCCTATCCACCTCCTCCAGGCCTATCCGCCTATCCACCTCCTCCAGGCCTATCCACCTCCTCCAGGCCTATCCACCTCCTCCAGGCCTATCCACCTCCTCCAGGCCTATCCACCTCCTACAGTATCCTCCAGGCCTATCCACCTCCTCCAGGCCTATCCACCTCCTCCAGGCCTATCCACCTATCCACCTCCTCCAGGCCTATCCACCTCCTCCAGGCCTATCCACCTCCTCCAGGCCTATCCACCTCCTCCAGGCCTATTCACCTCCTACAGTATCCTCCAGGCCTATCCACCTCCTACAGTATCCTCCAGGCCTACCCACCTCCTACAGTATCCTCCAGGCCTATCCACCTCCTCCAGGCCTATCCACCTCCTCCAGGCCTATCCACCTCCTACAGTATCCTCCAGGCCTATCCACCTCCTACAGTATCCTCCGGGCCTATCCACCTCCTACAGTATCCTCCAGGCCTATCCACCTCCTCCAGGCCTATCCACCTCCTACAGTATCCTCCAGGCCTATCCACCTCCTACAGTATCCTCCAGGCCTATCCACCTCCTACAGTATCCTCCGGGCCTATCCACCTCCTACAATATCCTCCAGGCCTATCCACCTCCTACAGTATCCTCCAGGCCTATCCACCTCCTACAGTATCCTCCAGGCCTATCCACCTCCTACAGTATCCTCCAGGCCTACCCACTTCCTACAGTATCCTTCAGGCCTATCCACCTCCTACAGTATCCTCCAGGCCTATCCACCTCCTACAGTATCCTCCAGGCCTATCCACCTCCTACAGTATCCTCCAGGCCTATCCACCTCCTACAGTATCCTCCAGGCCTATCCTTCTCCTACAGTATCCTCCAGGCCTATCCACCACCTCCAGGCCTATCCACCACCTCCAGGCCTATCCACCTCCTCCAGGCCTATCCACCACCTCCAGGCCTATCCACCACCTCCAGGCCTATCCACCTCCTCCAGGCCTATCCACCTCCTCCAGGCCTATCCACCTCCTCCAGGCCTATCCACCTCCTCCAGGCCTATCCACCTCCTCCAGGCCTATCCACCTCCTCCAGGCCTATCCGCCTATCCACCTCCTCCAGGCCTATCCACCTCCTCCAGGCCTATCCACCTCCTCCAGGCCTATCCACCTCCTCCAGGCCTATCCACCTCCTACAGTATCCTCCAGGCCTATCCACCTCCTCCAGGCCTATCCACCTCCTCCAGGCCTATCCACCTATCCACCTCCTCCAGGCCTATCCACCTCCTCCAGGCCTATCCACCTCCTCCAGGCCTATCCACCTCCTCCAGGCCTATCCACCTCCTCCAGTATCGGGTGCACAACCTCTACTGGGCCTAGTCTATACACTGACGGACTATATGACAGTATCGGCTGGAGGCCTTCAACCTCTAGGCCTGGTGTTGTTTTCTTCCGTTTAAGAAACATTTTTCAACAGAACCGGCGGAATGACCCCCACCGCACATAGAGTTAACTTTCATAGCAGCAACATACAACCGTCATCATCACTTTGCTCGTTGTATAATTGTCTCTCTCTTCCTCTCACCTTTTCCCTTCGCTTGTGGACTTGTGCACAACACAACATCTGTGACCTGGCCGAAAAACCTCTCCAAACCAAACCTTCATGCCATAAACGCTACACAGCCTACATCGTTGTCACCATATTAACTAAGGTCCTAGTCAAGCTACTAGAACTAATGAGTTAGTAAACCCGCTACAATCACGTAGTACAGTGTACAGCATGCAGTTTATCAGTTATTCCGGCGGGGCCCCGGTGGCAATACATTAACAAAAGTGAAAGCTTACCATAACTGATGAGTTCCAGTGTTGATAAGAATGGTCTTAGCCAGCTAGCTAACATACATAGCATTCCTCTCTGTTTGAGTCAGGTTGTTGAGCTAAACTAGCTAGCTAACATACATAGCATTCCTCTCTGTTTGAGTCAGGTTGTTGAGCTAAACCTGGAATTAAAATATTTTTTTTTTTGGGGGGGGGGGATTTGTATAATTTGATTTACACAACATGCCTACCACTTTGAAGATTAGAAAAACATTTTTTTTTATGTGAAACAAACAAGAAATAAGACAAAAGAAACAGGACTTGAGCGTGCATAACTATTCACCCCCACATAGTCAATACTTTGTTGAGTCACCGTTTGCAGCCATTATTACAGCTGCAAGTCTCTTGGGGTATGTCTCTATAAGCTTGGCACATATAGCCACTTGGATTTTTGCCCATTCTTCAAGGCAAAACTGCTCCAGCTCCTTCAAGTTGGATGGGTTCTGCTGGTGTACAGCAATCTTTAAGTCATACCACAGATTCTCAATTGGATTGAGGTCTGGGCTTTGACTAGGCCATTCCAAGACATTTAAATGTTTCCCCTTAAACCACTCAAGTGTTGCTTTAGCAGTATGCTTAGGGTCATTGTCCTGCTGGAAGGTGAACCTCCATTCCAGTCTCAAATCTCTGGAAGACTGAAACAGGTTTCCTTCAAGAATGTCCCTGTATTTAGCGCCATCCATCATTCCTTCAATTCTGACCCAGAGCATGATGCTGCCACCACCACGCTTCACTGTGGGGATTGTGTTTTCGGGGTGATGAGAGGTGTTGGGTCCCTGAGTTTTGGTGTGCGGCCCTCTCTTGGCAGGTTTGTTGTGGTGCCATATTCATCAAATGTTTTAATCGTGGATTTAATGATGCTCCGTGGATGTTCAAAGATATTGATATTTTTTTATAACCCAACCCTGATCTGTACTTCCCCACAACTTTGTCCCTGACCTGTTTGGAGAGCTCCTTGGTCTTCATGGTGCCACTTGCTTGGTAGTGCCCCTTGCTTAGTGGTGTTGCAGACTCTGGGGCCTTTCAGAACAGGTCTATATATATACTGAGATCATGTGACACTTCGATTGCACACAGGTGGACTTTAACTAATTATGTGACTTCTGAAGGTAATTGGTTGCACGCACCACTTGTCCATATTTTACATTTTTTAAACAACTTGTTTTTTTCTTCATTTCACTATTTTGTGTTTGTCCATTACATGAAATCCAAATATAAATCAATTTAAATTTCAGGTTGTAATGCAACAAAATAGGAAAAACGCCAAGGGGGATGAATACTTTTGCTAGGTACCACAGATATACAGGCTAGGTACCACAGATATACAGGCCTGGTAAGTGCACCCTGTGAATGACTCCGCATGGAAACAGTGTGACTGGGCTACCACCGTCACCAAGCTAGCCCACCTGACCTGAGCCGGTTGCCATGACACCACCGCCACGTTCTGCCAGAGATTCTCACAACAGTACAAACAAAAGGAGCATGGAGGCAATGGGGGAGACAATCACATGCTGAGCCCTGGTTAAACTAAATTCACCGTCTGCTAGATGGGTAGAGTCAATGGGCTGATTGCTCGTCTACTGGCCTGACTGGCTCAAAATAATCTGTGTTGTGGGCTGGGGGGGATAAGCTAGATCGGGCGTCCACAACCCTGTCCCTGGAGAGAAACCCTCCTGTAGGTTTTAACTCCAACCCTGTTCCTGGAGAGAGACCCTCCTGTAGGTTTTAACTCCAACCCTGTTCCTGGAGAGCTACCCTCCTGTAGGTTCTAACTCCAACACTGTTCCAGGAGAGAGACCCTCCTGTAGGTTTTAACTCCAACCCTGTTCCTGGAGAGAAACCTGGAGAGAAACCCACCTGTAGGTTTTAACTCCAACCCTGTTCCTGGAGAGCTACCCTCCTGTAGGTTCTAACTCCAACCCTGTTTCTGGAGAGCTACCCTCCTGTAGGTTCTAACTCCAACCCTGTTCCTGGAGAGAAACCCACCTGTAGGTTTGAACTCCAACCCTGTTCCTGGAGAACTACCCTCCTGTAGGTTATAACTCCAACACTGTTCCAGGAGAGAGACCCTCCTGTAGGTTTTAACTCCAACCCTGTTCCTGGAGAGAAACCTGGAGAGAAACCCACCTGTAGGTTTTAACTCCAACCCTGTTTCTGGAGAGCTACCCTCCTGTAGGTTCTAACTCCAACCCTGTTCCTGGAGAGAAACCCACCTGTAGGTTTGAACTCCAACCCTGTTCCTGGAGAACTACCCTCCTGTAGGTTATAACTCCAACGCCAGTTGTAACTAACCTGGTTCATCTTATCAACCAGCTAATTATTAGAATCAACTAGATTAGGTTTGGAGTGAACCCAATCAGGTGTATTAGTTTTGGTTTGTAGATAACCCAATCAGGTGTGTTAGATTAGGTTTGGAGTGAACCCAATCAGGTGTGTTAGATTAGGTTTGGAGTGAACCCAATCAGGCCCCCGAGGACTGGAGTTGTCTCTTTTGCCCCAGCCAGCACACCTGACTCCAATAATCAACTAATCATGAGCTTCAGTTTAGAAGGCAATTTGTTTAAAATCAGCTGTTTGCTAGGGATGGGGGAAAAGTGGGACACGACCAGAGGACTGGAGATGCCCATCCCCGGGCTTGATAGAATGGAAGAACAATGAGGCTAAGAAAAGGTTTGTTCAGTGGAATACTCATACAGTGGAATACATGTTTTGAGTGGAGTGAACCATCTCTTGAAGGAGTATTTGTAGCAGCCTGTGGGCCTATAAACCTGTAACAGCCTGTTGGCCTATAAACCTGTAACAGCCTGTTGGCCTATAAACCTGTAACAGCCTGTTGGCCTATAAACCTGTAACAGCCTGTTGGCCTATAAACCTGTAACAGCCTGTTGGCCTATAAACCTGTAACAGCCTGTTGGCCTATAAACCTGTAACAGCCTGTTGGCCTATAAACCTGTAACAGCCTGTTGGCCTATAAACCTGTGACAGCCTGTTGGCCTATAAACCTGTAACAGCCTGTTGGCCTATAAACCTGTGACAGCCTGTTGGCCTATAAACCTGTAACAGCCTGTGGGCCTATAAACCTGTAGCAGCCTGTTGGCCTATAAACCTGTAACAGCCTGTTGGCCTATAAACCTGTAGCCTGTGGGCCTATAAACCTGTAACAGCCTGTTGGCCTATAAACCTGTAACAGCCTGTTGGCCTATAAACCTGTAACAGCCTGTTGGCCTATAAACCTGTAACAGCCTGTTGGCCTATAAACCTGTGACAGCCTGTTGGCCTATAAACCTGTGACAGCCTGCTGGCCTATAAACCTGTGACAGCCTGTTGGCCTATAAACCTGTAGCCTGTGGGCCTATAAACCTGTGACAGCCTGTTGGCCTACCAGTCAGGACAGTAGACCTACCACTCAAGTATCGATGCAGCCTACTAACTAGTTTGGTTCTCAATCTGTTTGTTTTGAACCGTCTGGTTGAGAGTTGGGACCAGAGTGAGAATCAGTTGGGACCAGAGTGAGAATCAGTTGGGACCAGAGTGAGAATCAGTTGGGACCAGAGTGAGAATCAGTTGGGACCAGAGTGAGAATCAGTTGGGACCAGAGTGAGAGTCAGCTGGGACCAGAGTGAGAGCCATCTAGACAGACAGGCCATCTAGACAGACAGGCCATCTAGACAGACAGGCCATCTAGACAGACAGGCCATCTAGACAGACAGGCCATCTCGACAGACAGCCAATCTAGACAGACAGCCAATCTAGACAGACAGGCCATCTAGACAGACAGCCAATCTAGACAGACAGGCCATCTAGACAGACAGGCCATCTCGACAGACAGCCAATCTAGACAGACAGCCAATCTAGACAGACAGGCCATCTAGACAGACAGCCAATCTAGACAGACAGCCAATCTAGACAGACAGGCCATCTAGACAGACAGCTGCGCGGGCCAGATCACCTCAAATAACAACTGCTCTATCAGTCCAACTATACAAAACAAGAAGTAGGCAGTCTTCAAGAACATGCCTTATGAGCCAAATATAGCCTAACTGTCTTGCCCCATCATAACCCCAAAATATAGGCCTACGGTTGTTTGAAAAGACTGCTAACCTCTTGTCTTGCATAATATGAGTGTTCAGGTAAATGAAATGACCATTTGAGGTTTAACAGCTGTAAATATTACAGATTGTACCTTAACATAAGCATAAAAAAAGTGGGTCACTTTAATTTTGATAAAAACAGTGTGTTTATTTCTTTGGTCACTTCACTTCAACTAGAAGTCTCCCCCAGTGTGGGCCGGAAGAGATTCACCGCCTGTACGGCTGGATTGGACCCTTATCAAATATCTTGAAGGTTTTCTAAAAACACTCAACTGATTAGCCTCCAGTTGTGTGACATCGTGGTAATCCAGACGGATCTATTACAAAGCATGATCAATGAGTTAGCCAGCTACCAGAAATAACTATAGATTTTCTGGTTTGTAAAAGAAAGCTACATTTAGATATGTTTTCTTGGTGTTGAATTAAGTAGACCATGCCTATTTTATTTTATTTTTTTAAAAGACTATCAAACATTATAATATTTAGGCAAGTTAGCAGGTTAACTCCTTGATCCTGCTTTGTGGTATAAACCTCTGTGTTACTAGGCTAACTCAAGACCTAGCTTTGTACAGCAGTAATGTTGATGTCCTTAAATGATTGACAGGCTATGAATTGACCCACAAGGCCAATAGCTCCTATTCTGCCCTATTCTAGATTATCATCAGCCTAGAAATGTTCAATTTGATTTGACTACTGCCCCGTAGCACTCACTTCTGTTATCATGAAGTGCTTTGAGAGGCTAGTCAAGGATCATATCACCTCACCTGCCACCCTAGACCGACTTCAGTTTGCATTCCGCCCCAATAGGTCCACAGATGATGCAATCGCCATCACACTGACCTATCCCATCTGGACAAGAGGAATACCTATCTAAGAATTCTGTTCATTGACTACAGCTCAGCATTCAACATCAAGGACATCAACCACCCGAGTCACTGCCTGTTCACCCCGCTATCATCCAGAAGGCGAGGTCAGTACAGGTGCATCAAAGCTGGGACCGAGAGACTGAAAAACAGCTTCTATCAAGGCCATCAGACTGCTAAACAGCCACCACTAACACAGAGAGGCTGCTGCCAACATAGAGACTCATATCACTGGCCACTTTAATAATGTTAACATATCTTACATTACTCATCTCATATGTATATACTGTACCTTATACCATCTACTGAACCATGCCTATGCCGCTCATCCATATTTATATGTAGATATTCTTATTCCATCCCTTCAGATGTGTGTATTAGGTAGTTGTTGGGGAATTGTTAGATTACTTGTTAGATATTACTGCACTGTCGGAACTAGAAGCACAAGCATTTCGCTACACTTGCATTAACATCGGCTAACCATGTCAATGTGACCAATAAAATTTGATTTGGATTTGAAGAGGGTACAGCCAGGCACTGATGCGTGCGGTTGAGTCCATTTCTGTGGTAACATGGACTCTTAACAACATGATGAGGCTTTGCTGCTCCTTGCTGAAACAAGCAAGGTCTTGTAGCAAACTAATCTTCAGTTGCCTAGGCAACACCGCCAACAATGCAACAGCAGTAAACATAGAAATAGAATAAACAGAACAGGCTTGGAACCTCTAAGACTGGAAATGTGTCTTGTAAAACGCATGGGTCCACTCACAATGGCTGCCTGGTATTGTGATGCAATCATTTCCATGGTGATGTAGAATGTTCATTCAAATGATGTTAAGTGATGTGGCGCATGCAATAGAATGTATGTTGAATCAACAAAACGACAGCACATTGATGGGTACACTTCCTGCTTTTACGTCCTGCTTTGTTTCTATCGGCACACTCGCAATAGCCACCAGTCAACCCATTATGCCATGATTGACTGGAATGTCTACGCAGTTTTATTCATTCTATGGCAGCACATGTTGTCAGGAGCGCAGCGTTGCAGTCCTTGACACAAACCTGTGCACCTGGCACCTACTACCATACCCCCGTTCAAAGGCACTTAAATATTTTGTCTTGTCCGTTCACCCTCTGAATGGGACACATACACAATCCATGTCTCAGTTGTCTCAAGACTTAAAAATCCTTCTTTAACCAGGTCTCCTCCCCTTCATCTACAGTGATTGAAGTGGATTTAACAGGTGACATCAATATGGGATTATAGCTTTCACCTGGATTCACCTGGTCAGTCTGTGTCATGGAAAGAGCAGGTGTTCCTAATGTTTTTTTACACTCAGTCTATAACAGGATAATAACCTTGAAGTAATGAACGTCTCTCACTATGCACTTATAAATCAGAGTTGAGTAGGTTACTTTCTAAATGCAACCCGTTAGTCACAATCCCTTTTTAACATGACCTACATGATACAGAACAGAACAGCAATAACGATATGATTAGGTCATGTTTATGTTCATGTTCATATATGACCAAGCAAACCCGACTGATATTACGTGAACACCTGGCTTCAAAGTGTTTGAAATCATTTCCAGTGCTCTAGCTGTGCTTGAAGAAAACAGGCAACAACAAAAAAAAAGGGGGGGGGGGGGGGGGGGAGGGTCTTAACCTTGTACCAATAAACACTCGATTTTTTTTGTTGTTGTTGCTTTCTGTTGCAAAATGTTGTTATTTTTTTTCTCCGTTGCACCATAACGAATACAGCCCATCTTCACAGCTGTGTCTTCCTACACAATGGAGAATGGAGTCACAGTAAACAAGTCTTGTGGGCAGCAACAGTACAGCAGTGAGAGGAGACATTGAGAGCTGTTTTCTAACAGAGGTCTGATATGATCTTCACAGCAGACCTCAAATGTTTTTTTTTTTTTAAAGTCGAACATTAGCAAGCTGTTTCCCCAGTCACAGATAAAAGGGGTTGGAAGCTTGTATTTTAACAAGATGTTGTTCTCGAACTTGTCTGATTAAGATAGAGGAAAAGACCCTACAGCCACAGCAAGCCTCATCGAACTTTCATGAAAGCAAGATCTCTCTCTCTCTCTCTCTCTCTCTAGCCCGTGGGAAACAACTGATCCAAATGTAGCATGCGGTCGGTCAGAGGAATCGATTCATACGGTACGAATGGTCAGTTCACTAAACATGTTTAGCTCATTTTACTATCTACCTTCTGAAAATGCCTCATATTTGACTGACGCGTCCTCTCCTTCAGTGTGGAACTAAGCGCGTAACTGACCAGGGTTTCCGTTAGGAAAATGTGACGGTCAGACAACCTGACCGGGAAGATTTCAAATTGAGAGGCCATTTTGAGAAATTTACCAGATCCACATGCATCGGGTGCATAACCCATTACCCACAGTTCTCAGAATGACAGGAATGCCATTTAGAGGATGGTAATGCATCTCAACAGAACATTTAGAGGATGGTAATGCATCTCAACAGAACATTTAGAGGATGGTAATGCATCTCAACAGAACATTTATAGGATGGTAATGCATCTCAACAGAACATTTAGTGGATGGTAATGCATCTCAACAGAACATTTAGTGGATGGTAATGCATCTCAACAGAACATTTAGAGGATGGTAATGCATCTCAACAGAACATGCAACTTGTGTAATGAAGCAAACATTTGTCATAATGCAATTAGCTGGAAACCACCTTTCTAACCAGAACACCTGGGGAAACACCATTCTAAACAGAACACCTGGGGAAACACCATTCTAAACAGCACACCTGGGGAAACACCATTCTAAACAGCACACCTGGGGAAACACCATTCTAAACAGCACACCTGGGGGAACACCATTCTAAACAGATCATCTGATAGTGGTTCCATATGTGAAAGAGCTGTTAGATTCTTAGAAAGAGGGGGAATCTAAAGACGCAACAACCAGGATGGGTTGATGATATGACCAGGATGGGTTGATAATATGACCAGGATGGGTTGATGATATGACCAGGATGGGTTGATGATATGACCAGGATGGGTTGATGATATGACCAGGATGGGTTGATGATATGACCAGGATGGGTTGATGATATGACCAGGATGGGTTGATAATATGACCAGGATGGGTTGATGATATGACCAGGATGGGTTAATATGACCAGGATGGGTTGATTTTTATTTTACCTTTATTTAACTAGGCAGTTAGGAACAAATTCTTATTTTCAATGACGGCCTAGGAACAGTTAACTGCATTGTTCAGGGGCAGAACAACAGATTTGTACCTTGTCAGCTCGGGGGATTGAACTTGCAAACTTCCGGTTACTAGTCCAACGCTCTAACCACTAGGCTACCCTGCCACCCAAATCAACCAGGATGGGTTGATAATACGACCAGGATGGGTTGATAATACGACCAGGATGGGTTGATAATACGACCAGGATGGGTTGATAATATAACCAGGATGGGTTGATAATATAACCAGGATGGGCTGATAATATAACCAGGATGGGTTGATAATATAACCAGGATGGGTTGATAATATAACCAGGATGGGTTGATAATATAACCAGGATGGGTTGATAATATAACCAGGATGGGTTGATAATATAACCAGGATGGGCTGATAATATAACCAGGATGGGTTGATAATATAACCAGGATGGGTTGATAATATAACCAGGATGGGTTGATAATATAACCAGGATGGGTTGATAATATAACCAGGATGGGCTGATAATATAACCAGGATGGGCTGATAATATAACCAGGATGGGTTGATAATATAACCAGGATGGGCTGATAATATAACCAGGATGGGTTGATAATATAACCAGGATCGTTCCTTTGGCTTTTGGACAACCAAAAAAAGTTATTATGAAAACCAATAGAACTGGAGAGAAATGGCATAGCGGTGGGTCCAATAGGGAAGTAAATGGTAACCAATAGAACAGGAGAGAAATGGGAAGTAGGGAAGTCAATGGTAACCAATAGAACAGGAGAGAAATGGGGAAGTAGGGAAGTAAATGGTAACCAATAGAACAGGAGAGAAATGGGGAAGTAGGGAAGTAAATGGTAACCAATAGAACAGGAGAGAAATGGGGAAGTAGGGAAGTAAATGGTAACCAATAGAACAGGAGAGAAATGGGAAGTAGGGAATGGTAACCAATAGAACAGGAGAGAAATGGGGAACTAGGGAAGTAAATGGTAACCAATAGAACAGGAGAGAAATGGGGAAGTAGGGAAGTAAATGATTTAAACACAGAGGAATCGAGAATCATTGGTTCTTGAAAACAATTGCTGTGGATCGTTTCAAAATCACAAGCTCGTAGGCCATGCCTATTTGGGCAGCCCGCGTGGCAATAGGCATTAGACGTCGACCGATTAATCGGAACGGCCGATTAATTAGGGCTGATTTCAAGTTTTCATAACAAATCGGTAATCGGCATTTTTGGACACCGATTATGGCCGATGACATTGCACTCCACGAGGAGACTGCGTGGCAGGCTGACTACCTGTTACGCGAGTGCAGCAAGGAGCCACGGTAAGGTGCTAGCTAGCATTAAACTTATCTTTATAAAAAATAATCAATCTTAACATAATCACTAGTTAACTACACATGGTTGATGATATTACTAGTTCATCTAGTTTGTCCTGCGTTGCATATAATCGATGCGGTGCCTGTTAATTTATCATTGAATCACAGTCTACTTCACCAAACGGGTGATTTAACAAGCGCATTCATGGAAAAAGCACTATCGTTGCACCAATGTGAACCTAACCATAAACATCAATGCCTTTCTTAAAACCAATACACATGTATATTTTTTTTAAATCTGCATATTTAGTTAATATTGCCTGCTAACATGAATGTCTTTTAACTAGGGAAATTGTGTAACTTCTCTTGCGTTCCGTGCGAGCAGTCAGGGCATATGCAGCAGTTTGGGTATATGCAGCAGTTTGGGCCGCCTGGCTCGTTGCCAACTGTGTGAAGACCATTTCTTCCTAACAAAGACCGTAATTAATTTGCCAGAATTTTACATAATTATTAAATAACATTGAAGGGTTGTGCAATGTATTTAGATGCCAACCGTTAGATAAAATACGGAACGGTTCCGTATTTCACTGAAAGAATAAAAGTTTTGTTTTCGAAATGATAGATTCCGGACTTGACCATATTAATGACCAAAGGCTCGTATTTGTGTGTGTTATTATATTATAATTAAGTCTATGATTTGATAGAGCAGTCTGACTGAGCGGTGGTAGGCAGCAGCAGGCTCGTAAGCATTCATTCAAACAGAACTTTCCTGCATTTGCCAGCAGCTCTTCACAATGCTCCAAGCATTGCGCTGTTTATGACTTCAAGCCTATCATCTCCCGAGATTAGGCTGGCAATACTAAAGTACCTATTAGAACATCCAACAGTCAAAAGGTATATGAAATAGAAATGGTATAGAGAGAAATAGTCCTATAATTCCTATAATAACTACAACCTAAAACATCTTACCTTGGAATATTGAAGATTCGTATTAAAAGGAACCACCAACTGTCATATGTTCTCATGTTCTGAGCAAGGAACTTAAAACGTTAGCTTTTTTTACATGGCACATATTGCACTTTTACTTTCTTCTCCAACACTTTGTTTTTGCATTATTTAAACCAAATTGAACATTTAAACCAAATGAACACTTATTTTAACTTAATATAATACATCAGCATGTCCATAACAGAGGCTGGTGATCTGGCATCAGTTGCTTTTCGATTTGTACCGTTTTCATTCACATTTAAAATGATTAACCCACTTCACTTGACAATGATTGAGAAATGAAAACATTATTATTGAAATTAAACTGTAACACGAAAATGTGGATATGAAAAAAAAATCACAACTGGCACACAGAATGGTGGAAACGGTCAGAATAAATTCAAAGCTTCCCCAAACTTCAACCTCACACATGAAACTTCAACCACCTATGAAGTCTTTATAAAATAACTGCCTCCACGTTTCCATGGTGGGATTTTTCCTATAGGCTACTCATAATATGAAATAAACATTTTAAAAACTTCCGGTTTCAAACAATTAGGTATGTTTTCAAAATGCATACGACCTCCAGCTCACATTGTAAAGTGGTAGGTGCCACGCTCTGATAGACTGTTGCCTGCACGTGAACGATGAATTGGGAGGCGTTCTTCAATTATTGCCAGTTGAGAAATAAAAAAAATAGTATCTCCTTTTAAAACGTTTGCACGCAATTGCATTTATGATCGTTACGCAATGAATGGGCTTATTAAAGCACGTGTTTTACTCCGGCAGCCGAGCAGCTGAGCAGGAGGAGAAACCCCGCTCAAAATAGGCTCTGTATGCTGTGCACGTGTGATAGTTACGTTGGATAAATAAGATACGTGATGATACAAAAACAGGCCAATTTTAATTATGCAGATTAACCAAAAGACCAATAAGCATGAAGGTCAAATGTATATACATAGACTGGCATTTCCATCAATGAATAAAAAGCATTATTTTGCATTTAGATCTTTTTTTTGTCCCAGTAATTTTGCCCGGCAACAGTTTAATTGATTGGCCTTTCAAATTATTATAATTTTGTTTAATTGGCCAAAAATCTGTCAATTGCCAGCTAACGAAAACCCTGCCAGTCATTGATCTACAGGTCATTATGCATGCCAAACAACCACAGGCAGCCTAGTCGAACTGTGCACTACTTCAACATGCGGAGGTTTTTACTCTGTCCTTGTGTACACAGAGATTGTCAATCTATTGACTGTCTTTGACTTTGTCAATAGCCGCAGCCATTTCCCGATAGGCCAAGTCCTCATCAATTGACAGTCTACTTTCCCTCTTTCCCTGCCTGGCTAGTAGAATACTTGCATTGGAACATTTTTGTTTTGACCGTTTTGAGAGAGTCATGATGGCACACGGTGTAGCAAAAATGTTTTGATAAAATAAAACAAAAGTTTCTTATTGGAACGTTCAAATAGGCCCTTGTCACTCACTGTTTCAGTCCGTTTTCATCTATCGAATGCCGAATAACTAATAAATATATATCTATATAAAATGGTTTGTATCAATAGTATTGACAGTATATGGATAAAAAAGGTGTGGACATCAGTAGTTATATAGGATGAACCATGACTAGAATACAGTATGAAGTGGACAACAGTAGTTATATAGGATGAACCATGACTAGAATACAGTATATACATATGAAGTGGACAGCAGTAGTTATATAGGATGAACTAGGACTAGAATACAGTATATACATATGAAGTGGACAGCAGTAGTTATATAGGATGAACTAGAATACAGTATATACATATAAAATGAGTAAAACACGATGTAAACATTGTTAGTGACCAGTGTTCAATGACTCTATATACATGAGGCAGCAGGGTAGAGTACTGGGCTGTAGCCAGCTAGTGATGGAGATAAACAGCTTCTATCAGTCTCCATCTGCTAGATGGTAGCAGAGTGTGTGAGCGGAGCAGAGTGGGGGAAAGGAGTGGAACGAGTGAGTTTCGCCAAAAGTTGGAGCGTCTGCCTTCTCTCCCGCTCCAAATGCGCTCCAACCTCACAAGTTCAGGGCATGCCCTGGCCCACAATGCATCTGTAGCCTACTCGTGTGCTGCTATAGCCCCTTGCTTTAGCTACGGTCACAGAGTTCACTAAATATTTTCATAAGGAAACTGATAAAAAACACACAGGTGAAAAGTCAAGGTGACTTACAAAAGATGAGGAGGAACCAAGAGCAAGAGAGGGAGTGTGGTGATGTAATGTCCACAACTAAAGAATCACTGTGGAAGTTGAAAAGACACAGTATCTGGGAGCATGACGGTGCACATACTACATGCTACATGCTACATGCTAACAAAAAGTGTGCTAGCTAAGTGTGTGTCACGGCGGCAGTATTTAAAAAAAACAAAAAGTCGGTTCTCTTAAAAGTTCCGTTCATTTGCATTCTATTATCTATACCCAGTGGCTCTGCAGGCACTGTTTTTTTTTAAAGTGTGTTTAGCAACCCCAGTGGCTCTGCAGGCACTGCTGGCCTGCTCTCCAGGTACCATCGCACGAGCCTGAAGCCACAGATTCTGGCCAAACGCATGTTTCTAAAAATGAATTAAAAAGGCCTTATAGATGGGAGGCTAATAAAGTCATTTTTTCCATTTAAATTTGTATTTCAAGTCACAGCCTATATGTGCAACTTATCAACTAGAATGATTTAATACTACTAAATGTTTACAAGCTGAGCGCTTAATGTCCCTGCCAGCCTGAAAAGGTTCACAATTTATTTATTTGTAAATCAAATCTAATTGTATTTGTCACATACACATGTTTAGCAGATGTTATTGTGGGTGTAGTGAAATGCTTGTAGGCTACAGCCTTGAAATAATATATCCTAAATAATTCATTTTCTTTCCTTCTTTGTCTCCCTGTCTGGCTCCTGACTTATTTAGAGTGTTTATATGCTGTTTAATACGACATGTAGTTTATTTGAAAATGATGAGCGCTTCTTTACAGTCACCTCTTCATCTTGTTTATGAAAATACTTTTCATTGAAATCATATGGTTTGGTTTCAATATTTCAAAACCAAAATACTTCAAAACCAAGTCCAGGTAGTCACAAAAATAGATTGTGTTGGTTAAAATGTCATTTTAATAAATGCAGAGCAGAGCGGTTGGAAAGGACCTGGAGCACCAGAGCAGTGCGCTCTATTCGCTACACTGAAGTCGTTTATGGTGAAGTCAAATTTAGGGGTGTTGGACAAAACAATGTCATCGGAGAGTGGATTATCTCTAACCATGCAGAGTATCAAAGGCAATGGTACATTTTCAAAACGCCGCTTTTACCCGCGCATGTTCTGTCTCTGGCCCAACACACCGGTTTCTGGGATTCTAGAAATCGTCCGGGGAGGTACTCAGATCCAGAGTCATTGCGGATAATAAACTAATGTCCGTGGACGTGCCGTAGCAAGGAGTTTGGGTAGCCAGGCAAACCAAACCCCCAGGCCCGTCTCATATTCAGCCTCTGAATCGGGGGAAATCCTCGTTGTCACTGGACGTTCAAAGGAGCATTGGCTTCAGTAGCTCTGGTCCTAGGTGTTAGTGAAGGAATGCTCAGCATTAAAAAGCCGCACTAATGCCCTGGACCAGAGCTACAGTTCCTAAACTACATCTGTTATTGGTTTCACTCGTAAATAGTACTAAATTATAGTAGCCCACTCAGCTATTCTCTCCGTCCTTGGCCTGAGAGAGCATTCCCATAGCATGAGTGACAGCCTGGGTACGGCTTTCCCCTCTCTGTCATTACGGGGACCCTGGCGAACCTGTCATAGAAACTGCAGGTTGGGCCTATGCAATGACGAATAAAACGCATGATCAAATAACGTCTTATTATTCTCATGCTTCGTTAACAACAGGTGTAGAAACGCTTACTTATACGGGCCCTTTCCCCAACAATGCAGAGAGAAAGACAATGTAGAAATAGAGAACTAAAACAAGTAGTTAATAATGAAAAGTAATAATCAAATACACGCCGAGTGACGATAACGGTAGCAGCACAAGATGAAACCAGGGTGTGAACAGTGTTCATTGTAAGGATTAGGCCGTGTTAGCTACCTATTATCATCACTAATCTGTGGATGAGCCATCGTCCAAACCCTCTTTGATTTAGGTTATAACGTTACTGTAGCTGTCTTTCTTGGCCATCGATGGCTACAACTAAAAAGACACGCTGATTTGTAATGTACATTGCAATAATCCTGAGCTGTCTTTTCTCTGTTTACTCTCTCACTGGGTAACCTTAGTCAACATAAAACACGTCTCACCCATTTTTGTCTGTCAGATCCTTACGATATGTTAGATAAATAGCAGGGCAAGGCTGGAGACGTTATCCGGTTACTTCGCTCGTTAACCTAACGTTGCCGTGCTATTTCACGGATTTAAGTTCAGCTAGACGGTAGCTTGCTAGATTTCTATCAACAAAAAAAAAACGTTTTATGACAGTTTCCCGATATAGTTTTTAGGTAGCTACCCAGCTCACGATTTTTGCGTAACTAACGCTGTGAATGGCTGTGATTTACGCCGCTGCATAAGCGATGGATTTACCTGCTGTTTGATACGCAGTCAAGACCAGCGAACACCACGATCCAAATGGACAAAATCTTCGTATTATATCCGAGGTCTTGTATGATTCCCAGGTAGAAAATACAATATAGTCCCTCCAAAATCGTCACACACAAAAAAACACGATAAGCAGGAGCTTAGTAGCTAACGCTAGCCAGTTACAAGCACAGCAGCAGCTAACCAAGGCAGAAGAGTTGGATCGGATGAGGTGCGAGCCCATTGAAATGAACAGGGCGTACCAAAATCATAGACATAGAACAAATAGAACAGATTCATCACCCAGTGCGTTTTTATGACACATTACAATATATTTCCTCATGGACCTTTTTTAATTGAGTAATCAACTAAAATGGGTATCGACTATCATCTTTAAAATATCGACTATGAACCTACAAAAAGCTCTTATCAGAAGATACAAAATACAAAATAAATATGGTGCGCATTTGGTCCTAAGCGTTTGGTAATCAGTTGGGTCGCTGTTTGATGACGTATTTGACATTGGTATGGAGCACTCGTGAAAAGTTGCTAACTAGCTAGCTTGTAAGGTAGCTGCAATTATTATATTTTATCTAGCAAAAGTCAGAAACATGTAGCTACATACATAAACATACGATGTGGTAAAGCTTAGACGTAAAGAAATTAGTAGATTTAATTTGAAACTTGCTTTAATAACCCGTGCTTATCGGTTTAGTTGCTAGATTGTTAGCTAGCTGACCATTTGCAAAACGATGCATGTATAGCTAGCTAACCTCTTCTCTTCTCACAAGGTCCAACCATGGCTCTTATTTCAAGATCATGCAGTGGGTTCCTCGCGCAACTGTCATCACTGACGCATCACAAGGCTTTCAGGTGACTATTTGTTTTGATATATAAGTAATCTGCCTACATTGTGTAACGTTAAAGGCTTTCACAGTCTTACAGATTGTGCACCAAATAGTAAAAGTTACAAAAGCAAAACTCATGAACGGGAATTTTTATTTTATTTAACCTTTAGGCAAGTCAATTATGTAAATTCATATTTACAATGACGTCTAAAAGCACAGAAATGGCACACATAGAACAGATCTACCGCTTCCTTGACTTGCTTTCAATGCTAATGACCGATCTATAACTCAAATTTCTACGTGAGTTTGGTGGGTCACCAAAAAAGTTACATATTGCATCTTTAATAGTACAAATATGTTTATTACTCAACAAATATTTCCATTAGCAACTACTGTCATTTACTGTCGTCATGGACGGTATTCACATCTAAAAAAGGTCTAAATAAAGATTTACAAGCAACTGTACAAATGCCTATTCTGCACCTCTGATCACTCACCTCCCAAGGATCCCCGATAGCACTAACCTAATGCCATGCACAGGTCAGAAGTCTACACCAGCTCAATAAATTGGAGGTGTCGAAAATGATTTTTTTCCCCCCCTGAAGTACATACCGGCCGTGGCGGGAGTAAATTAACAAACTTATTTCATCATTATTAAGCTTGAAAGCTGGTAAATGGCTGCTTCCTGGGCTTAAAGGAGATTTGTCCCACCTATCTGGCAAGGCCAGATTCTGTTTGGCGTAGCCCTTGATCGTGACTCAGTTCCATTACATATAGGGCTGTCCCCAACTAAAAAAAATCTTGGTAGACCAAAAGTCGTCTGTTCTTTCAACCATTCGATTGCTCAAATTTTTACATGTGTAGAAATACCCTATGTGTTTTAATAAAATCAACTTTTTGCACTGAACTTGTCTGATGCTTTAAGCTTATGGTTTGATGCCTCAAGAGGGCGCCAGAGATCCAGACCCAACTATTCTCTTCCCACTCCTGCTGGCTTTTCGCAGATTCTGCCATTACTCTCCTGAAGTTGCTGGTAATCGGCAACATGAGGAGTCAGTAACCTTCCTCATGTGGAATGGCAATTTATCTTACAATTTCTACCGATCTCCGTGGCTGTTATGAAACCGTTTCATTTACTTTATGATGTCTTCATATGTCAAAATCATTGTCATGTGGTTAATCAAAATTCTACGAAAATGATACAAACCTAACAAGTAACTTCTATTGTAAACAGTCTACATAAAGCCAACAAATAAAAACATTACAGACTGCTGGTAGAAAAGATCCTGATTTTTAATTTAAACATTATTATTTTTTTTTACAAATAAATACCCTATAAATCACATTGGCTACACATGGCCTGTCTGCAACGAACTTGAAACATTGTATCAACTATTAACTTGGGTCTGGCCCAAAGCTTGTGCTAGCAAACTTATGTAAGGGATAAGAAGCTGTGCTTGACTTGGGCAGGCGCTCACCGGAGCTGAGCACTGGCACCTCACATTCTACTGCCTGAGATCCTGTTCCTCTTATAGAATATTAGCTAAAAAATTATTGTGGATCTCCTGCACCTAAATATAAACAGTACCCCCACCCAAAATGAGTACTGGAACCTATTTCAGTCCAAGTCGAGCACTGATAAGAAGCCTATTTTATGACGTTTCCACCATGTCATTATCATTAGACTTAGTGTAGTAGCCTGGTATAACCATCATGGGGCTGTAGGCCTCAGAGCACATACTGTTTAGTCTTAATACCGTGACTTACTGAGGCCTGTATTTCAATACCTATATAGTCAGAAATCACTTACTGTCTCAATCAATGAGGGAAGATTTAAAATAGACACAATGTCGGCGTGCACATTGTTGGATTACTACACGGAGCAAATATTTAACGATTTTAATAACGAGCGTTTTTCTGAAAATTCAAACGATACACCTGCAACTAGACAAGGCCATTTTATAAGCTCCGTGATTGGCCTAATCGAGAACGACGACGGTATCGATCAGGTTGGTCGAAAAGTACCTTTCCGATTTAAGGCAGCCCCCCCTCACCGATTCAGAGGGGTTGGGTTAAATCAGGAGGACACATTTCAGTTAAATACATTCAGTTGGACAACTGACTAGGTTTCCCCCTGTCCAGTAACGCCCAGTAATGGATACCAAAAATCTTTGTACACCAGATCATGTGATCCAACCAATCTGTAGCTATGTATCGGCTAGTCATCAAATCAAATCCAATTTATTTATATAGACCTTCGTACATCAGCTGATATCTCAAAGTGCTGTACAGAAACCCAGGAGACACTGTGACCCCATCCGAGGACACCCCCGGACAGGGCCAAACAGGAAGGATATAACCCCACCCACTTTGCCAAAGCACAGCCCCCACACCACTAGAGGGATATCTTCAACCACCAACTTACCATCCTGAGACGAGGCCGAGTAGTGGCCTGATGTCGAGTCATCTGTTATGAAAGACCAAACATTTTTCTCTGAACACAAGGTTACATGACGTGCACAGTCATTGTTATTGTATTTTAATTACGGGGTGATTCCTAGCATGGTTCTAGCCGGCCCTCTGCCCAGTACCCTGCCCTGAACTTTAGTCACTGTCACGAGACAGCTACCACCCGGTTACTCTTCCCTGCACCTTAGAGGCTGCTGCCCTACATAGTAATGGAACGCTGGTCCCTTTTAATAAGGAACGCTGGTCCCTTTTAATAAGGGAACGCTGGTCCCTTTTAATAAGGGAACGCTGGTCCCTTTTAATAAGGGAACGCTGGTCCCTTTTAATAAGGGAACGCTGGTCCCTTTTAATAAGGGAACGCTGGTCCCTTTTAATAAGGGAACGCTGGTCCCTTTTAATAAGGGAACGCTGGCCCCTTTTTAATAAGGGAACGCTGGCCCCTTTTTAATAAGGGAACGCTGGCCCCTTTTTAATAAGGGAACGCTGGCCCCTTTTTAATAAGGGAACGCTGGCCCCTTTTTAATAAGGGAACGCTGGCCCCTTTTTAATAAGGGAACGCTGGCCCCTTTTTAATAAGGGAACGCTGGCCCCTTTTTAATAAGGGAACGCTGGCCCCTTTTTAATAAGGGAACGCTGGCCCCTTTTTAATAAGGGAACGCTGGCCCCTTTTTAATAAGGGAACGCTGGCCCCTTTTTAATAAGGGAACGCTGGCCCCTTTTTAATAAGGGAACGCTGGCCCCTTTTTAATAAGGGAACGCTGGCCCCTTTTTAATAAGGGAACGCTGGCCACTTGAATAATGTTTACTTACTGTTTTACCCACTTCATATGTACAGTGCCTTGCGAAAGTATTCGGCCCCCTTGAACTTTGCGACCTTTTGCCACATTTCAGGCTTCAAACATAAAGATATAAAACTGTATTTTTTTGTGAAGAATCAACAACAATCATCATGAATCATGAAGTGGAACGACATTTATTGGATATTTCAAACTTATTTAACAAATCAAAAACTGAAAAATTGGGCGTGCAAAATTATTCAGCCCCTTTACTTTCAGTGCAGCAAACTCTCTCCAGAAGTTCAGTGAGGATCTCTGAAGGATCCAATGTTGACCTAAATGACTAATGATGATAAATACGATCCACCTGAGTGTAATCAAGTCTCTGTATAAATGCACCTGCACTGTAATAGTCTCAGAGGTCCGTTAAAAGCGCAGAGAGCATGATGAAGAACAAGGAACACACCAGGCAGGTCCGAGATACTGTTGTGAAGAAGTTTAAAGCCGGATTTGGATACAAAAAGATTTCCCAAGCTTTAAACATCTCAAGGAGCACTGTGCAAGCGATAATATTGAAATGGAAGGAGTATCAGACCACTGCAAATCTACCAAGACCTGGCCGTCCCTCTAAACTTTCAGCTCATACAAGGAGAAGACTGATCAGAGATGCAGCCAAGAGGCCCATGATCACTCTGGATGAACTGCAGAGATCTACAGCTGAGGTGGGAGACTCTGTCCATAGGACAACAATCAGTCGTATATTGCACAAATCTGGCCTTTATGGAAGAGTGGCAAGAAGAAAGCCATTTCTTAAAGATATCCATAAAAAGTGTTGTTTAAAGTTTGCCACAAGCCACCTGGGAGACACACCAAACATGTGGAAGAAGGTGCTCTGGTCAGATGAAACCAAAATTGAACTTTTTGGCAACAATGCAAAACGTTATGTTTGGCGTAAAAGCAACACAGCTCATCACCCTGAACACACCTTCCCCACTGTCAAACATGGTGGTGGCAGCATCATGGTTTGGGCCTGCTTTTCTTCAGCAGGGGCAGGGAAGATGGTTAAAATTGATGGGAAGATGGATGGAGCCAAATACAGGACCATTCTGGAAGAAAACAAGATGGAGTCTGCAAAAGACCTGAGACTGGGACGGAGATTTGTCTTCCAACAAGACAATGATCCAAAACATAAAGCAAAATCTACAATGGAATGGTTCAAAAATAAACATATCCAGGTGTTAGAATGGCCAAGTCAGGGGGCCTCCCGGATGGCGCAGTGGTTAAGGGCGCTGTACTGCAGCGCCAGCTGTGCCATCAGAGTCCTGGGTTCGCGCCCAGGCTCTGTCGTAACCGGCCGCGACCGGGAGGTCCGTGGGGCGACGCACAATTGGCCTAGCGTCGCCCGGGTTAGGGAGGGCTTGGTCGGTAGGGTTGTCCTTGTCTCATCGCGCACCAGCGACTCCTGTGGCGGGCTGGGCGCAGTGTACGCAAGCCAAGGTGGTTGGTTGTGTATCGGAGGACGCATGACTTTCAACCTTAGTCTCTCCCGAGCCCGTACGGGAGTTGTAGCGATGAGACAAGATAGTAGCTACTACAACAATTGGATACTACGAAATTGGGGAGAAAAAGGGGTAAAATTCAAAAAAATAAATAAATAAATAAAAAAAGAATGGCCAAGTCAAAGTCCAGACCTGAATCCAATCGAGAATCTGTGGAAAGAACTGAAAACTGCTGTTCACAAATGCTCTCCATCCAACCTCACTGAGCTCGAGCTGTTTTGCAAGGAGGAATGGGAAAAAATTTCAGTCTCTCGATGTGCAAAACTGATAGAGACAAACCCCAAGCGACTTACAGCTGTAATCGCAGCTAAAGGTGGCGCTACAAAGTATTAACTTAAGGGGGCTGAATAATTTTGCACGCCCAATTTTTCAGTTTTTGATTTGTTAAAAAAGTTTGAAATATCCAATAAATGTCGTTCCACTTTGTGTCCCACTTGTTGTTCTTCACAAAAAAATACAGTTTTGTATCTTTATGTTTGAAGCCTGAAATGTGGCAAAAGGGGGCCGAATACTTTCGCAAGGCACTGTATATACATCTCTCTATCTCTCTATATATACATCTCTCTCTCTATCTCTCTCTCTATACATCTCTCTCTACACATCTCTATCTATACATCTCTCAATTCAATTTCAATTCAAGGGGCTTTATTGGCATGGGAAACGTGTTAACATTTGCCAAAGCAAGTGAGGTAGATAATATACAAAAGTAAAATAAACAATAAAGATTAACAGTAAACATTACACGTACAGAGGTTTCAAAACAGTAAAGACATTACAAATGTCATATTATATATATACAGTGTTGTAACAATGTACAAATGGTTAAAGGACACAAGGGAAAATAAATAAGCATAAATATGGGTTGTATTTACAATGGTGTGTGTTCTTCACTGGTTGCCCTTTTCTCGTGGCAACAGGTCACACATCTTGCTGCTGTGATGGCACACTGTGGAATTTCACCCAGTAGATATGGGAGTTTATCAAAATTGGATTTGTTTTCAAATTCTTTGTGGATCTGTGTAATCTGAGGGAAATATGTCTCTCTAATATGGTCATACGTTGGACAGGAGGTTAGGAAGTGCAGCTCAGTTTCCACCTCATTTTGTGGGCAGTGAGCACATAGTCTGTCTTCTCTTGAGAGCCATGTCTGCCTACGGCGGCCTTTCTCAATAGCAAGGCTATGCTCACTGAGTTTGTAGATAGTCAAAGCTTTCCTTAAGTTTGGGTCTCTCACAGTGGACAGGTATTCTGCCACTGTGTACTTTCTGTTTAGGGCCAAATAGCATTCTAGTTTGCTCTGTTTTTTTGTTAATTCCTTCCAATGTGTCAAGTAATTATCTTTTTGTTTTCTCATGATTTGGTTGGGTCTAATATCTATACATCTCTCTATCTATACATCTCTATCTATACATCTATCTATACATCTCTATCTATACATCTCTCTCTCTCTCTCTATACATCTCTCTCTCTCGTAGTGTGTCAACAGCCGCAGCAGCCATCCAGAAAATGACCAGGGTTCGTGTTGTTGACAACAGTCCACTGGGTAGTACCCCATGGCACCGTTCGCCTAGAGTCATCCACGTGTACACCAAGAACGGAGTGGGAAAGGTGGGCGACCGCGTTCTGCTGGCCATCAAGGGAGGGAAGAAAAAAGCTCTTATCGTTGGCCACAAGATGCCCGGAGAGCGGATGAACCCGCGTTTTGACTCCAACAACGTCGTCCTGATTGAAGACAACGGTAACCCTACAGGAACTAGAATTAAGGTTCCACTACCGACACACTTGCGTAAAATGGAAGGAGACTATTCCAAGCTGTTGGCCATCGCTAGCCGGTTTGTGTAGTTCTGCAACAGGGCGGCAGGGTAGCCTAGTGGTTAGAGCGTTGGACTAGTAACCGGAATGGTTGCAAGTTCAAACCCCCGAGCTGACAAGGTAAAAATCTGTCATTCTGCCCCTGAACAGGCAGTTAACCCACTGTTCCTAGGCTGTCATTGTAAATAAGAATTTGTTCTTGACTGACTTGTCTAGTTAAATAAAGGTAAAATTAAAATTTTAAACAGAAGGTCCTTCGTTAATAGTTGTGATGACAGCCGTCGTGTCCTCACACAGGATCACGTGGAGGTGGAGGTGATTCCTAGCACATTTTCACGTAGTTGACATCAACGTACGACTAAGTGAAACATCTGACTTTTAAGTTGGCTGTGTGCCCCTATGTTAGCCAATGGAAATCTCTCCACATGTTATTGGTAATGAAACCGTGTTGTCGATGTAAACAGACCCTTTTTTTTTTCTTTTCTCCACAAAGTCTCATGTCATTTTATGTTGTTTTGATATAAATAAAGTTTACATTATTCAAATGATGCATCTGTATTACTCCTCAGGCTGAACTCTTAGGGCCGGTTTCCCGGACACCGATGAGCGTTGTCCTGGACAATAAGACGAGTTCAAAGGAGAATCTGAATTTAAATCTTCCACAGTATTTAGTCCAAGACTAATGACTTTTTTTTTGGTGTCCAGGAAAATGTCCAAGTCCAACAACGTTAAATCAAGGACCTTGGTGAAATGATGCTCATCACAGCCTACTGTTCAAATGACTGTTCATTCTAATAGGTGGGACTCAGAATTATGCCTCACCTACCCTTTTGCTCGCTGCATGTTCTGTAATTGCAGTAGTTAACGTTTTGTTCCCAAATGAATGCCGGTTGATTTTAATTCCTTTTTGGATCCTTTCTTGAACATTTCCACTTACGTGGAACATTCAGGTAGAAATATGTTGTGTAGAACGAGCAAGGATCTGACATATAGAACAAGCAAGGCACTACATGGAACATTCAGGTAGAAATATGTTGTGTAGAACGAGCAAGGATCTGACATATAGAACAAGCAAGGCACTACATGGAACATTCAGGTAGAAATATGTTGTGTAGAACGAGCAAGGATCTGACATATAGAACAAGCAAGGCACTACATGGAACATTCAGGTAGAAATATGTTGTGTAGAACGAGCAAGGATCTGACATATAGAACAAGCAAGGCACTACATGGAACATTCAGGTAGAAATATGTTGTGTAGAACGAGCAAGGATCTGACATATAGAAATATGTTGTGTAGAACGAGCACGGCACATTCAGATAGAAATATGTTGTGTAGAACAAGCAAGGCACATTCAGATAGAAATATGTTGTGTAGAATGAGCGAGGCTCTGACATATAGAATAAAGATTCGTGGCACCTCACCAGACGGTGAATTTGATTCTGGAAAATGGACCTCTCGGGTCCTTTACAAGCCAGAATGTTATAGAAAATGATATTTGAATTTACTCTGCCAATTTGTCCGTGGTGTTGGTCCTTCAGCTGCTCGGATTTTGAGCCGTCTCCAAAATAAAGTGTAGTTTTACCCCACTTTGTTAAGAACGCCGGGACCGCAGTTAATATGTCTATCACCTGGCGCACAACCATGGTAAAAACCTGCAAGACTTTGGCTAGTGCTCATGGTTTACGTGCGTGCTCTTCCGTCACGTGCACTTGCCTTTGGTCATGAACAATGCAGGTCTTGATTGCCACCCAGGCTGCGTTTAGACAGGCAGCCCCAATTTCAGATGTTTTATTATTATTTTTTTTCTCTTATTGTTCTTTTGACCAATCAGATCAGCTCTGAAATAGATCAAAAGACTGATTTAGTTTCACCATCAGGACCAGTTTTATATCTAGGTCAAAATATGTTCATTTCTACTGTGTGTGTGTGTGTGTGTGTGTGTGAACTTGATGAAAGCCATGCCTCTTATGATTTGTAAATGTCAAGAGGTTTCAAAGACCATAAAGCACAGTGTTCAATCCCAGGAGTGAACATGTATTTACTGAAGGTAAAACCCCAACTTTTACAATCGCTAGATTTTGCAGAGAGGATTGTCACAATCAGAACTTTTCAAACAGCAACATGTAGATATTAGATGCAAGGATAAATTAAGTGATCTTATTTACTCATTTGAAATCAATTCTAAAATGTAAAGTATAGGGAGAGGCATCTTGTTAGTTCAGTAGACATTGATGTATTTAATTATGTTGGAACGTTTTCCTCTCATTGCTTCCGTTGGTCTTATAGATCATTCATATAGACAACTCGAATACATTTGAATGAAAATTTAGATTAACCATCCCTTTAATACAATCCGCTCAAATACATTTTACCCAATGAAAATTAGATCAACCATCCCTTTAATACAATCAGCTCAAATACATTTTACCCAATGAAAATTAGATTAACCATCCCTTTAATACAATCAACTCAAATACATTTTACCCAATGAAAATTAGATCAACCATCCCTTTAATACAATCAGCTCAAATACATTTTACTCAATGAAAATTAGATTAACCATCCCTTTAATACAATCAACTCAAATACATTTTACCCAATGAAAATTAGATTAACCATCCCTTTAATACAATCAACTCAAATACATTTTACCCAATGAAAATTAGATCAACCATCCCTTTAATACAATCAGCTCAAATACATTTTACCCAATGAAAATTAGATTAACCATCCCTTTAATACAATCAACTCAAATACATTTTACCCAATTAAAATTAGATTAACCATCCCTTTAATACAATCAACTCAAATACATTTTACCCAATGAAAATTAGATTAACCATCCCTTTAATACAATCAGCTCAAATACATTTTACCCAATGAAAATTAGATCAACCATCCCTTTAATACAATCAACTCAAATACATTTTACCCAATGAAAATTAGATTAACCATCCCTTTAATACAATCAGCTCAAATACATTTTACCCAATGAAAATTAGATCAACCATCCCTTTAATACAATCAACTCAAATACATTTTACCCAATGAAAATTAGATTAACCATCCCTTTAATCTGCATTGTAATGCAATCCACGTGGTCTGAGTATCTAAAATATAATCCAATACGAGATGTTTTAAACCCATAAAAACTACGATTTGTTATTTGTCAGTTCTACTTTTGTTCAGTTTAATAACTCAAATACTGTATTTCCTCATATACAGTAACATTCTACAACTGCAGTACCATGATCGCCACTCTGAGACTCTACAATACTTCCACCTAGTGGGCATAGTCAAATAATGTCCTCGAATTTCAGCTGTGGCTAAAAGACAAATGATATTACCCAGAACACTGCGATAATCAAGAGCCTTCCTAACATATCTCACAAAATAATAAACCTAAAAAAATCGTAAGATATATATCTGACAACGTGTTTAACAGAACCTCTGTGAGTGCGTGAGCCAGATGGACTATCCGTAAATATTCCCATAACACCCCACGTGGGTCAACCAAATGGACTATCTGTAAATATTCCCATAACACCCCACTAACCCCACGTGGGTCAACCAGATGGACTATCTGTAAATATTCCCATAACACCCCACTAACCCCACGTGGGTCAACCAGGTGATGAGAGAGTTCACTAGAGGCACTAAACAGCAAAAGACAAAACAGACTTGATCCTCTTCGGTTCAACTAACGTGATTTAAAAAAAACGTGTTTCCACACAGCCATACTGATGCTTCGTGCTCTGACCCATTCTGTTCACAGACAGCTCTAGTAGGGCCGGGGCGATACCAGTATGGGCTCATTAGTGTCGTACATCCCATTTTATTTACAGACAGATCTACAATTCCACAGTGAATAAAATGTTTTTAAAAATTTCTAAAATTTTGCATAGGTAACCCCGTAGCATGGGGGTGTGGTCTTTAGCTTGGTTGGGAGGGTCTCGCCCTGCATTACATGGCTAGTAAGATCCTCACTGCTATATGGGGTTAGCTGAGGTGGGTGAGGGGGCTTGCTGTAGTGTAGTCGGCAGGCTGAGGGGGGTTGGGTGAGGGGGCTTGATGTACTGTAGTTGGCAGGCTGAGGTGGGGGGGGTGAGGGGGTTGCTGTACTGTAGTTGGCAGGCTGAGGGGGGTTGGGTGAGGGGGCTTGCTGTAGTGTAGTTAGCAGGCTGAGGGGGGGGGGGTGGGGGGGCTTGCTGTAGTGTAGCTGGCAGGCTGATGGGGGGGGGGGTGGGGCTGTGCTGTAGTGTAGCTGGCTGGTGTAACTGATTCACACTATAGGGCCAAACTGAGCCGAACTGAACTGGGCTGGTTATTCTTTCACCATAGTAGCTGGAACCGTGCTGGAAAGGACAATGTGGAAATAAAATATCTGAGTCAGTACAGTACAGGTCAGCCCTATCGTTCAGATCAGGCAGAGGAAGATATAGGCTAGGAAGGTCTTCATGGTTTCAGGGAAGATATAGGCTAGGAAGGTCTTCATGGATTCGGGGAAGAGGCTACAGTAGATCTATATGAGCCCAGTGAAGAAGCACCTTGCCGGGCACGTTGGATGTTCGGCCTGGTTCTCTTCAACCACACATGGTCATATACAGCCACTGAATACATACAGGAAGAAAATAGAAAGAGAGAGGCCAATGGACAGAGAGGAGAGAAAGGGAGGCCGATGGACAGAGAGGAGAGAGAGAGATGGACAGAGAGGAGAGAGAGGGATGGACAGAGAGGAGAGAGAGAGATGGACAGAGAGGAGAGAAAGAGAGGCCGATGGACAGAGAGGAGAGGCCGATGGACAGAGAGGAGAGAGAGGGATGGACAGAGAGGAGAGAGAGAGATGGACAGAGAGGAGAGAGAGAGATGGACAGAGAGGAGAGAAAGAGAGGCCGATGGACAGAGAGGAGAGAGAGAGATGGACAGAGAGGAGAGAGAGAGATGGACAGAGAGGAGAGAGAGAGATGGACAGAGAGGAGAGAGAGAGATGGACAGAGGAGAGAGAGAGATGGACAGAGAGGAGAGAGAGAGATGGACAGAGAGGAGAGAAAGAGAGGCCGATGGACAGAGAGGAGAGAGAGAGATGGACAGAGAGGAGAGAAAGAGATGGACAGAGAGGAGAGAAAGAGAGGCCGATGGACAGAGAGGAGAGAGATGGACAGAGGAGTGAAAGAGAGAGAGATGGACAGAGGAAAGAAAGAGACAGACCGGTGGACAGAGAGGAGAGAAAGAGAGAGACCGGTGGACAGAGAGGAGAGAAAGAGAGAGGCCGATGGACAGAGAGGAGAGAGAGAGAGAACGACAGGTGGACAGAGATGAGAGAAAGGGAGAGAAGGGCAGAGAGGAGAGAAGGACAGAGAGGAGAGATGGACAGAGAGGAGAGAAGGACATAAAGGAGGGAAAGAGAGATGGACAGAGAAGAGAGAAGCACAGAGAGGAGAGAAGTTAGACACTAGACCACAGGCTGCTAAAATGCATGGCTGTTTGTTGAAAATGTAGAGAATGATCTAGGACCCACCTCAGAGATATTCACCTCAGATGCAGGACTCACCTCAGATATATTAATCTCAGATGCAGGACTCACCTCAGATATATTAATCTCAGATGCAGGACCCACCTCAAGATATTCATCTCAGATCCAGAACCCACCTCAGATTCAGGACCCACCTCAGATATATTAATCTCAGATCCAGGACCCACCTCAGAGATATTAATCTCAGATCCAGGACCCACCTCAGATATATTAATCTCAGATCCAGGACCCACCTCAGAGATATTAATCTCAGATGAAGGACCCACCTCAGAGAGATTCATCTCAGATGAAGGACCCACCTCAGATGCAGGACCCACCTCAGAGAGATTCATCTCAGATCCAGGACCCACCTCAGATATATTAATCTCAGATCCAGGACCCACCTCAGAGATATTAATCTCAGATCCAGGACCCACCTCAGATATATTAATCTCAGATCCAGGACCCACCTCAGATATATTAATCTCAGATCCAGGACCCACCTCAGAGATATTAATCTCAGATCCAGGACCCACCTCAGAGATATTAATCTCAGATGAAGGACCCACCTCAGAGAGATTCATCTCAGATGAAGGACCCACCTCAGAGAGATTCATCTCAGATGAAGGACCCACCTCAGATCCAGGACCCACCTCAGAGATATTCATCTCAGATGAAGGACCCATCTCAGATAAAGGACTCACCTCAGCGATGTTCATCTCAGCCACTCCTTCTCCCTCTTTGTCTAGCTGCTGGAAAGATCCTGTAACAATAGTAAGTACATTTATGAATGATAACTTTGTTGGATATGACCAGGGTCCTGTCGATTAGACACCAAATGGAAGAAAACAAGGAGGGACTACCTAGACTTGTGCAATGAGAAGAAGGGTTTTAAAGCATTAACGGTTGCCCAGGTAACTGGTTTAGCATACATTAGGTCTACACACAGTACATCCATCTTGATTAACTAACAGTACAGTACTTACTAAACAAGGCTTCCAGTTTCACCAGACAGCAGATGAAGTTGTCAAAGTCTATGGCCTCGTTCTCAGCATAGCGAGCCACCAGGACCTGATTCAGCCTGTTGTTCAGTTTAAAACCTACGAGGGAGACGGCAGAGTCAGTAGTGTGTGTGTGTGTGTGTGTGTGTGTGTGTGTGTGTGTGTGTGACTATACCTGCCGACTCCACAGCAAGTCGCATCTCATAGGAGCTCATGGATCCCGACTTGTCCATGTCATATTCTCTATAGATGACCTACCGATAAAACACACAGATATCACATTCTCTACAGATGACCTACCGATAAAACACACAGATATCATATTCTCTATAGATGACCTACCGATAAAACACACAGATATCATATTCTCTATAGATGACCTACCGATAAAACACACAGATATCATATTCTCTACAGATGACCTACCGATAAAACACACAGATATCATATTCTCTATAGATGACCTACCGATAAAACACACAGATATCATATTCTCTGAAGATGACCTACCGATAAAACACACAGATATTATAGACATAGGCTGGGATTCAATTTCATGTCGCGTTATGTCGCAGCCGACTACATGCACAGTGTTTACCATGAAATGCGATCTCTGCGAACGTCATGGAAAATGCCTATAAAATAAGCATGGTCAGATTCATAGTGCCTGGCGCTATAACACACCTTGGATTGAATCATGGCCATACAGATTTCAAAAGGTAGGAAATACATGCATTTCTTTGAATGATTCAGTATATTAGGTTCAAATGTATGGAAGTATATACTCAGTGGTCAGTTTATTAGGTACACCCATCTAGTACACCAGGTCAGACCCCCCTTTTGCCTCCAGAACAGCCTGCATTCTTGTGGGCATGGAAACGTTATTCAATTGGTATCAAGGGACCTAACGTGTGCCAGGAAAACATTCCCCACACTCCATTACACCACCAATCTGTACCGTTGACACCAGGCAGGATGGGACTATGGACTCATGCTGCTGATGCCAAAACCTGACTCTGCCATCAGCATGATGCAACAGGAAGTGGGACTCGTCAGACCAGGAAATGTATTTCTCCTCCTCATTGTCCAGCGTTGGTGATGGCGTGTCCACTGTAGCTGCTGCTTCTTCTTCTTGTGTTTAGCTGATAGGAGTGGAGCCCCGGTGTGGTCGTCTGCTGCAATAGCCAATCAGTGACAAGGATCGACGAGTTGTGCGTTCCGAGATGACACGCCGTTATTTGACTGTTTGTGGCACGCCTGTTAGTTTGCACGACCCTTGACCCGGCGTGCCTGGCACCGACGATCATACCATCCTCAACGTCGCTTAGGTCACTCGTTTTGCCCATTCTAACATTCAATCGAACAGTAACTGAATGCCTCGATGCCTGTTTGCCTGTTTATTATAGCAAGCCATGGCTACGTGACGCTCTGTCTGTAGGAACAATCCATTTTTTTGTGAACGGGGGTGGTTTACCTAATAAACTGTGTATATACTGTTATTCCTGTTACTGCAGTTGTACAAAAGGCTGTAGATTGATGCAGTGTGTCACGCCCTGGCCATAGAGAGGTTTTTATTCTCTATTTTGGTTAGGCCAGGGTGTGACTAGGGTGGGCATTCTATGTTAATTTTCTATGTTTTGGATTTCTGTGTCTGTTTGGCGGGGTGTGGGTTCTCAATCAGAGGCAGCTGTCTATCGTTGTCTCTGATTGAGAACCCTACTTAGGTAGCTCTTGCCCACATGGGTTTTGTGGGTAGTTATTTTGTGTTTTGCGCCTGACGGAGCTGTTTCGGTTGTTAGTTTTGTTACGTTGTATTTCGTGTTCAGTTCTAGTTAATAAATGACGAACACGTACCACGCTGCGCCTTGGTCCTCACCTTCCACCAACGACCGTTACACACAGTCATATTAAATTAATCAGTGTTGTGCACCTTAGGAATTACAGTCCCCCTAAACTGGCTACTCAGTGTATATGCTGGGTACTTCCTGTTATTGCAGTTGTATAAAAGGCTGTAGATTAATGCAGAGTCATATGGAATATGAATCAGCATTGTATTGAATAGTAATGAATATGAATCAGTATTGTATTGAATAGTAATGAATATGAATCAGCATTGTATTGAATAGTAATGAATATGAATCAGTATTGTATTGAATAGTAATGAATATGAATCAGTATTGTATTGAATAGTAATGAATATGAATCAGCATTGTATTGAATAGTAATGAATATGAATCAGTATTGTATTGAATAGTAATGAATATGAATCAGCATTGTATTGAATAGTAATGAATATGAATCAGTATTGTATTGAATAGTAATGAATATGATTCAGTATTGTATTGAATAGTAATGAATATGAATCAGCATTGTATTGAATAGTAATGAATATGAATCAGTATTGTATTGAATAGTAATGAATATGAATCAGTCATATAAATGAATCCGTATTGTCCACCTTCAAGCCAGATACAAACTGGGCCCTAAGGAATTGAATCAGGAATGAATCAACCCTTAGCTCTCACCAACAACAGTACATGGTCACAGAAGAACTAGGTATATGTCCCAAACCCTAATTGTCCAGGGTAACTCTAACCCAGATAAATCTCTGGGCCGTAGTGCATTATATTAGGAATAGGGTGCCGTTGAGGATTCAAGCCAGGCCTTACCAGCCACTTCCTGATCTTATTCCAGAGCATCTGGAACTCTACCAGGCCGAGACGGGCGGTGCCATCCTTCTGGGGGATTTGCTGAGTCAAGGAATGTAAAAAAAAAAAAAGTAAGAAAGGAAACTCTTCAGTCAGCCAATCAGAAACATGGCTGCTAGTGTGGAGACCCTGTTCAATACCGACAGCATAAAGGGAGCCGATTCGCCAGAGGGCTGTCAAATCTAAAGGGTTCTCAAGCCTATAGGGTCTTGAGAGACCACTGGTCAATACCGACAGCATAAAGGGAGCTGATTCGCCAGAGGGCTGTCAAATCTAAAGGGTTCTCAAGCCTATAGGGTCTTGAGAGACCACTGGTCAATACCGACAGCATAAAGGGAGCTGATTCGCCAGAGGGCTGTCAAATCTAAAGGGTTCTCAAGCCTATAGGGTCTTGAGAGACCACTGGTCAATACCGACAGCATAAAGGGAGCTGATTCGCCAGAGGGCTGTCAAATCTAAAGGGTTCTCAAGCCTATAGGGTCTTGAGAGACCACTGGTCAATACCGACAGCATAAAGGGAGCCGATTCGCCAGAGGGCTGTCAAATCTAAAGGGTTCTCAAGCCTATAGGGTCTTGAGAGACCACTGGTCAATACCGACAGCATAAAGGGAGCTGATTCGCCAGAGGGCTGTCAAATCTAAAGGGTTCTCAAGCCTATAGGGTCTTGAGAGACCACTGGTCAATACCGACAGCATAAAGGGAGCTGATTCGCCAGAGGGCTGTCAAATCTAAAGGGTTCTCAAGCCTATAGGGTCTTGAGAGACCACTGGCCAATCCCAACTCTTTAGAAATAACAAAGGGGAGGGCGAGTCCTGTCCAGAGTACGGGTGTGTGGGGGGGGGGGGGGGGACAGCGTGAAAAGGATACATCCATGAGGCTGACCATGGTCCTACAGGACTCCATACTGAAGCCGTCTGTCTTCAGGTCTTCGTCTGAAATCAAACAACAAAACAGTCAAACTGATGATCTGAGTCTTCCCACAGCAGAACCCACAAGGCTACCTCCTGTCCTCCTGAGAAGGGGGACATACACTAATGGTGGGACTGGGTTTGGGGTTTGGGCTATCAGGAAATGTATGTGGGTTCACACCAAAGGAAAACCGCTGTACTCACGTCTAGTCACTACTCTGTTCAGGATGGTCCTAAGCTCGCGGACAGAAATCTCCATGTCCTAAAACACAGAAGGGCGATTGAGGGGGGGGAAAAAACAAATCTTAGACATAGCGTAGGTTTAGAAACATCGCTAAGGTCCAACCTTTAAACAATCTTGGAACAAATTAGTTCTAGAATATTTGTTATCTGAATTAGACATAGCATTGCTGATAATCCTACGATGGACATCTCTAACTCAGCCAACAAGCCAACAAGCCAATAAAGGAAACCCACCTCTCCTGCCAGCTGAGAAAACATAGATTTGAATGAGTCTTCGATGTCATCTTCACTGATGTCATCCTACAAGAGAACAGGGGAACACAAATACAAAACATCAGGCTGTGATATTACATTCCAACCATTTAATCAGAAGGTCAGGATGTACAATATAAAACCATAGTAACAGGCAAGACAGCTACATTGTCGACATTAGTCTTATGTTCTACCCATAGTAGTTATGGTAGTGACTGTTCTATTCATAGTAGTTATGGTAGTGACTGTTCTATTCATAGTAGTTATGGTAGTGAGTGACAATACAGGAAATCCCACCTCATCTTCCAGATCTGCTGAGATTTCATCATCTAACTCTCTGGGATGAGAAAACAGACACAATGAAAATATACACACACACCTAGCACACACACACACCTAGCACACACACACACACACACACAGACACAGACACAGACACACAGACACACACACACACACACACACACACACACACACACACACACACAGACACAGACACACACACACACACGCACACAGAGGCATGGTGACCCACACATTAAGTATTTTTTTTAAGCCATACGTCATGAATTACAGGATCACACGCACACACTTACTCTGTCTCAGACTGTTTCTCAGTGAAGACTCGCAGGACGAAGTCGGCCTCCTGGCCAGACTCGAAGGTGGAGGGGACGATGAGGTATTCTCCTGGAGGCAGACGGAGACGGTTGCTGACCTCTCTCAGGTTGACGAAGGTCTCCGAGCGAGCGCAGGATGAATGGGTCAGGAAGAAGTCCTTCTTTAAGTGCACGTTCTGACAGCCCCTGTACTGGATAGAAAATATATGTCTTCAACTACATACTGAATGTTGAAGCCCAGTTTACCTGATACAGGTTAAGTCCTAGACCCCCCCCCCCCCCCCACCTAATTAAAAATGCTTCTTAGTCCAAGATTAGGCTCAACCTGTGTCTGGGAAACTGGCCCATATTCATGTAGATGAGTGCCATTTAAAAAGGAAGAATGCATCTGTAACCATACCCGAGTTGGCTCATTCTCACAATGCCCAAAAGACATGAGCCTAAATGTCCAGCTGTGGGAACAAAATGATTTATACCTCTTCTGGAATCTGTACAAACAGAAGAATACAATAGGAGAAACATTAAAGTATGAAAACTATGAATTTCTGTGATAAGCAAAGTAGTGAGTGTGTAGCAGCGTCGCCCCCCCCCCCCCACCCAGACATGTTAGGCTGTCGACTCCTTAGAAGCTCGTTTCTCACCTCGTAGATGGCGAACCCGATGGTGTGCATGTCCTGACCCTGTTTCCGGTACCTCCTTCTGTCCTTCTGCATCAGAGCCACCAGGAAGCTACAAGCCACCTCTTCATCCTCGGGGTCGTCGTCCTCCTCTAGCAGAGTGATCTTATACTGGGGGTTGATCCAGAACGTGTCTGGAGGAACACAGAGATAAGACAGAGTTATACTGGGGGGTTTGATCCAGAACGTGTCTGGAGGAACACAGAGATAAGACAGAGTTATACTGGGGGGGTTTGATCCAGAACGTGTCTGGAGGAACCCAGAGATAAGACAGAGTTATACTGGGAGGTTGATCCAGAACGTGTCTGGAGGAACCCAGAGATAAGACAGAGTTATACTGGGGGGTTGATCCAGAACGTGTCTGGAGTAACACAGAGATAAGACAGAGTAATACTGGGGGTTGATGCTGTTCAACACAGAGATAAGACAGAGTTATACTGGGGGGGTTGATCCAGAACGTGTCTGGAGGAACACAGAGATAAGACAGAGTTATACTGGGAGTTGATCTAGAACGTGTCTAGAGTAACACAGAGATAAGACAGAGTTATACTGGGGGGTTGATCCAGAACGTGTCTGGAGGAACACAGAGATAAGACAGAGTTATACTGGGGGGTTGATCCAGAACGTGTCTGGAGGAACCCAGAGATAAGACAGAGTTATACTGGGGGGTTGATGCTGAACATCACAGAGATAAGACAGAGTTATACTGGGGGGTTGATCTAGAACATGTCTGGACAATAGAGGAGCAGGCATTAAGGTAATCCATACAACCAAAGTGTTATATATATCCCATCTGGTCAAATCAAATCACATTTTTATTTGTTGAATGCGCAGAATACAACAAGTGTAGACTTTACCGTGAAATGCTTACTTACAAGCCTTTAACCAACAGTGTAGAGTTAAAAAGTAAGAACAATTAGTTAAATTTAAAAAATAATGAAATAGTAACACAATAAAATAACAATAATGAGACTATATACACAGAGTACCGGTACCGAGTCAATGTGCAGGGGTACGAGGTAGTCAAGACAGTCGAAGTAGTCGAGGCAGTAGAGGCAGTCGAGGGTAGTCACTGTTGTCGAGGTAACATGTGAATGTGTAGCTGTTGTAAATGCTCTGTGGTGATTTTCCTGAAAACACTAACACATAAAATAGGATCTTAGCTCCTACTCTAAATGTTCATGTTGACTGTGACCCACTGGGATGGTTCCTGTTCTGGACTGTAAACGCTCTATGTAAGATGTTTCTATGACACTAGGAAGGTTCTGGCTGTGCTGTATCTGTACCATGGTGTAAATGTTGATGTTCTGGTATTTTCTAAACTATGCGTTCTGGTTTGTAAATAATGTACTAGTAAACTGTTTAACTCACTGGGGTGGTTCCCACAGCCCTCGGTCGTACTGACCCTCCATCCTACACATTCTGTGCTGTACTGTCAAAGCTCTAGAATGTAGGTGTTCTGGAAGTGGTTCTGTGACTCACTGGGGTGGTTCCCACAGCCCTCGGTCGTACTGACCCTCCATCCTACACATTCTGCACTGCCCCTGTACTGTCAAAGCTCTAGAATGTAGGTGTTCTGGAATGTTGGTTCTGGAATGTTGGTTCTGGAATGTTGGTTCTGTGACTCACTGGGGTATTTAGTGTACTGTACCCTAAATTAAGTCTGGGTAGTAGTACCAGTCTCTTTAACTAACAGTTCACTCCTAGCCACACCCTTTCCCCCCAGCTCAGAAGACGTGGTTATCGATGATGGCAGTTCTGCAGTATGAGAGGTTAACGTTCTGCAGTATGAGGTGTTAACGTTCTGCAGTATGAAGGTGTTAACGTTCTGCAGTATGAGGGTGTTAACGTTCTGCAGTATGAGGGTGTTAACGTTCTGCAGTATGAAGGTGTTAACGTTCTGCAGTATGAGGGTGTTAACGTTCTGCAGTATGAGGGTGTTAACGTTCTGCAGTATGAGGTGTTAACGTTCTGCAGTATGAGGTGTTAACGTTCTGCAGTATGAGGTGTTAACGTTCGGCAGTATGAAGGTGTTAACGTTCTGCAGTATGAGGTGTTAACGTTCTGCAGTATGAGGTGTTAACGTTCGGCAGTATGAGGTGTTAACGTTCTGCAGTATGAGGTGTTAACGTTCTGCAGTATGAGGTGTTAACGTTCTGCAGTATGAGGTGTTAACGTTCTGCAGTATGAGGTGTTAACGTTCTGCAGTATGAGGTGTTAACGTTCTGCAGTATGAGGTGTTAACGTTCTGCAGTATGAGGGTGTTAACGTTCTGCAGTATGAGGTGTTAACGTTCTGCAGTATGAGGTGTTAACGTTCTGCAGTATGAGGTGTTAACGTTCGGCAGTATGAGGTGTTAACGTTCTGCAGTATGAGGTGTTAACGTTCTGCAGTATGAGGTGTTAACGTTCTGCAGTATGAGGTATTAACGTTCTGCAGTATGAGGGTGTAAACGTTCTGCAGTATGAAGGTGTTAACGTTCTGCAGTATGAGGTATTAACGTTCTGCAGTATGAGGCGTTAACGTTCTGCAGTATGAGGGTGTTAACGTTCTGCAGTATGAGGGTGTTAACGTTCTGCAGTATGAGGGTGTTAACGTTCTGCAGTATGAGGGTGTTAACGTTCTGCAGTATGAAGGTGTTAACGTTCTGCAGTATGAGGTGTTAATTAACGTTCTGCAGTATGAGGGTGTTAACGTTCTGCAGTATGAGAGGTTAACGTTCTGCAGTATGAGGGTGTTAACGTTCTGCAGTATGAGGGTGTTAACGTTCTGCAGTATGAGGTGTTAATTAACGTTCTGCAGTATGAGGGTGTTAACGTTCTGCAGTATGAGGTGTTAACGTTCTGCAGTATGAGGGTGTTAACGTTCTGCAGTATGAGGTGTTAACGTTCTGCAGTATGAGGTGTTAACGTTCTGCAGTATGAAGGTGTTAGCGTTCTGCAGTATGAGGTGTTAACGTTCTGCAGTATGAGGGTGTTAACGTTCTGCAGTATGAGGGTGTTAACGTTCTGCAGTATGAGGTGTTAACGTTCTGCAGTATGAGGTGTTAACGTTCTGCAGTATGAGGTGTTAACGTTCGGCAGTATGAAGGTGTTAACGTTCTGCAGTATGAGGTGTTAACGTTCTGCAGTATGAGGTGTTAACGTTCGGCAGTATGAGGTGTTAACGTTCTGCAGTATGAGGTGTTAACGTTCTGCAGTATGAGGTGTTAACGTTCTGCAGTATGAGGTGTTAACGTTCTGCAGTATGAGGGTGTTAACGTTCTGCAGTATGAGGTGTTAACGTTCTGCAGTATGAGGTGTTAACGTTCTGCAGTATGAGGGTGTTAACGTTCTGCAGTATGAGGTGTTAACGTTCTGCAGTATGAGGGTGTTAACGTTCTGCAGTATGAGGTGTTAACGTTCGGCAGTATGAGGTGTTAACGTTCGGCAGTATGAGGTGTTAACGTTCTGCAGTATGAGGTGTTAACGTTCTGCAGTATGAGGTATTAACGTTCTGCAGTATGAGGGTGTAAACGTTCTGCAGTATGAAGGTGTTAACGTTCTGCAGTATGAGGTGTTAATTAACGTTCTGCAGTATGAGGGTGTTAACGTTCTGCAGTATGAGGGTGTTAACGTTCTGCAGTATGAGGGTGTTAACGTTCTGCAGTATGAGGGTGTTAACGTTCTGCAGTATGAGGGTGTTAACGTTCTGCAGTATGAAGGTGTTAACGTTCTGCAGTATGAGGTGTTAATTAACGTTCTGCAGTATGAGGGTGTTAACGTTCTGCAGTATGAGAGGTTAACGTTCTGCAGTATGAGGGTGTTAACGTTCTGCAGTATGAGGGTGTTAACGTTCTGCAGTATGAGGTGTTAATTAACGTTCTGCAGTATGAGGGTGTTAACGTTCTGCAGTATGAGGTGTTAACGTTCTGCAGTATGAGGGTGTTAACGTTCTGCAGTATGAGGTGTTAACGTTCTGCAGTATGAGGTGTTAACGTTCTGCAGTATGAAGGTGTTAGCGTTCTGCAGTATGAGGTGTTAACGTTCTGCAGTATGAGGGTGTTAACGTTCTGCAGTATGAGGGTGTTAACGTTCTGCAGTATGAGGGTGTTGACGTTCTGCAGTATGAGGTGTTAACGTTCTGCAGTATGAGGTGTTAACGTTCTGCAGTATGAGGGTGTTAACGTTCTGCAGTATGAGGTGTTAACGTTCTGCAGTATGAGGTGTTAACGTTCTGCAGTATGAGGTGTTTCTGCAGTATGAGGGCGTTAACGTTCTGCATTATGAGGTGTTAACGTTCTGCAGTATGAGGGTGTTAACGTTCTGCAGTATGAGGTCCCCGGCTATACTCCCTCTTCCCCACATGCCCTTGTATTCTACTGTAAACGTTCTGCAGTATGAGGGTGTTAACGTTCTGCAGTATGAGGTGTTAACGTTCTGCAGTATGAGGTGTTAACGTTCTGCAGTAGGAGGGTGTTAACGTTCTGCAGTATGAGGTCCCCGGCTATACTCCCTCTTCCCCACATGCCCTTGTATTCTACTGTAAACGTTCTGCAGTATGAGGGTGTTAACGTTCTGCAGTATGAGGTGTTAACGTTCTGTAGTATGAGGTGTTAATGTTCTGCAGTATGAGGGTGTTAACGTTCTGCAGTATGAGGTCCCCGCTCTTGTATTCTACTGTAAACGTTCTGCAGTATGAGGGTGTTAACGTTCTGCAGTATGAGGGTGTTAACGTTCTGCAGTATGAGGGTGTTAACGTTCTGCAGTATGAGGGTGTTAACATGCGTTCTGCAGTATGAGGTGTTAACGTTCTGCAGTATGAGGGTGTTAACGTTCTGCAGTATGAGGGTGTTAACGTTCTGCAGTATGAGGGTGTTAACGTTCTGCAGTATGAGGGTGTTAACGTTCTGCAATATGAGGGTGTTAACGTTCTGCAGTATGAGGTGTTAATTAACGTTCTGCAGTATGAGGGTGTTAACGTTCTGCAGTATGAGGTGTTAACGTTCTGCAGTATGAGGGTGTTAACGTTCTGCAGTATGAGGGTGTTAACGTTCTGCAGTATGAGGGTGTTAACGTTCTGCAATATGAGGGTGTTAACGTTCTGCAGTATGAGGGTGTTAACGTTCTGCAGTATGAGGGTGTTAACGTTGTAATGTAATACTGTGATGTAAATATTCTATGTGTTCTTGAAGATATGTTAGATGTTCTATGACTCACTGGGGTGGTTACGGCAACCCCCGGCGGTACTCCCCCGTCTCCACATGCCGTGGAACTTGATGGTGTTCCAGTGGCTGAGGCCGTCCTCACTGAGAGCGTCCGCTGTCAGGTTGCAGATCTCCAGGCGGGAAAACTGCCTCAGGAACTCCTGGAACGACATCCTACAGACAGGGGAGATTAGTGTGATTTAAAAAGGATGTGGACACCGGCTCGTCCAACATCTCATTCCAGAATCATGGGTATTAATATGGAGTTGGTCCCTCTGCTGCTATAACAGCCTCCACTCTTCTGGGAAGGCTTTCCACTAGATGTTGGAACATTACCGTGGGGAACATTAACATTAGGGTGATTCAATGGGGTTGAGGTCAGGGCTCTGTGCAGGCCAGTCAAGTTCTTCCACTCCGATCTCGACAAACCATTTCTGTATGGACTTCGCTTTGTGCACGGGGGCATTGTCATGTTGAAACAGGAAAGGGCCTTCCCCAAACTGTTGCCACAAAGTTGGAAACACAGACTCGTTTAAAATGTCATTGTATGTTCTAGCGTTAAGATTTCCCTTCACTGGAACTAAGGGGCCCAAACCATGAAAAACAGCCCCAGATCATTATTCCTAATCCACCGTTACAGTCGGCGCTATGCATTGGGGCAGGTAGCGTTCTCCTGGCATCCGCCAAACCAAGATTTGTCAGTTGGACTGCCAGATGGTGAAGTGTGATTCATCACTCCAGAGAACGTGTTTCCACTGCTCCAGAGTCCAATGGCGTCGAGCTTCACACCACTCCAGCCGATGCTTGGCATTTAGCATGGTGATCTTAGGCTTGTGTGCTGCTGCTCAGCCATGGAAACCCATTTCATGAAGCTCCTGACGAACAGTTATTGTGCTGACTTTGCTTCCAGAGGCAGTTTGGAACTCGGTGGTGAGTGTTGCAACCGAGGACAGACAATTTTTATGCGCTACGTGCTTCAGCACTCGGCGCTCCCGTTCGGTGAGCTTGTGTGGCCCACCACTGCGGGGCTGAGCCATTGTTGCTCCTAGACGTTTCCACTTCACAATAACAGCACTTACAGTTGACCGGGGGAAGCTCTAGCAGGGCAGACATTTCACAAACTGACTTCTTGGAAAGGTGGTATCCTATGATGGTGCCACGTTGAAAGTCACTGAGCTCTTCAGTAAGGCTTCTACTGCCAATGTGTGTCTATGGAGATTGCATGGCTGTGTGCTCGATTTTATACACCTGTCAGCAACGGTGTGGCTGAAATAGCCGAATCCACTAATTTGAAGGTGTCTCCAATTTTGTATATTTAGTGTATATGATATTTTCATCACAATGGCAGCTGAAGATTTAGATAAAGCTGACCGGCACATGAAGGCTTCTGGGTTCTGAGATTACAGAACACCAGGGTCATTTTAAACAACTGAGAACTCAGCATGTAATCACGCTCTTCATCCTACCAGAACTCTCCGTCCTCCATCTTTAGATGCAGGTCCTCTCTCTCAGATGGGTCCAACTCATCCCACTCAGGAGAACTGGACACAGACGGGGAGACAAGAACAGAGCAATAGTATACTGAGAAACAGAATCTACTACAACCTACGACAGAAACTTTATGAATGTGTAAGTAAAAGTCGAGTTTTGTGGTGAAACTGGGGTTTAGTACTAGGTCAGGTGTGTTAATATGTTGGTTGTGAATGTGGACCTAGTAGTGGTTCTGTAATGCTCACTTGTCACTCCAGGCGCCAGTCCACTCCACCTGTCCCCAGGGGTTCCTCACCCTGATCAGCCTCTCCCCCTGACCCTGGTAGTCCACCTGGAGCAGAACAGAATCACACATATCACGCAGTACAACAATAAAAACCCAGTCTACATAGAAACACTAACATTAAAAAACAGAGACCAGGGAGACCAGGGTTCCAAAGCAGGGTCTGAAGACCCAGATATACTGGGGTCAGACCCAGGTGAAACCAGGCTTCCTAGTTTATTCTATTTACGGGCTTAACCTACCTTCTTCAGGCCGGTGACTGAGTAAGCATGACCTTTCACTAGTTTCTTGAACGTGACAGACTCCATGTCTAAGGCACTGGTGATCTGTAGTCACAAAATATAGTCAGAAGAATACAAGACCCATGATGCATCTGAATCAGCATTATTTGATATAAGGATGTATTGACTACAATGTTAATGTTATAAATTATAAAGTTCATGATTACGCTCTTCAAAAAGTAGGTACATTAAACTATACCCAGTGCTGTATTCATGAGGCACCAAAACGGAAGAAAACGGACAGAAATAGGGAGGGACTACCTTGAGTTGTCCAATAACAACCGCTTGAATTTGTTTTCTGTTGAAAAACATTTTAAATTGATGTGCCCTAATGAATGAGACCCTGGTGTTTTTGACAGGACCAGAGGAGCAGGGGACTCACGTCGATGGAGCAGCCCAGCAAGGAGCCTCTGTCCAGGGCTTTGCCGATGATCCTGTACAGGTCCCGTGGAGCCTTACGGAGCTCGTACATCTCAGACACACCGCCGGTGAAGTCCTCAAAGCCTTCTGTGGTGCTGCCTCCAGACAGAGCCTCGTAGGAACCATTCAACCTGACAGTGACAGTAGAAACACATAAATGCAGGGATATACACAGTGACAGTAGAAACACATAAATGCAGGGATATACACACGTCACATTCAGTGAGCTCCAAAAGTATTGGGACCTATTTGTTGTTGTTTCGGCTCTGTGCTCCAGTTATTTGGATTTTAAATGATACAATGGCTATGAGGTTAAAGTGCAGACTGTCAGCTTTAATTTGAAGGTATTTTCATCCATATCGGGTGAACCGTTTAGAAATTATAGCACTTACATAGTCCAAAAGTATTGGGACAAATTGACTCATACTGTACAGTATGTCTACACAAGTAGTCAACATTTTTGTATTTGGTCCCATTTTCCTAGCACCCAATGATTACATTAATGTGGACACTACCACGATTACGGACAATCCTGAATGAATTGTGAATAATGATAAGTCACAAAGTTACAGACACACAAATATCATACCCCCCCAAAATGCTAACCTCTAACCATTACAATAACAAGGGAGGTTAGCATTTTTTTGGGGGGGTATGATATTTGTGTGTCTGTAACTTTCTGACTATATAAAATGCTAACCTCCCCTGTTATTATAATGGTGAGAGGTTATGGTAGAGACATTAAGATTCAATTATATGTCAACAGCTCTGGTGGACCTTCCTGCAGTCAGAATGCCAATTGCACGCTCCCTCAAAACTTGAGACATCTGTGGCATTGTGTTGTGTGACAAAACTGCACATTTTAGAGTGGCCTTTTATTGTGCCCAGCACAAGGTGCACCTGTGTAATGATTATGCTGTTTAAACTGCTTCTTGATATGCCACACCTGTCAGGTGGATGGATTATCTTGGCAAAGGAGAAAATGCTCACTAACAGGAATGTAAAGAAATTTGTACACAACGTTTGAGAGAAATACGATTTTTTTGTACATTTGGAAAATTGCTGGGATCTTTTACTTCAGCTCATGAAGTCATGGGACCAACACTTTACATGTTGCATTTACATTTCTGTTCAGTATGCTTTCATACACATATTTTCTCCCAATACTTCCCCTAAAATGGAGGGGACTAGGTACAAAAAGTGCTGTAATTTCTAAACGGTTCCCCCGATATGGATGAAAATACCCTCAAATTAAAGCTGACAGTCTGCTCTTTAACCTCATAGTCATTGTATGATGTCAGTACAGAGCCGGTCACTGTCCCAATACTTGTGGAGCTCACTGTAGATGTATACATGATTAAGTCTATATTGCAGAGAGAGTGTTAATATGATCGACACACACACACATAGGCCCTGATTAAAAGTAGTGCACTAAATAGAGAATGAGGTGCCATTTGGGACGTAGACCAGGCCTTCGTTGACATACTTGGCGTAAGCCTTCTCCAGCAGGGCGCTCCAGAACTCATTTCCCTCGGCTGAGTGAACGAACATGATCTCTCCATTCTTCGTTGGCAGCCGGTCGTCAATCACCACGTCCACCCACTCACCAAACTGCCAGAACTGAAGAGGACCACAACAGACAACATTCCATAGAATGTCTCAACGTGTCACAAAGAGAGTGAATCACATGGCAGAACATGGAGAAAGCATACTGGACACTACAACCGTCTCTAAACCTAGAAACAATCTAACTTCCACCGGTGTAAAGTAGGCGTAAAACAAGTCCCCTATGACAGAAATAAAAGGGGAAATTCACTAAGGATTCACAGAACCTCTATACCAGGTGGTGTCAGAGGAAGACCCTAAAAATTGTCAAAGACTCCAGCCACCCTAGTCATAGACTGTTCTATCTGCTAACGCACGGCAAGCGGTACAGGAGTGGCAGGTCTAGGTCCTGAAAAAGGGGAAAAAAGTTCCAACCTCGCTCTGTGGTGGTATGTAGACGGCTACAAAAAAATACAGATGAAAACTCTCTGGGTAAATAGTGTGATCTACAGCTTATCATAAGATACTCAACCTCGGGCAAGCAAATCTTTAAGACTTCCTTAGATATCGTGCTGTTTACATAAATGCCTTTGCCTCCGCTGTAACGAAATATGTCTCCCTCTGACGAGGAGTATGACAGATCGGACCAATGTGCAGCGTGGTAAGTGTTCGTCATTTTTAATGAAAAGACACTGAACACGAAAATACAAAATAACAAAGAGAAAGAACGAAACGAAATCGAAACACTTCTGTCTGGTGAACACACAGAAAACAATCACCCACAACTCAAGTGGGAAAAACCGGCTGCCTAAGTATGGTTCTCAATCAGAGACAACGAACGACACCTGCCTCTGATTGAGAACCATACCAGGCCAAACACATAAATACTACATAGAAAAAAGAACATAGACTACCCACCCCAACTCACGCCCTGACCAAACTAACACAAAGAGATAATAAAGGAACTAAGGTCAGAACGTGTCTTACCAGACGCTGCTGTTCCGTCTTGCTGATACAGTGTATAACCCGCCAGCCGTATGTTCTTAATGTCGTCCTCGACTCGGTGAAGCATAAAATATTATAGTTTTTAATGTCCCGTTGGTAGGATATACGTGCAGCAGCCCTACCCATCGGCGCCATCACGCGTGTGCGTGCGTAGTCATACCTGAAAGTGGAAGATCCCAGCATAGTCCTCTTGGAAGGACTGACCATGAGGGACCACTCGGTGGAGCAGCCTCTCATTGAGGGTTAGAGAGGCTATGGCTGCTAGGAGCCAGCAATCACCTGATGGAGGGAGAGAGAGAGAGGGGAGAAAGAGAGGGGAGTGAGAGAGAGGGGAGAAAGAGAGGGGAGAAAGAGAGGGGAGTGAGAGAGAGAGAGAGGAGAGAAAGAGGGGCGGGAGGGAGGGAGGGAGGGTAAGACAGATAGACAGAGAGAGAGATTGTTGCAATTATTTAACTAGAATGTCCAGCAGGTGGAGTGTGTACCAGGGTGTGCTTGTGTATGGATGTCAGCCAGGGCCCACCCAGCTCTGGTCGAGGGCCCACCCAGCTCTGGTCGAGGGCCCACCCAGTTCTGGCCCAGGGCCCACCCAGCTCTGGTCGAGGGCCCACCCAGCTCTGGTCCAGGGCCCACCCAGTTCTGGTCCAGGGCCCACCCAGATCTGGTCGAGGGCCCACCCAGCTCTGGTCCAGGGCCCACCCAGATCTGGTCCAGGGCGTTAGTATGGCGGTAGTCCCTCTAGGAAGAAAGCTGCACTAACAACCAAGTACTACCGTTACTACCTACTATTACCTACTGTGCTGCCCCATTGTTCAACTTCGTTCTATGGAAGAGAATTTTCCACATTCACTTGAACATGATGAAAGGGGGAAATTGTTTGGTGTTTGATTTCTTGAGCCAGCTACCAGAGTACAGCACTTTACTTTAATGGATGCAAATTAGACAGGCCTCACAGTGATGACTGAGGTCTGTAAAAGCATGTTGTAAATATGGATGGAAGCAAGGCAAAGATCTGGATGAGATATTATATGGCTGTGGTGGGTGGCACTATCACTGATAGGAGAGGGGGAGAACACGGCACTATCACTGAGAGGAGAGGGAGAGAAGACGGCACTATCACTGAGAGGAGAGGGGGAGAAGATGGCACTATCACTGAGAGGAGAGGGGGAGAAGATGGCACTATCACTGAGAGGAGAGGGGGAGAACACGGCACTATCACTGAGAGGAGAGGGAGAGAAGGCACTATCACTGAGAGGAGAGGGGGAGAAGACGGCACTATCACTGAGAGGAGGATAAGACGGCACTATCACAGAGGAGAGGGGGAGAAGACGGTGCTATCACTGAGAGGAGGAGAAGACGGCACTATTACTGAGAGGAGGGAGACGGCACTATCACTTAGAGGAGAGGGGGAGAAGACGGCACTATCACTGGGAGAAGAGGGGGAGAAGACGGCACTATCACTGAGAGGAGGAGAAGACGACACTATTACTAAGAGGGAGGGGGAGAAGACGGCACTATCACTGGGAGAAGAGGGGGAGAAGACGGCACTATCACTGAGAGGAGGAGAAGACGACACTATTACTAAGAGGGAGGGGGAGAAGACGGCACTATCACTTAGAGGAGAGGGGGAGAAGACGGCACTATCACTAAGAGATAAGACGTAAAGTAAAAAAAAATTGAATCAATCAAAAAGCAACACAATAAACTAACAATAGCGAGACTATATAAAGGGGTTACTGGTGCCGAGTCAATGTGGATTCTATATTCAGGGGTTACTGGTACCGAGTCAATGTGCGAGGGTACAGGTTAGTCGAGGTCATTTGTAAAGTGACTGTTGTCATGACTGTCCTGACCAGGTCAGGTTACAGGAGACGACAACCCTACAGATTATCTCTCAACGCCAACAGAGGAGGAGAGATCTAGGGGTTTAAAGATGTTGGGGGGGGGTTTGGGGGGTTTATGACCCCTCACGCCCCTGGTAAATCTCAGGCCACAGACACATTCTTTTGTCCTGTTACTATGGAGACCCAGCCTCAGAACATTAAACATGAAATAAAGGGACTTTGGAACAATGGTTTCCGTCAGCCACAATGGTAGTCATGACGATAGATGGAATATGAATATCTATGTCATTTGGTGGTCATGACGATAGATGGAATATGAAAATGTATGTCATTTTTGTTTTGTTATTAAAGGTTAATAGATGACGTTATTACGAAAACATTGTAATGTGAAGAGTTTTCCTAGTATATGTTTGATGTTTATACATTGTATGGAAAATATCCAAATCAAAGAGAATGTTTTGGGGAAGATGAAATGTTAAGTTAGTTGTCTAAAATTGGATTTGAATAAAATCTAGACCTTGCCTCATTAATTTGGTACGCCCAGGGTATAAAACCTGTGAGTATAGAATTTACAGGGAGACTATGTGACCCAAGCTGCAGCCACGGTCTAAAAAGTCAACGAACCCAGAATGCAACGCAAGTTTGAGGACAAATAACTCCTTTTCTACCCAAGCTACGGATGAGTAGCTGTGTCTAAGCGGGTGAATTCAAGTCGAACCACCTAGCCTCCATCTCCCATCGAATCGTGGTATCTAAAGGGTTTAATTAATTAATTAATTAATTAATTCCTAATTCCTTCTTCCTCCTCAGAAGACCCCTTCCAGAGAAAAGGGTGAGGGAACAGACTCCTAAGCCAAAAAGGACACTGACATCGGGAGGACTCTCAGAGAGGTGCGCCGGAGTAGTGCGTCATCGAACAGCTGAAGGCCTACGCAGAGAATCCTCGGAGATCATCCCCACGTAATTACATTGTTATATTCTGACCCATAAGAGCGGCAGTTTGGGGCAAGGCTAGGGTTAGAATAAGCATACCTGACAAATTCACCCAAGTGTATATTTCTCTCGAGTACCTTCTTTTCTCTCTCTCTCTTTGAAATCCTCATTGTAGGTAACACACGCCATAGTGTGTTGGCCCGTTATACTAAGTTCTAATCAATAGCCTATAATGTGTTTTGTCTATGTGTATCTTTTATCATAATTTTAGCTTTTTAGTAAATAAATATTCAACTAATATTGGTGTGGTACGATCTCATTGGTGAGACCCGGGTCCGAACTCATTGGTGAGACCCGGGTCCGAACTCATTGGTGAGACCCGGGTACGAACTCATTGGTGAGACCCGGGTCCGAACTCATTGGTGAGACCCGGGTTCGAACTCATTGGTGAGACACCGGGTCCGAACTCATTGGTGAGACACCGGGTCCGTGCAGATTCACGGGCTATACGACGTTCAGAACGAGATTGGTAGAGGCAACTGGTTAATTAGCGGCTGTTGTAAAATCAATATTTTGATATCCTTTGAGTTAATTTGAGAAATAGAAACTCAAAAAAAAAACGAGTTTTCCCATGGTGCCCCAGGTTAATGAGTTAACAGGTTAATGAGTTAACAGGTTAACAGGTTAATGAGTTAACAGGTTAATGAGTTAATAATTGCTTGATTCAGTTGATTCAGTTAATCACGCAATTAGAAACAGTCGTCACATTAACTAAAACAACGTCACGACACTGTGCATAGATAATAAACACCGAGTAGCATCAGTGTAAAAAACTGTGGGGGGGGGGGAGAAGACGGCAAGATTATGTGGTTGTCTTACCAAGCTACCTTAAGTTGAATGCACTGACTTAGTTACTGGATAAGAGCGTCTGCCATTAAAACCATCAAAATGTAAATGTGATTAAGGTTATCCTTTCATCTTGTACAAGTCAAGAACGAGGCTGGACTGTTGGGGTTATAGCAAAGAGCCTTTCAGCTAGTAGGCTATTAGAAGTGTTTAAAGATGTCCCCTTACCTCTTTTAACTTCAAGTAGAGCTGGGACGGTTAAAACCATTACAACCTCTTGTAGCAGACATTCTGCTGATACAGTAAGGTTCATGATGATAAGTAGCCTATACTGGAGAAATGTCAAGTTTGAAATTAAAACAATATGCTAATATGGGTGATAGTTAATGAGACAAACTAGTAGTAAGTTAGTAGTTTAAAAGATAATAAAATAAAAACTGTGGTGCACATTAATATGATAAAATATAATTATATTTATTGTTATTGTATCAACTCAGGCAATTTACGGATTTATGGATTTTTGTCCGTGTCGCCCAGCTCTAACTTCTAGTGGTATCTATTTAGCTAGACAATCACCCCATAGCAACATAATGTCACGCCCTGACCTTAGAGAGCCTTTTAAGGTCTCTATTTGGTTTGCTCAGGGTGTGATTTGGTTTTGTTTTTCTATGATTTTGTGTTTCTATGTTTTGGCCGGGTATGGTTCTCAATCAGGGACAGCTGTCTATCGTTGTCTCTGATTGGGAACCATACTTAGGTAGCCCTTTTTCCCTCGTTTCTTTGTGGGAAGTTGTCTTGGTTCATGGCACATAGCCTTTAGCTTCATAGTTGGTTTTGTATGGTTTATTGTTTTTGTCGACATCTTTTTCAAATAAAAATAATATGTACGCTCACCACGCTGCACCTTGGTCCTCCTCCTTCAACAGCCGTGGCACATAAACACCCCATAGCAACATAAACACCCCATAGCAACAAACACCTCAAAGCAACATAAACACCCCCATAGCAACATAAACACACCATAGCAACATAAACACCCCCATAGCAACCTAAACACCCCCATAGCAACATAAACACCACAAAGCAACATAAACACCCCCATAGCAACATAAACACCCCCAAAGCAACATAAACACCCCATAGCAACATAAACACCCCCATAGCAACATAACCACCCCCATAGCAACATAAACACCCCATAGCAACACAAACACACCCATAGCAACACAAACACACCCATAGCAACATAAACACCCCCATAGCAACATAAACACCCCATAGCAACCATTTGTTGCTATGGGGTGTTTATGTTGCTATGGGGGTGTTCATCACTGCTCTAGAGGAGATCTGCATGGAGGAATGGGCCAAAATACCAGCAACAGTGTGTGAAAACCTTGTGAAGACTTACAGAAAATGTTTGAGCTCTGTCATTGCCAACAAAGGGTATATAACAAAGTATTGAGATAAACTTTTGTTATTGAGCAAATACTTATTTTCCACCATAATTTGCAAATAAATTCATTAAAAATCCTACAATGTGATTTTCTGAATTTTTTTCTCTCATTTTGTCTGTCATAGTTGAAGTGTACCTATGATGAAAATTACAGGCCTCTCTCATCTTTTTAAGTGGGAGAACTTGCACAATTGGTGGCTGACTAAACTTTTTTGCCCCACCGTAAACACCCCATAGCAACATAAACACCCCCATAGCAACATAAACACCCCATAGCAACATAAACACCCCCATAGCAACATAAACACCCCATAGCAACATAAACACCCCATGGCAACATAAACACCCCATAGCAACATAAACACCCCATAGCAACATAAAGCACATAAACACCCCATAGCAACCATTTGTTTTGCCGGCAATCCTGTATTTATTAGCCATTCACAAGGTCTCCATCTTCAGACAGGAACAGGTGACTTTTACTGGAAGGTCAATCTATTGAGGGATGAAGCTGACCCGAGGTGGACCGGGCTATGGACTGTGACGTGAACGGGGGAAAAGCAATGAGGGAGGGAGGAGCGCCCTGCTCAAATAGAACAGTAATCTGTACCGCTCGGCCATGTTGTCAACAAGGCAGCATGGTGCATCATTCAGAAACATACAACATATATTTTCCATAAAATAAATGTTTGAATTTTAATTCGGGAAGGCCGATAAAGCGTTTTTATCAAAAGCAATTCCTTTTGCATGTGAAAACACAGAATCCTATTGTGCCCATGTCCAATCAGAACTCACGTAGAGCTCCCTGGCCAATCAGAACTCACCCAGAGGAAGTCTCTGTCCAATCAGAACTCACGTAGAGCTCCCAGGCCAATCAGAACTCAGTGAGCTTGTTCCTGGCAAATCAGAACTCACCCAGAGGTAGTCCCTGTCCAATCAGAACTTACGTAGAGCTCCCTGGCCAATCAGAACTCAGTGAGCTTGTTCCTGGCCAATCACAACTCACCCAGAGGTAGTCCCTGGCCAATCAGAACTCACCCAGAGGTAGTCCATGTCAAATCCGAACTCACGTAGAGCTCCCTGGCTAATCAGAACTCATCGAGAGCTTGTCCCTGGCCAATCATAACTCACCTAGAGCTCCCTGGCAGATGTCTGTTCTGGTAGCTCCTCCCAGGATGAACTGAGGGTCATCTGTCAGCTCCTGGAGGGAAGGAAAGGGGAGGATTACATTAGACTATAGCAAGAGTTACAGTATAGTAACAGTACAGACTGTTAGGGAGAGGGACTGCTCAGCAAACAGACATTCTTGGGTTGTCATTTTCCTGTGTGAGTATCAACTTCATTTACAATACATTACAGGTATAACATTTATTCTCTGTCTATTTCTATAACTGATGCTTCTAGTTGTTCAGACAGCTGAGCATATCTGGCACTTGAGTGATTCAAGAACATAATATGTAACTCAGGTAAACAAGTAGCAAATCTAGGAAGTGGTCAGAGGAAACCTGGTCAACAGCTGCACTGATTGGTTTTTATTGGACTGAGAGGTTCCTTCCTCTTCCTGTCTCTACTTGTCCCATACTGCCAGTCTGTCCCACATGCCAGCCATACAACAAGTGCAGGAGTAGGGTGTGACAGGCATGCAGCATGTGGGCTAGACTATCTAGCTGTCTTTACAACAACATGGATCAACCTAAATTAGATTTGAATGTGAATTGCCCTGTGCTTGAATGGTAACAGGTGCAGGGCGTGACAGTGTCCGTGTAGTAGACAGCATCCAAACTGTGATGTAACACGGGTACATTTTGCTCTGAAAACCTCTCCATCCCCGTAGGGTTTTCAGCGGTTAACTTCGGTGGGCTCTGTGTAAACTACAATTCCGATACTGTTAAGAAAAGTTTAGAAACGATTAGACACGTTAATCATCATCGCTTGGCAAAACAGTTTGAAGCACATGCTGATTTGCCCTCTTATCTTTCATATCAGCGAGAAAGAATCTTTCAAATGAAAATGATTCACTTCTTGTAGCAGACAGCTGACCAACTACACTCACTTCCTGCCCAGGTAGCTTAGACACAGGTGTTCAGAGGACGCTAGATAGATAATTAGCACATGTGGTCGCCCCTCTCTCTCTCTCTCCCTCTCTCAAAAAGGGAAAATAAATAAACATAACTATTGGGTTGTATTTATAATGGTGTTTGTTCTTCACTGGTTGCCCTTTTCTTGTGGCAATAGGTCACAAATATTGCTGCTGTGATATTGGCACACTGTGGTATTTCACCCAGTAGATATGGGAGTTTATCAAAATTGGGTGTATTTTCTAATTATTTGTGGGTCTGTGTAATCTGAGGGAAATATGTGTCTCTAATATGGTCATACATTGGGCAGGAGGTTTAGGAAGTGCAGGTCAGTATCCACCTCATTTTGTGGGCAGTGAGCACATAGCCTGTCTTCTCTTGAGAGCTAGGTCTGCCTACGGCGGCCTTTCTCAATAGCAAGGCTATGCTCACTGAGTCTGTACATAGTCAAAGCTTTCCTTAAGTTTGGGTCAGTCACAGTGGTCAGGTATTCTGTCACTGTGTACTCTCTGTTTAGGGCCAAATAGCATTCTAGTTTGCTCTGTTTTTATGTTAATTCTTTCCAATGTGTCAAGTAATTGTCTTTTTGTTTTCTCATGATTTGGTTGGGTCTAATTGTGTTGCTGGTTGGGTCTAATTGTGTTGCTCTCTCTCTCTCTCTCTCTCTCTCTCTCTCTCTCTGTCTCTCTCTATCCCTCTCCCTCCTCCTCTCTCTCTCTCTCTCTCTCCCTCTCTCTCTATCCCTCTCTCTCTCTCTATCCCTCTCTCCCTCTCTATCCCTCTCTCTATCCCTCTCTCTCTCTCTATCCCTCCCTCTCTCTATCCCCCTCTCTCTCGCTCTCTCTCTATCCCTCTCTCTCTCTATCCCTCTCTCTCTCTATCCCTCTCTCTCTCTATCCCTCTCTCTCTTTCTTTCACTCCCTCTCTCTATCCCCCCCTCTCTCTCTCTCTCTCTCTCTCTCTCTCTCTCTCTCTCTCAAATTCAAATTCAAATTCAAGCTGCTTTATTGGCATGAAAAACATTGTGTCAATATTGCCAAAGCACCAATGTATACAATATACATTGTAACAAAATTGTAAATGATAGCAAATAATAATATAAAATGGTAGTAAATAATAATACAAAAATAAATACAATAAAATGGTAACAGTCTACAGTAAACATTAATAATTATAGTAATAACAATAATAGTAATAATAAGTAAGTTACTGTTTACTATGCAGATGTTATTATTCAGTGTCCCTCAGGCTATGGCAGGAAAATACATATTTGGCTGCAAGAGGAGCCATTGCTCCTTCGCCCATGAGTATTCTTAGTTTTTCCTCTGGGTTCAATTTGTAAAAATGTGGAATATATGTAGTCATTTCTGTGAATAATGAATCTCTTTGTGAGGAATATTTATCACAGTAAAGGAGAAAGTGCATCTCTGTCTCTACCTCCCCTGTCATGCAGTGACCACATACACGCTCCTCTTTGGGTAGCCATGTCTTTTTATGCCTGCCGGTTTCTATTGCCAATCGGTGGTCACTCAGCCTGTACTTGGTAAGGATCTGTCTCTGCTTCGTATCTCTGACAGAGTAGAGATAATCAGCCAATTCATATTCTCTGTTTAGGGTCAGATAGCAATTTAGTCGGCTTTGGGATTTTGTTTCGTTTTTCCAGTATTGTAAGTATGATTCCTTTGATTGGTTCATGATTTTGTTTATTGGAATTCTTTCTTTTGAAGCAGTGCTGGTGTCAGCTTGATTGGTGAGGTCCAACACCAGCTGACTGAGAGGGCTCGTTTCTGGGCTCAGCTCTTGGGCTTGAAGTGCTTTAAATTGCAGACTCGAATTTGGACTTGAATTTAGATGTAGCCAAAATTTTAATGATCTTTTCTGTATTTTCATTATTACTGGAAAACGGCCCAATTCTGCCCTACATGCATTAGTTGGTGTATTTCTCTGGACTTGTAGAATTTTCCGACAGAATTCTGCATGTAGGGTTTCAATTGGATGTTTGTCCCACATTTTAAAATCCAGTTTATTGAGTGGCCCCCAAACCTCACTTCCATAAAGTGCTATTGGTAGGATTACACTGTCAAATATTTTAGTCCAAATTCTAATTGGGATGTTGATTTTGAATAATTTCATTTTTATTGCATACATTGCTCTGCGGGCTTTTTCTTTGAGTGCCTTCACTGCCATATTAAAGTTTCCCGATGCAGATATGGTCAGACCAAGGTAGGTGTAATTTTTTGTGTGTTCAATTAAGGTGTTGTTCAGGGTGAATTTACATTTTTGTTTCTGACATCTGTTTTTTTTTTGGAAAATCATGATTTTAGTTTTTTGGAAATTTACTGCCAGGGCCCAATTATGGCAATATTGCTCCAGAATATTAATGTTTTGTTGAAGACCTTCTTTGGTTGGTGATAGAAGTACCAAGTCATCAGCATATAGCAGGTATTTCACCTCTGTGTCAAATAGTGTGAGTCCTGGGGCTGGAGATTGGTCCAACATGTCTGCTAATTCATTGATATAAATGTTGAAAAGATTTGGACTCAAATTGCAGCCTTGTCTCACACCTCGACATTGTGAAAAAAATTATGTTCTTTGGTTTTTGATTTTTATTGCACACTTATTTTCTGTGTACATACATTTTATTAAGTCATACACCTTACCACCAAGCCCACTTTGTAGAATTTTGTAGAATAGCCCTTCGTGCCAAATCGAATCAAATGCTTTTTTAAAGTCAATAAAGCAAGCAAAGATTTTGCCCTCTTTTTTTTGGTGGACGTGTTTATTAATTAGTGTGTGTAAGGTGTATATATGGTCAGTAGTGCGATGGTTAGGGAGAAAGCCAATTTGACATTTACTTATTACATTTTTTTCTTGAAGAAAGGTTTGAATTCTTGAATTCAAAATGCTACAGAAAATCTTTCCCAAGTTACTGTTGACGCAAATTCCCCTGTAATTATTGGGGTCTGATTTGTCTCCACTTTTGTGGATAGGGGAGATGAGCCCCTGGTTCCAGACATCAGGGAAGCAGCCAGAAGTTAAAACCATGTTGAACAATTTAAGCACAGCATTTTGCAACTCAGGTGTGCTGTTTTTCAGCATTTCATTTCTGATGTTGTCTACACCACAAGCCTTTTTTGATTTAATAGATTTTAGCTTTTCATTTAGTTCTTGTTGGGTTATTGGGTAATCTAATGGATTTTGGTTGTTTTTAATGACTGATTCCAGGATGTTAAATTTTTCTTTAATTTCTAATTGGTTCTGGTTTAAGTCTTTTTGTGGGATGTTTTTGTATAGATTATCAAAGTAAGTTTTCCAAATTCCTACATCTTGTATGGCTAATTCTTGTGGCTTTGTTGTGCTTAAATTGTTCCACATGTCCCAGAACTGATTTTGGTCAATTGCGTTTTCAATTTCATCAAGTGTCTTGTTGGTATAATTCAATTTCTTGCATTTCAGTGTTTGTTTATACTGTTTCAGAGTTTCAAAGTATTCATATCGTAGCTCTGGGTTGTTTTGCTGCTTATGTTTTTTGTTTGACATTTGTCTTAGGTGTTTTCTAATTGTTTTACATTCATTATCAAACCATTTGTCAGAAACATTTTGATTTTTGCTTCTGATGTTGCATTGCTTTGGTTTTCTCAAATTTGCTTTCGATGCTGCTTTTTGGAATATGCAGTTGATGTTTTGGGTAGCTGAATTGACACCATCTTTATTGTTTTGGTACTGTGAGTTATTGAAAAACTGTATAGAGTTCATCATTTCATTTGAGTTCAATGTTTCAATGAATGCCTCTGCACTGTTTGGAGCCCATCTGAACGATTGGTTTATGTTGTAAAGTTTATTGGGCTGTTTTTTTGAATGAATATTGCCAGTTAATTTCTTCAGAAACACGTTGATCTGACTGTGATCTGACAATGGTGTCTGTGGTCTGACAGTGAATGCACTAATGGAGGAGGGGTCAATGTCAGTGATGGCATAATCGACTACACTTGTCCCAAGAGCTGAGCAGTAAGTAAACTGACCTAAAGAGTCCCCTCTGATTCTACCATTAAGCATGTACAGGCCTAAGGCTCGACAGAGATGTACTAACTCTTTTCCATTTTTGTTCAGTATTTGGTCAGGACTGTTTCTATTATTTATAATAGGGCTACTGTACAAGGAGGGGTGTCCAAATATGTGGTGGTTACCTCCCGCATCAGTGTAGTCAGGCTCAGAACCTGTTCTTGCATTGAAATCTCCACAAAGAAGCACTTTACCCTGCGCCTGAAATGTAATGATTTCTGTCTGGAGATTGTCAAAAAACTGATCATCATAATATGATGAATCTGAAGGAGGAGCATAAGCTGCACATATGTATACATCATTGTCACAATAGATTGTACCTTTGTTAAGTTTTAGCCAAATGTGAGTGGTACCTTTTTTCATTTCATTCAGTGCTAAGTCCTGCTTATGCCAAATGATGATTCCACCTGAGTCTCGGCCCCGTTTAACATTTTTATGTTTGATTGATGGTAGTAAACTTTCTCTATAGCCTGAGGGACACTGAGTATCTATGTCTCCACGACACCATGTTTCCAGTAGGATTATGATGTCCTGTCCCTTGATGTTTTTAATCAATTCTGGATTAGTTGTTTTATAACCAAAATGTGAAGAGTATAGGCCCTGGATATTCCAAGAGCTGATAGTTAATGATCTCATTTATAATAAGTGATATTCACTGGTTTGAGTAAAGTACATCGAAAAAAATAAATAAATAAAATACTATATATATATATATATATACATATATACACACATATACATATACATATACATACACATACACATACACATACACACATACATACACACACACACACACACATACATACATACATATATGTATATATACATATACATACACATACACATACATACATATACATACATACACATACATATACACACATACACACATACATACATACATACACACACACGCGCACACACACACACACACACACACACACCATTACATATAATTAATTATTATAATACCGGTGTCAATACATTTAGGAATATTTGTAAACAAATTAATAAGAATGGAATCTCTCTCTCTCTCTCTCTCTCTATCCCTCTCTCTCCTCCTCTCTCTCACCGTGGGTCTCATCCATTCCACGTCCCTGGTCTTGGCGGAGAAGGGGGCCAGTTCCTTGAAGCCCAAAGAGGGAGGCTCGGCTAGGAAGGAGGGGTCCTGGAACAGACACCCCGTCTCCAGACACTCCTGCCTCAAAGCCTCATAGTCCTGGTTGAATGAATTCAATAAACATAACACACATTGTTTATCAATATGTGCATTAAACAGATCTTGAATGATTAAACAGGTATTTCCAAAGTGGTCCTCGATGGTAAATAAATAACATAAAATAATCTGTCCCAAATGACACCCTAATCCCTATGGGCCCTGGACAAATGTAGTGCACTAAATAGGGAATAGGGCTCCATTTGGGGCACAAGGTTACAAAATAAAACAATTAAACAAACAAACTGACCTGCTCAAGGAAGGGTACGGCGTGGTCGTTGGAGCCCATTCCCTCAGCTCGCAGTCTGCTGGTGGCTATGCTAGCAGAGATTCCCCCTGACATTCTGACACGGGACAGGACATACAGTGAGTTCCAAAAGTATTGGGACTGTGACCCATTTTTTGGGGGGGGGTTTGGCTCTGTTCTCTATCACTTTGGATTGGAAATGATACAATGACAAAAGTGCAGGACTGTCAGCTTTAATTTGAGGGTATTTTCATCCATATCAGGTGAACCGTTTAGAAATTACAGCACTCTTTGTACATAGTCCCCCCTCCCATTTTAGGGGAACAAAAGTTCACTTATATTTGTATTAAAGTATACAGAAGTTTAGTATTTGGTCCCATTTTCCTAGCACACAATGATTATATTAATGTTGAAGCTACCATTATTACAGATAATTCTGAATGAATCGTGAATAATGATGAGTCAGAAAGTTACAGACGCACAAATATCATACCCCCCCAAAATGCTAACATCCCCTTTTATTGTAATGGTGAGGGGTTAGCATGTCTTGGGGGTATGATATAAAATGCTAACAACCCCTGTTATTGTAATGGTGGGAGGTTAGCATGTCTTGGGGGTATGATATAAAATGCTAACCTTCCCAGTTAATGTAATGGTGAGAGGTTTGCATGTCTTGGGGGTATGATATAAAATGCTAACCTCCCCTGTTATTGTAATGGTGAGAGATTTGCATGTCTTGGGGGTATGATATAAAATGCTAACCTCCCCTGTTATTGTAATGGTGAGAGGTTAGCATGTCTTGGGGGTATGATATAAAATGCTAACCTCCCCTGTTATTGTAATGGTGAGAGGTTAGCATTTTGGGGTATGATATTTGTGCGTCTATAACTTTCTCACTCATCATTATTCTTGATTCATTCAGGATTATCCGTAATCATGGTAGAATCAACATTAATGTAGAAGTGTTTAGAATCATATAGTCTATTCTTATTTTTTAATAAAAGTGACTCCAAAATGACACAGTACATTATTTACCATTCATTTCTATTGGTCACAAAACGATCTGAAACATCCAACAACTTTGTAGAGTCACAAGTTTGATGTAGTGATTGGGTGCTAGAAATATGGGACCAGATACTAAACCTTTGACTACTTGAATACACACACAGTTTAAGTACATTTGTCCCAATACTTTTGGTCCTCTAAATGGAAGGGACGATGTACAAAAAGTGCTGTAATTTCTAAACGGTTCACGAGATATGAGTGAAAATACCCTCAAATTAAAGCTGTCTGTCACGACTTCGGCCGAAGTCGATGCCTCTCCTTGTTCGAGTGGTGTTCTGCGGTCGACGTCACCAGTCTTCTAGCCATCGCCGATCCATTTGTCATTTTCCATTTGTTTTGTCTCGTTTTCCCACACACCTGGTTTTTATTTCCCAATTACTGGTCATGTACAGTGGGGAGAACAAGTATTTGATACACTGCCGATTTTGCAGGTCTTCCTACTTACAAAGCATGTAGAGGTCTGTAATTTTTATCATAGGTACACTTCTACTGTGAGAGACTGAATCTAAAACAAAAATCCAAAAAATCACATTGTATGATTTATAAGTAATTAATTTGCATTTTATTGCATGACATAAGTATAACATAGGTAAAACCTGCAAAATCGGCAGTGTAACAAATACTGCATCTAACCCTCTGTTTCCCCCATGCCTTTGTGTGTGATTGTTATTGGTTCAGGTCGGAATGTTCCGGCTGGTTTGTACCGGATGCTGTTTATCATCCATGCTTTGTGGCAACCGTTGTTTTTGCACTTTGTAAATTGTTTTACTTAGTGCTGTCGAGTAAAGTGCGTTGTTTCACTCATCTCTGCTCTCCTGCGCCTGACTTTAATCACCAGCGACACTGGTACTTTAACCACCGAGTCGTTGTATGATTTCCAATCCAAAGTGCTGGATGAGCAGAGCCAAAGTATTTTAAAAATGTGTCACTGTCCCTATACTTTTGGAGCTCAGTGTAAATACAGTCAGAGGCCTAGGTGGGAGCAGCATAGGCAAATCATTTACAAGACAACCAATATTCTGCTGCTGTAGCGGAGATCTCTCCTGACATGCTGGATCAGATACAGGGTATAAATAAGAGGCTAGGTGAGAGCAGCATAGGCAAATCATTTACAAGACAACCAATATTCTGCCGCTGTAGCGGAGATCTCTCCTGACATGCTGGATCAGATACAGGATATAAACAAGAGGCTAGGTGGGTGCTGCAATGCACAGGCCACACCTGGGTTCAAATTATATTCAATATAATTTTAAATACATTAGCTGGGCTTGATTAAGCTTGTCTGTCTGCAAGGGAACCAATCGAATCGTCGTACGACTGAATCCCCTCCCACCTGGCCCTCCAGGCGGCCTAAAGCTGACGCTCAAAGTATTTCAAATATTTTGAAATAGTGTTTGAACCCAAGTCTGGGACAGGCACAGGGCGGAAGGTATTAATAGCAGCAAGCTAAGCTAACAGCAGAGTGGCACACTGACACAAAGACTGCAGCACAGCAACCATCTATTCCAGCCTGCCTGTGTTTGTATGTTCGCTGTTTTACTAGTGATCTGTGTCTGTCTATTCTGTTCTGTTTTTCTACCAATGAACCTCTGATCTTGTGATCTGTCTGTAAACGTGTTATAGATTCTTCAACTGATCTTTCCCACCTGCAGTGAGTCAGAGAGGTTTATTTCCTCTGCTCTTCCCACCAGAAGTGAGTCAGAGAGGTTTCAGAAAGATTTCCTCTGGTCTTCCCACCAGAAATGAGTCCGAGAGGTTTCAGAAAGATTTCCTCTGGCCTTCCCACCTGCAGTGAGTCCGAGAGGTTTCAGAAAGATTTCCTCTGGTCTTCCCACCAGAAGTGAGTCCGAGAGGTTTCAGAAAGATTTCCTCTGGTCTTCCCACCAGAAGTGAGTCCGAGAGGTTTCAGAAAGATTTCCTCTGGCCTTCCCACCTGCAGTGAGTCCGAGAGGTTTCAGAAAGATTTCCTCTGGTCTTCCCACCAGCAGAGAGTCAGAGAGGTTTCAGAAAGATTTCCTCTGGTCTTCCCACCTGCAGTGAGTCAGAGATGTTTCAGAAAGATTTCCTCTGGTCTTCCCACCTGCAGTGAGTCCGAGAGGTTTATTTCCTCTGGCCTTCCCACCTGCAGTGAGTCAGAGAGGTTTCAGAAAGATTTCCTCTGGTCTTCCCACCAGCAGTGAGTCAGAGAGGTTTCAGAAAGATTTCCTCTGGTCTTCCCACCTGCAGTGAGTCCGAGAGGTTTATTTCCTCTGGCCTTCCCACCTGCAGTGAGTCCGAGAGGTTTATTTCCTCTGGCCTTCCCACCTGCAGTGAGTCAGAGAGGTTTCAGAAATATTTCCTCACTGCTCACTGATAACAGTTCCTCCTGAACACATGCCTAAACACTGACTGTTCCTTCATTGGTGTGTAATAACTCAACTATTAAACTGAGTAATCTATCTATTAGCTAGTAGTCCATACTGGAAGACTTCATAGGAACCTCCGGGGCCTTTTATTCTCACTCTAGTTGTTAAGAGTGTATTTTTCAATGTTATAGTATTATCAATTAGTGTAATTTAGTTCATTGAGTTTCTGGTAATTGGTTTTATGCGGAAATAGATTTAACGGTGATAAAAATAATTATGGTAGAGTTATGTAAATACCCTGATTATGGTAGTTATGTAAATTCACTGATTATGGTAGAGTTATGTAAATACCTGTTAGGGATAGGGTGCTAGGTGTTAGAGATAGGGTGCTAGGTGTTAGGGATAGGGTACTAGGCGTTAGGGGTAGGGTGCTAGGTGTTAGGGTTAGGGTACTAGGTGTTAGAGATAGGGTACTAGGCGTTAGAGACAGGGTGCTAGGTGTTAGGGGTAGGGTACTAGGTGTTAGAGATAGGGTAGTAGGTGTTAGAGATAGGGTACTAGGTGTTGGATATAGGGTGCTAGGTGTTAGAGAAGGGTGCTAGGTGTTGGATATAGGGTGCTAGGTGTTAGAGATAGGGTGCTAGGTGTTAGAAATAGGGTGCTAGGTGTTAGCGGTACTAGGTGTTAGGGATAGGGTGCTAGGTGTTAGGGGTAGGGTGCTAGGTGTTAGGGGTAGGGTGCTAGGTGTTAGAGATAGGGTAGTAGGTGTTAGAGATAGGGTACTAGGTGTTAGAGATAGGGTGCTAGGTGTTAGAGAAAGGTGCTAGGTGTTGGATATAGGGTGCTAGGTGTTAAGGTGCTAGAGACAGGGTGCTAGGTGTTAGAGATAGGGTGCTAGGTGTTAGAGATAGGGTGCTAGGTGTTAGGGATAGGGTGCTAGGTGTTAGGGGTGGGGTGCTAGGTGTTAGGGGTAGGGTGCTAGGTGTTAGGCGTAGGGTGCTAGGTGTTAGATATAGGGTACTAGGTGTTAGGGGTAGGGTGCTAGGTGTTAGGGGAAGGGTGCTAGGTGTTAGGGGAAGGGTGCTAGGTGTTAGGGTGCTAGGTGTTAGGGGTAGGGTGCTAGGTGTTACGGATAGGGTGCTAGGTGTTAGAGATAGGGTGCTAGGTGTTAGGGATAGGGTGCTAGGTGTTAGGGATAGGGTGCTAGGTGTTAGGGATAGGGTGCTAGGTGCTAGGTGTTAGGGGTAGGGTAGTAGGTGTTAGGGGTAGGGTGCTAGGTGTTAGGGGTAGGGTACTAGGTGTTAGAGATAGGGTACTAGGTGTTAGGGGTAGGGTGCTAGGTGTTAGGGGTAGGGTACTAGGTGTTAGGGGTAGGGTGCTAGATGTTAGGGGAAGGGTGCTAGGTGTTAGAGCTAGGGTGCTAGGTGTTAGGGTGCTAGGTGTTAGGGGTAGGGTGCTAGGTGTTAGGGATAGGGTGTTAGGGATAGGGTGCTAGGTGTTAGAGATAGGGTGCTAGGTGTTAGGGATAGGGTGCTAGGTGTTAGGGATAGGGTGCTAGGTGTTAGAGATAGGGTGCTAGGTGTTAGGGGTAGGGTAATAGGTGTTAGGGGTAGGGTGCTAGGTGTTAGGGGTAGGGTACTAGGTGTTAGAGATAGGGTACTAGGTGTTAGGGGTAGGGTGCTAGGTGTTAGGGGTAGGGTGCTAGGTGTTAGATATAGGGTACTAGGTGTTAGGGGTAGAGTGCTAGGTGTTAGGGGAAGGGTGCTAGGTGTTAGAGCTAGGGTTCTAGGTGTTTGGGTGCTAGGTGTTAGGGGAAGGGTGCTAGGTGTTAGGGATAGGGTGTTAGGGATAGGGTGCTAGGTGTTAGAGATAGGGTGCTAGGTGTTAGGGATAGGGTGTTAGGGGTAGGGTGCTAGGTGTTAGAGATAGGGTGCTAGGTGTTAGAGATAGGGTGCTAGGTGTTAGAGATAGGGTGCTAGGTGTTAGAGACAGGGTGCTAGGTGTTAGGGGTAGGGTACTAGGTGTTAGGGGTAGGGTGCTAGGTGTTAGAGCTAGGGTGCTAGGTGTTAGGGGTAGGATGCTAGGTGTTAGGGATAGGGTGTTAGGGATAGGGTGTTAGGGATAGGGTGCTAGGTGTTAGGGTGCTAGGTGTTAGGGATAGGGTGCTAGGTGTTAGGGATAGGGTGCTAGGTGTTAGGGATAGGGTGCTAGGTGTTAGGGGTAGGGTAGTAGGTGTTAGCGATAGGGTACTAGGTGTTAGGGGTAGGGTGCTAGGTGTTAGGGTTAGGGTACTGGTGTTAGCGATAGGGTACTAGGTGTTAGGGGTAGGGTGCTAGGTGTTAGGGGTAGGGTGCTAGGTGTTAGGGGAAGGGTGCTAGGTGTTAGAGCTAGGGTGCTAGGTGTTAGGGTGCTAGGTGTAGGGTGCTAGGTGTTAGGGATAGGGTGTTAGGGATAGGGTGCTAGGTGTTAGAGATAGGGTTCTAGGTGTTAGGGATAGGGTGCTAGGTGTTAAAGATAGGGTGCTAGGTGTTAGAGACAGGGTTCTAGGTGTTAGAGACAGGGTACTAGGTGTTAGGGGTAGGGTGCTAGGTGTTAGGGGTAGGGTGCTAGGTGTTAAAGATAGGGTGCTAGGTGTTAGAGACAGGGTGCTAGGTGTTAGGGGTAGGGTACTAGGTGTTAGAGATAGGGTGCTAGGTGTTAGGGATAGGGTGCTAGGTGTTAGAGATAGGGTTCTAGGTGTTAGGGATAGGGTGTTAGGGGTAGGGTGCTAGGTGTTAGAGATAGGGTTCTAGGTGTTAGGGATAGGGTGCTAGGTGTTAAAGATAGGGTGCTAGGTGTTAGAGACAGGGTGCTAGGTGTTAGGGGTAGGGTACTAGGTGTTAGGGGTAGGGTGCTAGGTGTTAGGGGTAGGGTGCTAGGAGTTAAAGATAAGGTGCTAGGTGTTAGAGACAGGGTGCTAGGTGTTAGGGGTAGGGTACTAGGTGTTAGGGGTAGGGTGCTAGGTGTTAGGGGTAGGGTGCTAGGTGTTAAAGATAGGGTGCTAGGTGTTAGAGACAGGGTGCGAGGTGTTAGGGGTAGGGTACTAGGTGTTAGGGGTAGGGTGCTAGGTGTTAGGGGTAGGGTGCTAGGTGTTAGAGATAGGGTGCTAGGTGTTAGGGATAGGGTGCTAGGTGTTAGAGATAGGGTTCTAGGTGTTAGGGATAGGGTGTTAGGGGTAGGGTGCTAGGTGTTAGAGATAGGGTGCTAGGTGTTAGAGACAGGGTGCTAGGTGTTAGGGGTAGGGTACTAGGTGTTAGAGATAGGGTGCTAGGTGTTAGGGATAGGGTACTAGGTGTTAGAGATAGCGTGCTAGGTGTTAGGATAATCTCATTCCCAGACACTTCCTGCCTAAATGCGCGATGAGTCTGGTAGACCATTAGCCAATACAGAAAGCCGGGAGACGCTCCCAGTGGATAGGCAGTAATTGGCTTAATCTACCAACCAATCATCTCCCATAACACCTTCCCCCTAACCCTCCCCACGCCTCATGGTCGTGTGATTTGCTAAAATTAACTAATGACAAATACTTTGATCAGAATTCACATAGAATTCTATGGTCACTCACACTAAAGGCCAACTTTGAATGGATGAAATCCCATGCGTGAATGGGTGATATCCCATGCGTGAATGGTTGATATCCCATGCGTGAATGGTTGATATCCCATGCGTGAATGGGTGATATCCCATGCGTGAATGGGTGATATCCCATGCGTGAATGGTTGATATCCCATGCGTGAATGGTTGATATCCCATGCGTGAATGGGTGATATCCCATGCGTGAATGGGTGATATCCCATGCGTGAATGGTTGATATCCCATGCGTGAATGGTTGATATCCCATGCGTGAATGGGTGATATCCCATGCGTGAATGGTTGATATCCCATGCGTGAATGGTTGATATCCCATGCGTGAATGGTTGATATCCCATGCGTGAATGGTTGATATCCCATGCGTGAATGGGTGATATCCCATGCGTGAATGGGTGATATCCCATGCGTGAATGGGTGATATCCCATGCGTGAATGGGTGATATCCCATGCGTGAATGGTTGATATCCCATGCGTGAATGGGTGATATCCCATGCGTGAATGGGTGATATCCCATGCGTGAATGGGTGATATCCCATGCGTGAATGGGTGATATCCCATGCGTGAATGGGTGATATCCCATGCGTGAATGGTTGATATCCTACTGTGTGCAATAGCCTGGGGACGAGGTTACGGTTAGGTTGAAATGGGAGACAGAGACAGCAACATCTATCTTAACAAACCAGACCCCCCCCCCCCCACACACACAAAATAAGAGATGAATACCTTGAGTCTGTGAGCAGGCTGTGGAAAAATGAGAGAAAGGATTCATGTCTGTAACCAATATGACTTTAAAAACAGGGTTTAGTCTGTTGCATTCAGAACCTTTAGGGCACCACCTTGAAAAATAAGAGAAACAGTGGGGCAAAAAAGTATTTAGTCAGCCACCAATTGTGCAAGTTCTCCCACTTAAAAAGATGAGAGAGGCCTGTAATCATAGGTAGTACACTTCAACTGTGACAGACAAAATGAGAAAAAAAATCCAGAAAATCACATTGATCAGAAGGTCAAAACATCACTGCTCTAGAGGAGATCTGCATGGAGGAATGGGCCAAAATACCAGCAACAGTGTGTGAAAACCTTGTGAAGACTTGCAGAAAACGTTTGACCTCTGTCATTGCCAACAAAGGGTATATAACAAAGTACTGAGATAAACTTTTGTTATTGACCAAATACTTATTTTCCACCATAATTTGCAAATAAATTCATTAAAGATCCTACAATGTTATTTTCTAGATTTTTTTTTTTCTCATTTTGTCTGTCATAGTTGAAGTGTACCTATGATGAAAATTACAGGCCTCTCTCATCTTTTTAAGTGGGAGAACTTGCACAACTGGTGGCTGACTAAATGCTTTTTTGCCCCACTGTATGTAGAAAACCTGGGTCTGGCCCTGAGGCACTTCAGTATTGTCCCCCCCCCCCCATCTCCCCTCTCTCGCCCCCTCACTCTTCTTTCCCTCTCTAACTGAACAAGGCCTGGAACCCTAGCCAAGGGTTGTCCTAGAGAACTACATTTGTAAACTCAGCAAAAAAAAGAAACGTCCCTTTTTCAGTACCCTGTCTTTTAAAGATAATTAGTAAAAATCCAAATAACTTCACAGATCTTCATTGTAAAGGGTTTAAACACTGTTTCCCATTGTCACATTCTGACCTTAGTTCCTTTGTTTTTGTCTTTGTTTTAGTATGGTCAGGGCGTGAGTTGGGGTGGGCAGTCTATGTTTGTTTTTCTATGTTGGTTTTTGTGTTCGGCCTAGTATGGTTCTCAATCAGAGGCAGGTGTCGTTAGTTGTCTCTGATTGAGAATCATACTTAGGTAGCCTTTTTCCACCTGGGTTCGGTTTCGTGGGTGTTTATTTTCTGTCTTTGTGTATGTCTCCAGACAGGACTGTTTCGGTTTTCGTTCGTTCACTTTATTGTTTTTTGTATTTTCAGTGTTCAGTGTTCAGTGTTCAGTGTGATTTATTAAATATTTCATCATGAACACTTACCAAGCTGCGTTTTGGTCCTCCGATCCTTCTCGCTACTCCTCCTCAGAAGAGGAGGACGAGATCCGTTACACCCATGCTTATTCAATGAACCATAAACAATTAATGAACATGCACCTGTGGAACGGTCGTTAAGACACTAACAGCTTTCAGAAGGTAGGCAATTAAGGTCACAGTTATGAAAACTTAGGACACTAAAGAGGCCTTTCTACTGACTCTGAAAAACACCAAAAGAAAGATGCCCAGGGTCCCTGCTCATCTGCGTAAACGTGCCTTAGGCATGCTGCAAGGAGGCATGAAGACTGCAGTTGTGGCCAGGGCAATAAATCGCAATGTCCGTACTGTGAGACACCACGTGTAACAACACCAGGCAGGTCCTCACCAGACATCACCGGCAACAACGTCGCATATGGGCACAAACCCACCATCGCTGGACCAGACAGGACTGGCAAAAAGTGCTCTTCACTGACGAGTCACGGTTTTGTCTCACCAGGGGTGATGGTCGGATTCGCGTTTATCGTCGAAGGAATGAGCGCTACACTGAGGCCTGTACTCTGGAGCGAGATCGATTTGGAGGTGGAGCGTCCGTCATGGTCTGGGGCGGTGTGTCACAGCACCATCGGACTGAGCTTGTTGTCATTGCAGGCAATCTCAACGCTGTGCATTACAGGGAAGACATCCTCCTCTCTCATGTGGTATCCTTCCTGCAGGCTCATCCTGACATGACCCTCCAGCATGACAATGCCACCAGCCATGCTGCTCGTTCTGTACGGGACTTCCTGCAAGACAGGAATGTCAGTGTTCTGCCATGGCCAGCGAGGAGCCCGGATCTCAATCCCATTGAGCATATCTGGGACCTGTTGGATCTGAGGGTGAGGGCTAGGGCCATTCCCCCCAGAAATGCCTGGAACTTGCAGGTGCCTTGGTGGAAGAGTGGTGTAACATCTCACAGCAAGAACTGGCAAATCTGGTGCAGTCCATGAGGAGGAGATGCACTGCAGTACTTAATGCAGCTGGTGGCCACACCAGATACTGACTGTTACTTTTGATTTTGACCCCCCCTTTGTTCAGGGACACATTATTCCATTTCTGTTAGTCACATGTCTGTGGAACTTGTTGAGTTTGTTTCAGTTGCTGAATCTTATGTTCATACAAATATTTACACATGTTAAGTTTGTTGAAAATAAACGCAGTTGACAGTGAGAGGACGTTTCTTTTTTTGCTGAGTTTAGTAGTGACATTTGTCCTGTGTTAGACAGGTTCATTTGATATCAAAACATTACTGTACTGTGTTAGGCAATGTGAAGTCCTCATTCTGTATGGGAGAAAAACAATGAAGATTCTTTCTCCCCAACGGCTTTATTGGGAAACATATGTTTACATGTAATAGATAATAAACAAAACATTAACGGTAAACACTACACTCACAAACGTTCCAAAATAATAAAGACATTTCAAATGGCACGTGTTGTAACGTTGTGCAAATAGTTAAAGTACAAAAGGGAAAATAAATAAACATAAATATGGGTTGTATTTACAATGGTGTTTGTTCTTCACTGGTTGCCCTTTTCTTGTGGCAACAGGTCACAAATATTGCTGCTGTGATGGCACACTGTGGAATTTCACCCAGCCTCAAGTCTTCTTGGGTATGACGCTATTATCTTGGCACACCTGTATTTGGGGAGTTTCTCCCATTCTATGCAGATCCTCTCAAGCTCTGTCAGGTTGGTTGGGGAGTGTCGCTGCACAGCTATTTTCAGGTCTCTCCAGAAATGTTAGATAGGTTTCAAGTCCGGGCTCTGGCTGGGCCACTCAAGGACATTCAGAGACTTCTCAGGAAGCCACTCCTGCGCTGTCTTGGCTGTGTACTTAAGGTCGTTGTCCTGTTGGAAGGTGAACCTTTGTCCCAGTCTGAGGTTCTGAGCACTCTGGAGCAGGTTTTCATCAAGGATCTCTCTGTACTTTGCTCCGTTCATCTTTTCCTCGATCCTGACTAGTCTCCCAGTCCCTGTCGCTGAAAAACATCCTCACAGCATGATGCCACCACCATGCTTCACCGTAGGGATGGAACCAGGTTTCTTCCAGACGTGACGCTTGGCATTCAGGCCAAAAAGTTCATTCTTGGTTTCATCAGACCAGAGAATCTTGTTTTCATGATCTGAGAGTCTTTAGGTGCCTTTTGGCAAACTCCAAGAGAGCTGTCATGTGCCTTTTACTGAGGAGTGGTTTCATCTGGCCACTCTACCATAAAAGGTCTGATTGGTGGAGCGCTGCAGAGATGGTTGTCCTTCTGGAAGGTTCTTCCATCTCCACAGAGGAACTCTGGAGCTCTGTCAGAGTGATCATCAGGTTCTTGGTCACCTCCCTGACCAAAGCCCTTCTCCCCCGATTTCTCAGTTTGGCCAGGCGACCAGCTCTAGGAAGAGTCTTGGTGGTTCCAAACTTCTTCCATTTAATAATAATGGAGGCCACTGTGTTCTTGGGGACCTTCAATACTGCAGAATGTTTTGGTACCCTTCCCCAGATCTGTCCCTCGACACAATTCTGTCTCAGAGCTCTACAGACAATCTCTTCGACCTCATGGCTTGGTTTTTGCTCTGACTGTGGGACCTTATATAGACAGCTGTGTGCCTTTCCAAATCATGTCCAATCAATTGAATGTACCACAGGTTGGACTCCAATCAAGTTGTAGAAACATCTCAAGGATGATTGATGGGAAACAGGATGCACCTGAACTCAATTTGGAGTCTCATAGTAAAGGGTCTGAAAATGTATGTAAATAAGGTATTTCTGTTTTTATTTAATTATTTCTAAAAACCTGTTTTCATTTTGTTATTATAGGGTAGCGTGTGTAGATTAATGAGGTAAAAATAGGAATTAACTCAATTTTAGAATAAGGCTGTAATGTAACAACATGTGGAAAAAGTGAAGGGGTCTGAATACTTTCTGAACTCTCTCTCTCTCATTCCCCTTAATGGAAAATCTAATATAAACATTAACCAACATGGACAACCCAGTAGTGTTTGGTATGCCAAAACAGTTCTCAAACACTTGACTAGCATTCTAATGACAGAGAGAGAGAGAGAGAGAGAGAGAGAGAGAGAGAGAGGGGGACACAGAGAGTGAGAGAGACACACAGAGAGAGAGAGAGAGGGGACACAGAGAGTGAGAGAGACACAGAGAGAGAGAGAGAGAGAGAGAGACACACACACAGACAGACAGACAGACAGACAGACAGACAGACAGACAGACCAGACAGACCAGACAGACAGACAGACCTAGAGAGAGAGACACACACAGAGAGAGAAACAGAGAGCGAGAGAGACACAAAGAGACACACACAGAGAGAGACACACAGAGAGAGAGAGACAGACAAAGAGAGAGTGTGAGAGAGAGAGAGAGAGGCTCGCCTGGGAAGCAGCAGGTCATCGGAGTGAATAGACTGAATGCCATAAATCCATGAAGGTGGGGAGGGAATCTGAAAGTGTGCCTCGGAAATGGCACCCTATTCCCTATGGGCCCTGGTCTAAAGTAGTGCACTGTAAAGTGAATGGGGTGGCATTTGGGAGGCAGCTGAGTCACATAGAGAGTACTCTGTTCAGTTCTGCAGGGAGGAATCCAACTTATCTACACGACAGCATCATAAAATCACTTGTTATACACAGTTACAAGCGGAATCAATGTTGTGTTAGTGGTCAACTTGGGCTGTAGCTCACTAGAACTGAGTACTGCCCCCTCAAATGTTCTACCGCTTGAGTTCCTGCACCTCTTATAGAATATTAGCTTAAAAGTGTTCTAGAGTTCCTGCACCTCTTCTAGAATATTAGCTTAAAAGTGTTCTAGAGTTCCTGCACCTCTTATAGAATATTAGCTTAAAAGTGTTCTAGAGTTCCTGCACCTCTTCTAGAATATTAGCTTAAAAGTGTTCTGGAGTTCCTGCACCTCTTCTAGAATATAAGCTTAAAAGTGTTCTAGAGTTCCTGCACCTCTTCTAGAATATTAGCTTAAAAGTGTTCTAGAGTTCCTGCACCTCTTATAGAATATTAGCTTAAAAGTGTTCTAGAGTTCCTGCACCTCTTATAGAATATTAGCTTAAAAGTGTTCTGGAGTTCATGCCCCTCTTCTAGATATTAGCTTAAAAGTGTTCTAGAGTTCCTGCACCTCTTATATAATATTAGCTTAAAAGTGTTCTAGAGTTCCTGCACCTCTTCTAGAATATTAGCTTAAAAGTGTTCTGGAGTTCATGCCCCTCTTCTAGATATTAGCTTAAAAGTGTTCTAGAGTTCCTGCACCTCTTCTAGAATATTAGCTTAAAAGTGTTCTAGAGTTCCTGCACCTCTTCTAGAATATTAGCTTAAAAGTGTTCTAGAGTTCCTGCACCTCTTATAGAATATTAGCTTAAAAGTGTTCTAGAGTTCCTGCACCTCTTATAGAATATTAGCTTAAAAGTGTTCTAGAGTTCCTGCAAATAGAAACAGTTACGGCAAACAAAATGTGTACCGGCACCTATTTCAGTCAAAGGCAAAAACTGCCTTCTGTTTGTGTCTGAAAGAAACCAACCACATATCCTTCTCCTCAGGGACATAAGGTCAGACTGTGAGAGTGCGACTCAGGCTAGTTTCACTCACTATGAGCCAAAGTCTCTCCATTCTCAGAGAGCAGCTGATTCATGCAGTCCTGGAGTCAAGTCATGCATAGGACCTTCGTCCTGTTCCCGGACTCAACTTCAACAAACGCTCAAAAACAACTAGAGATGAGCCTGTAATCCAACCAGTGGGCTCCTCGGTTCTGTGGGTGTAACAGGACTCCTCAGTGCTGTGGGTGTAACAGGACTCAGTACTGTGGGTGTAACAGGACTCATTACTGTGGGTAACAGGACTCAGTACTGTGGGTGTAACAGGACTCAGTGCTGTGGGTGTAACAGGACTCCTCAGTGCTGTGGGTGTAACAGGACTCAGTACTGTGGGTGTAACAGGACTCATTACTGTGGGTAACAGGACTCAGTACTGTGGGTGTAACAGGACTCAGTGCTGTGGGTGTAACAGGGGACTCCTCAGTACACTGTGGGTGTAACAGGACTCCTCAGTACTGTGGGTGTAACAGGACTCCTCAGTGCTGTGGGTGTAACAGGGGGCTCCTCAGTACTGTGGGTGTAACATGACTCAGTGCTGTGGGTGTAACAGGACTCCTCAGTGCTGTGGGTGTAACAGGACTCAGTGCTATGGGTGTAACAGGGGACTCCTCAGTACTGTGGGTGTAACAGGACTCCTCAGTACTGTGGGTGTAACAGGGGACTCCTCAGTACTGTGGGTGTAACAGGACTCCTCAGTACTGTGGGTGTAACAGGACTCCTCAGTACTGTGGGTTTAACAGGACTCCTCAGTACTGTGGGTGTAACAGGACGCAGTACTGTGGGTGTAACAGGACTCCTCAGTACTGTGGGTGTAACTGGGAACTCCTCGGTACTGTGGGTGTACCGGTCTCAGTACTGTGGGTGTAACAGGACTCAGTACTGTGGGTGTAACATGACTCAGTACTGTGGGTGTAACAGGACTCAGTGCTGTGGGTGTAACAGGACTCCTCCGTATTGTGGGTGTAACAGGGGACTCCTCAGTTCTGTGGGTGTAACAGGACTCAGTACTGTGGGTGTAACAGGACTCAGTACTGTGGGTGTAACAGGACTCCTCAGTTCTGTGGGTGTAACAGGACTCCTCAGTTCTGTGGGTGTAACATGGCTCCTCAGTACTGTGGGTGTAACAGGACTCAGTAATGTGGGTGTAACATGGCTCCTCAGTACTGTGGGTGTAACAGGACTCAGTAATGTGGGTGTAACATGGCTCCTCAGTACTGTGGGTGTAACAGGACTCAGTACTGTGGCTGTAACAGGACTCCTCACTCATAACAAACTACTGTGGAGGTTCAGAGAAACATTACACCGGCTGATTTATGTGCAAAAGTGTCTAATATTACTGCAAAATACACAATGATATATTTATAACTTTTTATAAATTCCTCAGTGTGGTTTTGTTTCAGATTAGCAAAATATTATCTCTGAGAGTTCGGAACTATTTTATTTTATTTAAATTTCAATTTAAATCATGCTCCTTCAAATTTGACCTGATTAACCCTCCTGTTGTGTTCTTTTCATGTTAATTAATTCTGTGTTCCCTGTTCAAAATGACCGCCCCATTATAGCGGATTATAAGTCCATAATAATACATATATTATCACCTAATGTTGTGTTAGGTCTTTTTTTATCAACTTAAGTTCTTGTGAACATTACAAGTTTGAAACTGCTATTTGCTATTTATGGCCTGTAGGCCTCATTGACCTGAGCTCATACAACTAGTTTTTGAGTAAAAAATAAATAATGTATGTATTATTTTGACTATAACAAATACCCAGATGAAACATATTGTGTTATTTATCACAGACTACGTTGTGTCAAAGTTTAACAGGGACTCTCTCCTCCTCACCAGTGTCATGATCAAAGATATGATCAAGAGCCTCACATACAGTATATCGTTTGGTCATTGTGCTGCCACAGAATGCATTGTGAGCAAAGGCCTCAAAAAAAGCTTTATATACCAGAGCTGTGAGAGAAGTTCTATATATTATTGTAACAATGTTGCGATTGTTTACGAGAATGCCAACAGGTGTGGTTCCCGTGGGGGGAAAGATTCTATTGGGTTAAGGTTCCCGTGGGGGTTGCCATGGAAGCCAAGAAGGGGAGTGAGGTGTGTGTGTGCTCAAACACACATGCATGTGGGGGTCTGGGAGAGGAAGTGTGTCCATCTGATGAATGGGCATGTGCCTGAACTCAATTTTATACACTAATTGTAGTCTCACCCATTAATTTCTAATGACCGGTCGGGAACACCACACCACAGGTGTACAAAAGTTAAATAAAACACCCAAAATGTCATTAAAATCATCTAAATGTATTTTGTGTGTTCAGATGCCCTGTGTGGACAAAGTCATGGAACCTTATGACAATCAGATTAAAGGAACTACATTTTTCAGAGAGAATACTTGTAAATCGGTCCAATTCCACCGGAACACAGCAGGAGGGTTGAAGATGCATTGGTCAATGACAATAAGTTACTTTGAGGCATTATTTTGTCGCGCAAATGGTTCACTCCTGGGTTATTGCAGAGGTATAACCTAGTTGACATGGCTGGTTATTTAATACATTCATGATGTAACCTACTGAAAATATGAATATGTTAAAATTATAACAAATTACAGAACCATTCTTAGAAATGTAGCAAACCTAGAGTACGGTGGCCTTCTGGAAAGAGGAAAACCGAAAATAACACGCACTCTCTCTGAATAGAATGTCACTTAGAAACCACAACAACATTGAGCACTCACCACTTTGAAGACACCTTCGATGTGTTTTGTAGTTAGGTGACAGACTGCCAGTTCGATAAACAATCGCATAAATCTCAGTACTGGGTGTTTAACGTAGAACGTTGCAAGGCGGTTGTGGTGCGGCGACAGGAGCGCAAGTTCCGTACGTTCGGTCAATACTACTGCGCCCGGAAAACCCAACCCCGTCCTTCGGGGGAGGGGCGCATGGACCGTCTCAAAGCTGGCCACATGCATGGTGCGCTTATAGGACTAAAAACTATAGATACATGTTCGAAATAAAACAGACACTATAATAATAATGGTGTTTATTAGCTTTGAGACATATAGAAAGGCTTTTCTTTTCAAAACATGACCAAATGAGCGACACAAATCTGCATAAAAGGATCGGAACTACGTGATACATTTATCACACAAGTATAATCTGTAAGCAACTTTCAATAGGCCTAGACAGCTAGGCTACATCTAATAAAACAAATAAAGATTTAAAACAGGATGTGATGTAATACCGTGTTTTCAAAATAAACGTCTATAAAAAAGGCACTTTGGTTTAATGATTTGCAAAGTGCTCTCTTGCGCTCCTGGCTTCAAGTTTTGTAAAAAAAAAAAAAAAATTGTGGCACCTAAAGTTGACAGATTTTACAGACGTCTTTTTATGTCTGCAGTGTTCTAGATCATGGTAAATGACAACCACTGAAAATAGAAAAACAGAATAACAACGATACATTAGAACTGGAAAAACAACAACAACAACAACATAAAAGCTGTCTTTATGAGTTGATTATGAGAGTAAGCTGAAGGTTCTCACCTGATGGATATCCAATTCAATAGAGCCAGTATTAGCCGTGTCAATCTTCATGAAAACTTCTGCAGGGTTGAGAGAGAGAGAGAGAGAGAGATACAGGCATAAGAGAGTCTATAAACACACACTCTACCCTCTCAGAAGAGAGAAGTCTCCACATGAACCCGACACGGTAAGACAGGAAGAGAACGCTGACGACTTTCAGTTGCCTGGATACGGCTATGAATTAAAATATACATTATGACATATTTATACCCTATAAATCCTATCTTTGGAGAGTCAAACTGTCTGCTTGTAATCCTGAGCTGAAACGAAATAGATAAAAGAGAAGAAAAGCATACCCCCCCCCCAAAAAAAGTAACCGACCCATTAAAAAAAGGTACAATCTGCAATATTTACTGATGTTACACTCCATGGCCATCTCTCAGCTTTATTGGAAAACAAAGTGCTGCCTGTTTGGCTGAAAAACATAAATTCAGGATTGTGGCTTTAAAACAGGTCGCCGTTGTACTTACTGAACATCATCTCCAGCCGCATGATGCAGGCGACAAAGTTATCAAAGTCGATGGTCATGTCAGCCTCTCCATACCGAACAACCAGAATCTGGTGGATGGCGTTGTTCAGACTGAAACCTGGTGGGAGACAGAATATTACTGTGGGGTCCCAAATGATTGACAGCCTTGATAAAGATGAGTAATAATAACTGAATTAAATAAACTATTCAAATACTAAGCTATATATTATGCTTCAATTTGGGGGGGGGGGGGGGTTGTTATTTTATACCAATACAATTGCTCAGAGAAATAAATTTTGTTTAACAAGTAAAGATTGACACCCTTGAAGATTCTTATAAATACAATAGTGAAAAGTTTAATATTTGGTCCAATATTCATATTGTAGCACGCAATGACTACATCAAGCGTGTGACTCAATAAACCATTGTATTTTTTTCATTTGCAGGTTGTTTAGGTTGTGTTTCAGATTATTTTGTGCTCAATATAAATGAATGGTAAATAATTTAATACCGTACTGTATATACTGTACATTTGAGTCATTTAGCAGATGCTCTTATCCAGAGCAACTCACAGTAAACTTAGGGAAAGGGAAAGGGGGATACCTAGTCAGTTGTACAACTGAATGCATTCAACTAAAATGTGTCGTTCTGCCCCTGAACAAGGCAGTTAACCCACTGTTCCCCTGAGCAAGGCAGTTAACCCACTGTTCCCCTGAGCAAGGCAGTTAACCCACTGTTCCCCTGAGCAAGGCAGCTAACCCACTGTTCCCCTGAACAAGGCAGTTAACCCACTGTTCCCCTGAACAAGGCAGTTAACCCACTGTTCCCCTGAACAAGGCAGTTAACCCACTGTTCCCCTGAACAAGGCAGTTAACCCACTGTTCCCCTGAACAAGGCAGTTAACCCACTGTTCCCCTGAACAAGGCAGTTAACCCACTGTTCCCCTGAACAAGGCAGTTAACCCACTGTTCCCCTAAACAAGGCAGTTAACCCACTGTTCCCGTGAACAACGCAGTTAATCCACTGTTCCCCTGAACAAGGCAGTTAACCCACTGTTCCCCTGAACAAGGCAGTTAACCCACTGTTCCCCTGAACAAGGCAGTTAACCCACTGTTCCCCTGAACAAGGCAGTTGAACAAGCCTTGTTCAGGGGATTGTGATACACAACCCAACCAAGCCGCACTGCTTCACCATCCAACCCGGAAGCCAGCCGCACCAATGTGTCGGAGGAAACACTGTGCACCTGGCAACCTTGGTTAGAGCGCACTGTGCCCGGCCCGCCACAGGAGTCGCTGGTGCGCGATGAGACAAGGACATCCCTACCGGCCAACCCCTCCCTAACCCGGACGACGCCAGGCCAATTGTGCGTCGCCCCACGGACCTCCCGGTTGCGGCCGGTTACGACAGAGCCTGGGCGCGAACCCAGAGTCTCTGCTGGCACAAAATTCTGTTTATTTTATGTCCACAAACCTGCATCTTTCAAGGCCATCCTCATTTCTGGGGTACTCATGGTGCCAGAGTTATCCATGTCATTCTTCTTATAAATGGACTAGAGGAAGGAAGGGATGGAGAGAGGGATGGATGACGGTATGAATGATGGGATGGAGGGGGAATAAGGAAGGGTTATAATCAGATTGCACTGGGTAAAACACACACTACACTGTAAAATACACTACACTGAACACTGTAAAAAACACACACACACACACACACACACACACACACACACACACACACACACACACACACACACACACACACACACACACACACACACACACATACACACACACACACACACTACACTATAAAACACACTACACTGAACACTGTAAAACACACTACACTGTAAAACACACACTACACTATAAAACACACACTACACTATAAAACACACACTACACTATAAAACACACACTACACTGTGAACACTGTAAAACACACACTACACACACACACACTACACTATAAAACACACACTACACTGTGAACACTGTAAAACACACACTACACTGAAACACATACACTACACTAAAAAACACACACTACAACGTGAACACTGTAAAACACACACTATACTGAACACTGTAAAACACACACTACACTGAACACTGTAAAACACACACTACACTGTAAAACACACACTACACTGAACACTGTAAAACACACACTACATTGTAAAACACACACTACACTGAACACTGTAAAACACACACTACACTGTAAAACACACACTACAACGTAAACACTGTAAAACACACACTACACACACACACACACTACACTATAAAACACACACTACACTGTAAAACACACACTACACTGTAAAACACACACTACAACGTAAACACAGTAAAACACACACTACACTGTAAAACACACACTGCACTGTAAAACACACAATACACTGAACTCTGTAAAACACACATTACATTGTAAAACACACACTACACTGAACACCGTAAAACACACACTACACTGTGAACACTAACACACACACTACACTGTGAACACTAACACACACACTACACTGTGAACACTGTAACACACATACACTACACTGTGAACACTGTAACACACATACACTACACTGTGAACACTAACACACACACTACACTGTGAACACTGTAACACACACACACACACTACACTGTGAACACTAACACACACACTACACTGTGAACACTAACACACACACTACACTGTGAACACTGTAACACACACACTACACTGTGAACACTAACACACACACTACACTGTGAACACTAACACACACACTACACTGTGAACACTAACACACACACTACACTGTAAAACACACACTACACTGAACACTGTAAAACACACACTACATTGTAAAACACACACTACACTGAACACTGTAAAACACACACTACACTGTAAAACACACACTACAACGTAAACACTGTAAAACACACACTACACACACACACAGTACACTATAAAACACACACTACACTGTAAAACACACACTACACTGTAAAACACACACTACAACGTAAACACAGTAAAACACACACAAAACGCACTACACTATAAAACACACTACACTGAACACTGTAAAACACACTACACTGTAAAACACACACTACACTATAAAACACACACTACACTATAAAACACACACTACACTATAAAACACACACTACACTGTGAACACTGTAAAACACACACTACACACACACACACTACACTATAAAACACACACTACACTGTGAACACTGTAAAACACACACTACACTGAAACACATACACTACACTAAAAAACACACACTACAACGTGAACACTGTAAAACACACACTATACTGAACACTGTAAAACACACACTACACTGAACACTGTAAAACACACACTACACTGTAAAACACACACTACACTGAACACTGTAAAACACACACTACATTGTAAAACACACACTACACTGAACACTGTAAAACACACACTACACTGTAAAACACACACTACAACGTAAACACTGTAAAACACACACTACACACACACACACACTACACTATAAAACACACACTACACTGTAAAACACACACTACACTGTAAAACACACACTACAACGTAAACACAGTAAAACACACACTACACTGTAAAACACACACTGCACTGTAAAACACACAATACACTGAACTCTGTAAAACACACATTACATTGTAAAACACACACTACACTGAACACCGTAAAACACACACTACACTGTGAACACTAACACACACACTACACTGTGAACACTAACACACACACTACACTGTGAACACTGTAACACACATACACTACACTGTGAACACTGTAACACACATACACTACACTGTGAACACTAACACACACACTACACTGTGAACACTGTAACACACACACACACACTACACTGTGAACACTAACACACACACTACACTGTGAACACTAACACACACACTACACTGTGAACACTGTAACACACACACTACACTGTGAACACTAACACACACACTACACTGTGAACACTAACACACACACTACACTGTGAACACTAACACACACACTACACTGTAAAACACACACTACACTGAACACTGTAAAACACACACTACATTGTAAAACACACACTACACTGAACACTGTAAAACACACACTACACTGTAAAACACACACTACAACGTAAACACTGTAAAACACACACTACACACACACACAGTACACTATAAAACACACACTACACTGTAAAACACACACTACACTGTAAAACACACACTACAACGTAAACACAGTAAAACACACACTGCACTGTAAAACACACACTACACTGAACTCTGTAAAACACACATTACATTGTAAAACACACATTACATTGTAAAACACACACTACACTGAACACCGTAAAACACACACTACACTGTGAACACTAACACACACACTACACTGCGAACACTAACACACACACTACACTGTGAACACTGTAACACACACACACTACACTGTGAACACTAACACACACACTACACTGTGAACACTGTAACACACACACTACACTGTGAAGACTAACACACACACTACACTGTGAACACTAATACACACACTACACTGTGAACACTGTAACACACACACACTACACTGTGAACACTCTGTAAAGTAAACACTCGTATATAGGCTGTCCATTCTTACACAACATAAATAATGCTGCATTAGCTCTGGTCCAAGGGGTTACGTGCAGCTTGCGGACGCTGAAAGTTGTACGTAAAGCCATGGACCAGAGCTACCACAGCAGTAACATGCACACTAGAACCTCACCAAGTATTTCTGGATCTTCTTCCACAGTGTCGCAAATTCTCCCAGCCCCAGTTGTCCGTTACCGTTGTCCTGTAGGACGGTTAAGGCTCAACAAGTATCTGCACGTCAGCAAGCCCTTAGAAACCAGAACATTCCAAACTAAAAACTTTCATTAGTCACGTTGGGCCTGATTTAAGGTTGAGATGAGTGTGCCCAAGTCACTCATTGAGGTCAATGGGAGACTTGTGTCAAGTTATGCACAGTGTGTAGATCTCAAGCTAGAATACCATTCTAGAATACCATTCTAGATCTAGAATACCATTCTAGAATACCATTCTAGATCTAGAATACCATTCTTTGTATAGACACAGACACAGTATATAATCATTGTGATGTAGCCATACCTAGGTTCAAATACATGTGTATTTGAGAATCTGGTACTTAAAATACAATTTTTTTTGTGTATTTGTGTATTTTCAGAAAACAGCCCAAAACAAGTCATTTTATTTGAGTATTTTAACGTTTTTTTCTAAAAAAAAACAAATAGTCGACCAAATTGTATTTACAATTATTTTCTCAAACTCTTTTCACATACCATTTTGAAATACCACACAGGAGTGTGTTTGAGTCGATGTATTTTCCAAATACAATTTCAAATATTAAACTACTTGTCTTTGCAAATAAAATACATCTGAATACTAACTTTGTGAAAGTACCTGAGACATTGTAAATAGTATTTAAACCCAGGTCTGAATCTAGCGGCGCTGTGAAGGCATGTTATTTATTTTACCTTTATTTAATTAGGCAAGTCAGTTAAGAACAAATTCTTATTTTCAATGACGGCCTAGGAACAGGGGCAGAACGACAGATTTGTACCTTGTCAGCTCGGGGGTTTGAACTTGCAACCTTCCGGTTACTAGTCCAACGCTCTAACCACTAGGCTACCCTGCCGTTAAGGATACGTCCATGAGATTGACCATGACTCTGGCTGTTTCCAGGCTGAAGCCGTCCGTCTTTATGTCCGTTCCTGTAGAGGAGACATCACAAAGAGTTAAGACTACTGCAGACTTCCACTCTACATAAAACAGTATGCAGTATGTACAGGAGAAATACGAATCATGACGGGAAAGAGAGCATATATAGCACTTCACTCACGTTTAGCTATGATTTTGTTGAGAATCGACTGGAGCTCAGCTGCTGAAATCTCCATGTCCTAGAAACAAGTGACAGTCACAAAAATTACAACTCTTATGTAGGTTCCCCCCACACGGGAAAAGAGACGTTTTCAACAAAATAACGGAAGCTAATCTTTCCCCATTGAAAGCATTTCAGCCAAGCTTGAATTCAAAACGAACAACAACAAAATATATATTTTTTAATTAAAGATGGATTATCGCTCCTGATCAAAATGTCGTGAATGATAGATATTCATGTCATAGTCACGAGTCAACTGCATTACCCTCAAAAGTTACTTCAACTTCAACCAGTGAATGCTAGCGATGGCTAGCTATGCTAGCTATTCAGCCTGTCTTAATTAATGAGCGTTAGCATGCTAATAGCTAAACTTTTAGCTAAACTTTTATATTTTTATTAAGAGGTAGGCAGTAAGTTGATAACGATATCACCAAAGTATGTTGTATTGGACATTTCAAAAAGCAAGCTAATGTGAAAACAGTCATGGTATTTAGTTTATGAAAATAAACCAGATTTAACAAGGTAACCTTGGGGCTAATTTGAAATGGCCGACAACGATAGATTTTTTTGGGGGGGGATTTTTGCATCCGTACCCCAGTAAGACCCACATGGCTGCAGTGACGAGGTTTATGTCACAGGGTGGAACTGTTGAGTTGTGAACACAGAGCTTCTTTCTCGTTGCCAGGTGTAGTTGATTGTAATTCAGGGTGTGGCTTTCTGTATTTAAATCTGTCTGTTTGCTACTCTTCAGCAGATTCCCATTACTGCGTGTAGGTTGGCGTGCACAGGGAGAACAAGAACGGTGAGAGAAGCAGCTGTGTGATTGTAAAGTACAGTGTGTTGTTTCTGTGGTGTGAGTGTCATTGACCCGCTCCACTTCTCCCCTGGTCACGCCCTTCTATATAAAAAAAACATTTTAAAAACGAGTGTTGCGCAATACCTCTATAAATGAGTTACATTTGTTAGACGTATTGAATTGTTGATCTGTTTCCGATGTTTTGAAATCGGTCCTGTGATAAAGATATGTACGAGAGCTGCTGGGGATTTAAGTAACAGGAGCACCGAAGACTAAATATTGTTGTTGTTGTGAATTATGTATTGTTGTTGTGAATTATGTATTGTTGTTGTGAATTATGTATTGTTGTTGTGAATTATGTGTTGTTGTTGTGAATTATGTATTGTTGTTGTTGTGTTGTTGTGAATTATGTATTGTTGTTGTGAATTATGTGTTGTTGTTGTGAATTATGTGTTGTTGTTGTGAATTATGTATTGTTGTTGTGAATTATGTATTGTTGTTGTGAATTATGTATTGTTGTTGTGAATTATGTATTGTTGTTGTGAATTATGTATTGTTGTTGTGAATTATGTATTGTTGTTGTGAATTATGTATTGTTGTTGTGAATTATGTATTGTTGTTGTGAATTATGTGTTGTTGTTGTGAATTATGTATTGTTGTTGTGAATTATGTATTGTTGTTGTGAATTATGTGTTGTTGTTGTGAATTATGTAACTCAGCCGGGAAAATAAACTGTTGATGACATGTGTGTGTATTTTATTTCCATGCTCCGCCCCTTTCAGAACAAAAAGGTGGCAATTGTCACGGCGACAGAAATGAGGTGTGTGTGTAAACACCCCACGTGACAGACTCTCACTACTGAAGCCTTTTTCCCCCTCAGTGATAACGGTCAGTAAAACTCACTTTTCCAGCTAGCTTTGCGAACAGACCTCTGAACCCAGCATCAACCTCCGCTTCAGACACAGTGTCCTGGGAAAATAGGAGTGAAAAACACATTTAGCACATTGATAAGTGACAGGGTATAGTAGTGGTAGGATAAGTCACAGGGTATGCTATAGTAGTAATAGGATAAGTCACAGGCTATAGTAGTGATAAGATAAGTCACAGGCTACAGTAGTAATAGGATAAGTCACAGGGTATGCTATAGTAGCAATAGGATAAGTCATAGGCTATAGTAGTGATAAGATAAGTCACAGGCTATAGTAGTAACACGATAAGTCACAGGGTATGCTATAGTAGTACTAGGATAAGTCACAGACTATAGTAGTGATAAGATAAGTCACAGGCTATAGTAGTGATAAGATAAGTCACAGGCTATAGTAGTGATAAGATAAGTCACAGGCTATAGTAGTAACAGGATAAGTCACAGGGTATGCTATAGTAGTACTAGGATAAGTCACAGACTATAGTAGTGATAAGATAAGTCACAGGCTATAGTAGTGATAAGATAGGTCACAGGTTATAGTAGTGATAGGATAAGTCACAGGGTATGCTATAGTAGTAATATGATAAGTCACAGGCTATAGGAGTGGTAGGAAGGTATAGTAGTGGTAGGATAAGTCACAGGGTATAGTAGTAATAGGATAAGTCACAGGGTATGCTATAGCAGTAATAGGATAAGTCACAGGGTATGCTATAGTAGTGATAGGATAAGTCACAGGGTATGCTGTAGTAGTGATAGGATAAGTCACACGGTATAGTAGTGATAGGATAAGTCACAGGGTATGCTATAGTAGTGATAGGATAAGTCACAGGATATGCTGTAGTAGTGATAGGATAAGTCACAGGGTATGCTATAGTAGTGATAGGATAAGTCACAGGGTAAGCTATAGTAGTGATAGGATAAGCCACAAGGTATGCTATAGTAGTGATAGGATAAGTCACAGGATATGCTATAGTAGTGATAGGATAAGTCACAGGGTATGCTGTAGTAGTGATAGGATAAGTCACAGGGTATACTATAGTAGTGATAGGATAAGTCACAGAGTATGCTATAGTAGTGATAGGATAAGTCACAGGGTATGCTGTAGTAGTGATAGTGTGATTTGGTTCCTTACATTGTCTAGTTTAGCCTCTACACGGTCTTCACAGTGGCTGTGGAACAGAGAAATAAACACATTAAACACATATGTACACACATACAATTGTTGCTCAACTACATTTTGGGATTATTCTGCGGGATTTAGAGGTAATATGTGGTTTAGTACGGTACTCTGCGTCACTGCTTCATTGCTCCAGACCACCACAAGGGGGAGTTAGAGCACTGGTTATGCTTTTGGGTCCCAAGGCACTACTGTGTTTCTAACAGACAATGAATGAATGGGCGACATAAACCAAATAGAAACTGATAATTGTGCACGACTTCAAAATTGAATATCAATGAATTGAATGATGAGGATGAAGAAGGTGATTGAATTTAGGACAATAGTGTGAGAACTGGTCTTCCTCTGTCCCGCACGCGCACACGCCCGGAAAAACACCTATTTATTTCTGCTCGTCAGTGTTACTTACTAAAACTGTTGTTCCACTAAGGTTTTTATTCTAAGAGAAATGAAAATGTTCAATTATATTCCATGATATTCTTACGATATATGTGTTGACTAAATATTGGCAAGTGATGTCTGCTAAATAATCAAGTTGATGACTCAGTCATATAGCCTCGGCGCCTACATAAAGCTGAGTGACTCGGTCATATAGCCTCGGCACCTACTGAGTGACTCAGTCATATAGCCTCGGCACCTACTGAGTGACTCAGTCATATAGCCTCAACACCTACTGAGTGACTCAGTCATATAGCCTCGGCACCTACATAAAGCTGAGTGACTCGGTCATATAGCCTCGGCACCTACATAAAGCTGAGTGACTCAGTCATGTAGCCTCGGCACCTACATAAAGCTGAGTGACTCGGTCATATAGCCTCGGCACCTACTGAGTGACTCAGTCATATAGCCTCGGCACCTACTGAGTGACTCAGTCATATAGCCTCAACACCTACTGAGTGACTCAGTCATATAGCCTCGGCACCTACTGAGTGACTCAGTCATATAGCCTCAACAACTACTGAGTGACTCAGTCATATAGCCTCGGCACCTACATAAAGCTGAATGACTCAGTCATATAGCCTCGGCACCTACATAAAGCTGAGTGACTCGGTCATATAGCCTCGGCACCTACTGAGTGACTCAGTCATATAGCCTCGGCACCTACTGAGTGACTCAGTCATATAGCCTCGGCACCTACTGAGTGACTCAGTCATATAGCCTCGGCACCTACTGAGTGACTCAGTCATATAGCCTCAACAACTACTGAGTGACTCAGTCATATAGCCTCGGCACCTACATAAAGCTGAGTGACTCAGTCATATAGCCTCGGCACCTACATAAAGCTGAGTGACTCGGTCATATAGCCTCGGCACCTACATAAAGCTGAGTGACTCAGTCATATAGCCTCGGCACCTACATAATGCTGAGTGACTCAGTCATATAGCCTCAGCACCTTAATAAAGCTGAGTGACTCAGTCATATAGCCTCAGCACCTACATAAAGCTGAGTAACTCAGTCATATAGCCTCACCTACATAAAGCTGAGTGACTCAGTCATATAGCCTCAGCACCTACATAAAGCTGAGTGACTCAGTCATATAGCCTCAGCACCTGCATAAAGCTGAGTGACTCAGTCATATAGCCTCACCTACATAAAGCTGAGTGACTAAGTCATATAGCCTCACCTACATAAAGCTGAGTGACTCAGTCATATAGCCTCACCTACATAAAGCTGAGTGACAGTCATATAGCGACACCTACATAAAGCTGAGTGACTCAGTCATATAGCCTCGGCACCTACATAAAGCTGAGTGACTCAGTCATATAGCCTCGGCACCTACATAAAGCTGAGTGACTCAGTCATATAGCCTCACCTACATAAAGCTGAGTTACTCAGTCATATAGCCTCGGCACCTACTGAGTGACTAAGTCATATAGCCTCACCTACATAAAGCTGAGTGACTCAGTCATATAGCCTCACCTACATAAAGCTGAGTGACAGTCATATAGCGACACCTACATAAAGCTGAGTGACTCAGTCATATAGCCTCGGCACCTACATAAAGCTGAGTGACTCAGTCATATAGCCTCGGCACCTACATAAAGCTGAGTGACTCAGTCATATAGCCTCACCTACATAAAGCTGAGTAACTCAGTCATATAGCCTCGGCACCTACTGAGTGACTCAGTCATATGGCCTAGGCACCTACATAAAGCTGAGTGACTCAGTCATAGAGCCTCGGCACCTACTGAGTGACTCAGTCATATAGCCTCACCTACATAAAGCTGAGTGACTCAGTCATATAGCCTCACCTACATAAAGCTGAGTGACTCAGTCATAGAGCCTCGGCACCTACTGAGTGACTCAGTCATATAGCCTCACCTACATAAAGCTGAGTGACTCAGTCATATAGCCTCACCTACATAAAGCTGAGTGACTCAGTCATATAGCCTCGGCACCTACATAAAGCTGAGTGACTCAGTCATATAACCTCACCTACATAAATCTGAGTGACTCAGTCATTCATGGCTTTGGATCAAAATAAATAAGTACCAACATTCTTTCTGATAGTCATTTAATAAAGAAATGTTTTGGTTATCCTGATCCTATCCTGATCTCTTCCTTGTAAACTGCAGATTTAACCTGTTTAAGTTACAGAATATGTCCACAAAAAAAAGCTGTGTGTGCAGCTTGCCGTTAAGGATTCAATGTTTCTGCGTCGGGCCTCTATATGGGGCGGGATTCATAAACAGTGATTGTTTTCCATTGCAAATAAGACACCACGGCTTGGCATTGGGAAAAGACAGGAGAGATGAACGCATATCTCTCTGTACATTCTGCTTCTTGATACGTTTTGAGAGCAACATTTTATCTTGTTGTCAAGCTAATTGTTCTGAACAAATGTTGCTGTTATAAGAAGGCTACATAAGAAGGCTACATAGAACGCTACATAGAAGGCTACATAAGAAGGCTACATAGACCTGTTTTCCCCCACCAATCAACGCACAGAGAAAGACACAAATAATAACTGAATAGAGACAGTGATTTTATGAGCGTAATCAGATAATTATTATTGTGTTGTTTATGTGCTAACCATATGTGTTAAACATGTTACGTTTGTAGTGTAGGCCAATTAATTGTGCTAATATTATATACTTATTATGGTCTGGCCCGCCGTCATCCAAATGTTATAATAGGATTTGAAGCAATAGCCTACCTGGGTGTCAACTATTTCAGCACCGTTTCACGCTGCTCTGAGACGAGCATGGGGACTGATCTTGATAAATCAATGAGATTTTTTATTTCCCCTTAATCTCCATTTGGGTATTGGTTAGACTACAATTAGGGTGTGGAAACGGTCACGTTGTACAGCGCCATATTTTCCTAACGGAAACCCTGAGGGTTTTGTTTTTCTTGGAATAGAAACACCATAATATTAATCAAATTAATTAAGATACGTTTCTTAAAATCAATCCCATATCCTGACAAAAAATAAAAAGGTTTTAAATTCTCTAGTACAGCCAATATTACAAAAAGTCAAATGCTTCTCAAAGATGCCCTCTGGTGGTAAAACTAGCACTAACTAACATTAATGGCAACAATGGCGGACACTTAAATAACATGCCATAGAATTCTGTGGCAGCCCGCAAGGTGTGCTGCAGTATGACGCAACTTTTACAGGAAGAATCACTGAACACACACACACACACTCCTTACTGAAATTGGGCCTGTTTCTCTGAGAACACTCGTAGGCAGAAGTCCCCGTTCAGGTCGGCCTCGAAGGTGGAGGGGACGATGAGGTATTCTCCTGGGGGCAGTTTGAAGCGGGTGCTGACCTCTCTCAGGTTGACGAAGGTCTCAGAGCGGGCCTTCTGGGCATGGGTCAGGAAATAGTTCTTATCCAGGTGGACCTCCCTCTGGCCGTGGAACTGTTGTGGTACCTGGGAGTAGAAACACATAATGTTACTACATCAGCAGCGTAGCCTAGTGGTTAGAGTGTAGGGACGGCAGGTAGCCTAGTGGTTAGAGTGTAGGGACGGCAGGTAGCCTAGTGGTTAGAGTGAAGGGACGGCAGCGTAACCTAGTGGTTAGAGTGTAGGGACGGCAGGTAGCCTAGTGGTTAGAGTGTAGGGACGGCAGGTAGCCTAGTGTTTAGAGTGTAGGGACGGCAGGTAGCCTAGTGGTTAGAGAGTAAGGACGGCAGGTAGCCTAGTGGTTAGAGTGTAGGGAGGGCAGGTAGCCTAGTGGTTAGAGTGTAGGGACGGCAGGTAGCCTAGTGGTTAGAGTGTAGGGAGGGCAGGTAGCCTAGTGGTTAGAGAGTAGGGACGGTAAGTAGCCTAGTGGTTAGAGTGTAGGGACGGCAGGTAGCCTAGTGGTTAGAGTGCGGGGACGGTAGGTAGCCTAGTGGTTAGAGTGTAGGGACGGCAGGTAGCCTAGTGGTTAGAGTGCAGGGACGGCAGGTAGCCTAGTGGTTAGAGTGTAGGGACGGCAGGTAGCCTAGTGGTTAGAGTGTAGGGACGGCAGGTAGCCTAGTGGTTAGAGTGTAGGGACGGTAAGTAGCCTAATGGTTAGAGTGTAGGGACGGCAGGTAGCCTAGTGGTTAGAGTGTAGGGACGGCAGGTAGCCTAGTGGTCAGAGCGTTGGACTAGTAACTGAAAGGTTGCAAGATCGAATCCCCGAGCTGACAAGGTAAAAATCTGTCGTTCTGCCCCTGAACAAGGCAGTTAACCTACTGTTCCTAGGCCGTCATTGTAAATAAGAATTTGTTCTTAAACTGACTTGCCTGGTTAAATAAAGGTAACATTTAAAAAAAACATCACATAAGGTTAATGTTACATCAGCCACAACCAGAGGGGGATCTTCTGCATCTCAGTTGGTAGAGCAAGGTGCTCAGAACAGCAGAATTGTGAGTTTGATTCCCAGGAAACTGCAGATTCTTAAAATGTATAGAGGTGTCTGCTAAATGTCATATTTTAATACAGTATAAATCACAATAAAAGTAACAGGTATGAGCCTATAACAAACAGGACTGGTATTAATTATGGATTTATCTGACAGCAGTGGGTTTAATATAGCCTGAGTGCTGGTCTGTTTATCCTGCCAACTCAATGGCTTGACATGGATAGCAATGGAGTTTTAACTCCTGCCTCTGCATTGCTTGCTCTTTGAGGTTTTAGGCTGGGTATCTGTAATGCACTTTTTTGTGTGACAACTGCTGATTATGTAAACAGGGAATCATAAAACATAATTGATCGAATGATTGATTGGCGAGAGCACAAACAGATCTAGGACCAGTATATTATTATAATGATGCCGCCCCCCCCCCAAGCCCCACCTCATAGATGGCGAATCCGATGGTGTGCATGTCCTCTCCTACTTTCCTCATCCGTCTTCTGTTCTTCTGGATGAGTCCCACCACGAAGCTACAGCCCACTTCATTATCCCCCGGGTCGTCATCCTCTTCCTCCAGATTGATCTTGAATTGGGGATTCATCCAGAACGTGTCTGTGGGGGGAGGCGGGGGGCCAGGGTTATTATGAAGGAGAGTACTGTTATAAAGTATGACTTAGTGAAGTGTATCGTTAAGGTGTGTTTGAGGTATTTTTTAGAGGTATCTGTGGAAGGATCTGTGGAAGGATCTGTGGAAGGATCTGTGGAAGGATCTGTGGAGGTATCTGTGGAAGGATCTGTGGAGGTATCTGTGGAAGGATCTGTGGAAGGATCTGTGGAGGGATCTGTGGAGGGATCTGTGGAGGGATCTGTGGAAGGATCTGTGGAAGGATCTGAGGAAGGATCTGTGGAGGGATCTGTGGAGGGATCTGTGGAATGATCTGTGGAAGGATCTGTGGAAGGATCTGTGGGAGTAGAGATTGACCAGGGTCAATATGAGGGTTGGGTTGAACAGAAGGTGTTTTATTCATACTCGTGGGCCATTTCCACTGAATGGATTTAGCCTGATGTTTGACATAAAGACTCCACTTCTATGGCTGAGGAAACTGTCTGTGTGAGTCACAGGATGTTGGTGACACCTCAATTGGGGAGGACGGGCTCATAGTAATGGCTGGGACGGAAGTAATGGAATGGTATGGAACTCAAAATACATATGGTTTCCTATGTTTGATACCATTCCATTAACTCCATTGCATTTACGCCATTCCATTTACTCCATTCCATTTACTCCATTCCATTTACTCCATTTACTCCATTCCATTAACTCCATTTCATTTACTCCATTCCATTAACTCCATTCCATTTACTCCATTCCATTTACTCCATTCCATTTACTCCATTTACTCCATTCCATTAACTCCATTCCATTTACTCCATTCCATTTACTCCATTCCATTTACTCCATTCCATTTACTCCATTCCATTTACTCCATTCCATTTACTCCATTTACTCCATTCCATTTACTCCATTCCATTTACTCCATTCCATTTACTCCATTCCATTTACTCCATTTACTCCATTCCATTTACTCCATTCCATTTACTCCATTCCATTAACGCCATTCCATTCACTCCATTCCATTTACTCCATTCCAGTGATTATTATGAGCTGTGCTCCCGTAAACAGCCTCGTGTGGTGTGTGTGTCTGTGTGTATGGGGCGTGCTTTACGGGCATTATTCCTGCATCCTCCTGCGGTCGATCCTTTCCTCCAGGCCCCGTCGTAGTTGGTCACACTCCATTGTTTTGTATCATCGGAGGTCAGGGTGTCAGGGGTCAGAGTGCAGATCTCCAGACGATGGTAATTCTTCATGAAGTCCGTGTACGACATCCTGTAAAGACACGAAGCAACACCAAGTCAGAGAAGGACATCCTGTAAAGACCAAGTCAGAGAAGGACATCCTGTAAAGACACGAAGCAACACCAAGTCAGAGAAGGACATCCTGTAAAGACATGAAGTCAGAGAAGGACATCCTGTAAAGACATGAAGTCAGAGAAGGACATCCTGTAAAGACATGAAGTCAGAGAAGGACATCCTGTAAAGACACGAAGCAACACCAAGTCAGAGAAGGACATCCTGTAAAGACCAAGTCAGAGAAAGACATCCTGTAAAGACACGAAGCAACACCAAGTCAGAGAAGGACATCCTGTAAAGACACGAAGCAACACCAAGTCAGAGAAGGACATCCTGTAAAGACATGAAGCAACACCAAGTCAGAGAAGGACATCCTGTAAAGACCAAGTCAGAGAAAGACATCCTGTAAAGACACGAAGCAACACCAAGTCAGAGAAGGACATCCTGTAAAGACACAAAGCAACACCAAGTCAGAGAAGGACATCCTGTAAAGACACGAAGCAACACCAAGTCAGAGAAGGACATCCTGTAAAGACACGTAGCAACACCAAGTCAGAGAAGGACATCCTGTAAAGACATGAAGTCAGAGAAGGACATCCTGTAAAGACATGAAGTCAGAGAAGGACATCCTGTAAAGACACGTAGCAACACCAAGTCAGAGAAGGACATCCTGTAAAGACACGAAGCAACACCAAGTCAGAGAAGGACATCCTGTAAAGACCAAGTCGGTAAACTATTATTCCTTAACACACAAATCAAGCTCGGTTGGTCAAGCACGGCACTTGTAAGGCCAGGATAGTGGGTTTGATTCCAATGGGGCGGCAGAGTAGCCTAGTGGTTAGAGCGTTGGACTAGTAACCGGAAGGTTGCAAGTTCAAATCCCCGAGCTGACAAGGTACAAATCTGTCGTTCTGCCCCTGAACAGGCAGTTAACCCACTGTTCCTAGGCCGTCATTGAAAATATGATTTTGTTCTTAACTGACTTGCCTTAAATAAAGGTAAAATAAAAAAAATCGATGTAAGTTGCTTTCGATAAAAGTATCTCATTCCCAGAAACTTCTGTGCTTCTGCAATGCTTGCTGTTTGGGGTTTTAGGCTGGGCTGTACAGCACTTTGAGCACTTTGAGATATCAGCTGATGTACGAAGGGCTTTATAAATAAATTTGATTTGATGTACGAAGAGCCTGGTGGACCAACGGGTCAAACCACACACACTACATATGCTAACGTACATCCCACACACACATCATATATGCTGTTGCTACTCTGTTTGTTATCTGCAACGTTGATGGGAAAGAGCTCGGAAGTAAGCAATTCAATGGTATTTAAATTTTAAACTTGGCGTTCGTTAGCAAACAGACAAAAACAGTGAGAAACTCCCAGCTGTCTCAATCAGCTTCATCTACCAACCAATCATCTTCCCCCTATCCTTCCCCCATACATGTTGGGTCTCGCCTCTATTTGTAGCACCGTCTTGGGAGTCGCGTGATTCGCTAAAATGAAACGATGACAAATACTTTTCTCAGTAAGTTGGGCGTGACCACAGAATTCCAAGGTAGAATTCTTTAGTCACTCCCACTGAGGCCTCTGTGCTCAATAGCCTGGGGACACATGAGATAAATGGCCTTTATATTATATATACAGTATTAACACAGACTGTGAAATCCAACCTGTGGAACAGAACACAAAAACACCACGAAACAGAAATGACATTTGCCAGTTCAATATTCTCCAAGCAATAACCTGATTTGTCTGTCTGTTAAAAAATAATATATATATACACACATTTCACAATACAAAGCAACACAGGTAATTTGATCAGAGACAAGCCATGACACGACTCACACGGTTAAACCCAGGCACACCTTGGCTTAGACCCACACAACTTTAATCAGAACAGATACTTAGGATAATGAGATTATAACGTGTTGCTTAAGTGGCCGTAAGGGAGCTAAAATAAGAAAATAAATCATTAAAATAACAGATCCTTGGGATATAATTATGGGCTGGCCCGTTGAGTGCTGTAGAAAAACACTTTACCAGAACTCTCCATCGTCTGCTTTCACAACGTCACGCTCAGAAAAATCTACGCTGTTCCACTCCGAGGAGCTAGAGAGAGAGAGAGAGAAAGAGAGAGAGACAAAGAGAGAATAATCAGTTTCTTTAACAAGTGTGTGGTAACCATCAGTGTTGATTCAATTCAGAAAGCAAGTTGAAATTCCAATAACATTTCTCAGTTGACTTCCTAAATGAACTGAACTGGAATTGAACCCACCCAGTTTGAATTGAACCCACCCAGTTTGAATTGAACCCACCCAGTTTGAATTGAACCCACCCAGTTTGAATTGAACCCACCCAGTTTGAATTGAACCCACCCAGTTTGAAATGAACCCACCCAGTTTGAATTGAACCCACCCAGTTTGAATTGAACCCACCCAGTTTGAATTGAACCCACCCAGTTTGAATTTAACCCACCCAGTTTGAATTGAACCCACCCACTACTCTGAGGTTCTCTCTTACTTGTCACTCCAGGCCCCAGTCCACTCCACTGTTCCCCAGGGGTTACGCACTCTGACCAGCTTCTCCTTGCGGCCACGGTAGTTCACCTGGTTTAGTAAGGTCATCATACAGTAGTTAGGTCCTGCTTTGGGTTCAGACAGATCTCATTGTCACGCCCTGACCATAGTTTACTTTGTATTTTCTATGTTTTGGTTGGTCAGGGTGTGATCTGAGTGGGCATTCTATGTTACATGTCTAGTTTGTCCAGTTCTATGTTCGGCCTGATATGGTTCTCAATCAGAGGCAGGTGTTCGTCATTGTCTCTGATTGGGAACCATATTTAGGTAGCCTGGGTTTCACTGTGTGTTTGTGGGTGATTGTTCCTGTCTATGTGTTTTTCACCAGATAGGCTGTTTAGGTTTTCGTTACGTTTTGTAGTATTGTATTAGAGATTCGTGTTTCGTATTATTAATAAACATGGATCGTAATCTACACGCTGCATTTTGGTCCGATCCTTGTTCTACCTCTTCATCAGAAGAGGAGATAGAAGAAAGCCGTTACAGAATCACCCAACACCAACGGACCAAGCAGCGTGTCAACAGGCAGCAACAGCAGCGAAAAGAGGAGATACATAGTAAGGATTTCTGGACATGGGAGGAAATCCTCGACGGGAGAGGACCCTGGGCTAAACCAGGGGAGTGTAGCCGCACCAAGGTGCAGCAGGAGAAGGAACAGAGGCAGCAGCAGCAGGAGCAGCTGCAGTGGGAGAGGCTGCACCACCTGGAGAAATGGACATGGGAGGAGGAACTGGACGGTAAAGGACCCTGGGCTCAGCCTGGAGAATATCGCCGCCCCAAGGAAGAACTGGAGGCGGCGAAAGCTGAGAGGCGCAGATATGAGGAGGCAGCACGACGTAGCGGATGTAAGCCTGAGAGGCAGCCCCAAAAATTTCTTGGGGGGGGGCTAACAGGGAGTATGGCTACGCCAGGTAGGAAACCTGGGCAGACTCCCTGTGCTTACCGGGGGGCTAGAGAGACCGGACAGGCACCGTGTTATGCAGTGGTGCGCACGGTGTCTCCAGTGCGGGTGCATAGCCCGGTGCGGTATATTCCAGCTCCGCGTGTCTGCCGGGCTAGATTGAGCGTCGAGCCTAATGCCATGAAGCCGGCTCTACGCAGCTGGTCCCCAGTGCGTCTCCTTGGGCCGGCTTACATGGCACCAGCCTTGCGCTCGGTGTCTCCGGTTCGCCTGCATAGCCCAGTGCGGGCTATTCCACCTCGCTGCACTGGCAGGGCGACCGTGAGCATTCAACCAGGTAAGGTTGGGCAGGCTCGGTGCTCAAGAGCTCCAGTGCGCCTGCACGGTCCGGTTTTTCCAGTACCACCTCCACACCCCAGCCCTCCGGTAGCAGCTCCCCGCACCAGGCTTCCTGTGCGTGTCCTCGGCCCAGTACCACCAGTGCCAGCACCACGCATCAGGCCTACAGTACGCCTCGCCTGTCCAGCGCTGTCGGAGCCCTCCTCCTCTCCAGCGCTGTCGGAGTCTCCCGCCTGTTTAGCGCTGTTAGAGCCTTCCGCCTCTACAGCGCTGCCGGAGTCTCCCGCCTGTTCAGAACTGCCAGTTAGCATAGAGCTGCCAGTTAGCATAGAGCTGCCAGTTAGCTTAGAGCTGCCAGTTAGCAAGGAGCTGCCAGTCTGCAAGGAGCTGCCAGTCTGCAAGGAGCTGCCAGTCTGCATGGAGCTGCCAGTCTGCATAGAGCTGCCAGTCTGCATGGAGCTGCCAGTCTGCAAGGAGCCGCCAGAGCTGCCTGTCTGCAGGATGCCGCCAAAGCTGCCAGTCTGCAAGGAGCCGCCAGAGCTGCCAGTCTGCAAGGAGCCGCCAGAGCTGCCAGTTAGCATGGAGCAGCCAGGGCCGCCAGTCAGCATGGAGCAGCCAGGGCCGCCAGTCAGCATGGAGCAGCCAGGGCCGCCAGTCAGCATGGAGCAGCCAGGGCCGCCAGTCAGCATGGAGCAGCCAGTCAGCATGGAGCAGCCAGTCAGCATGGAGCAGCCAGAGCAGCCAGTCAGCATGGAGCAGCCAGAGCTGCCAGTCAGCATGGAGCAGCCAGTCAGCATGGAGCAGCCAGAGCTGCCAGTCAGCATGGAGCAGCCAGTCAGCATGGAGCAGCCAGAGCTACCAGTCATCATGGAGCAGCCAGTCAGCATGGAGCAGCCAGAGCTGCCAGTCGACCAGACTCTTCCAGAGCTGCCAGTTGACCAGACTCTTCCAGAGCTGCCAGTCGACCAGACTCTTCCAGATCTGCCAGTCGTCCAGACTCTTCCAGATCTGCCAGTCGTCCAGACTCTTCCAGATCTGCCAGTCGTCCAGACTCTTCCAGATCTGCCAGTCGTCCAGACTCTTCCAGATCTGCCAGTCGTCCAGACTCTTCCAGATCTGCCAGTCGTCCAGACTCTTCCAGATCTGCCAGCCGTCCAGACTCTTCCAGATCTGCCAGTCGACCAGACTCTTCCAGATCTGCCAGTCGACCAGACTCTTCCAGATCTGCCAGTCGACCAGACTCTTCCAGATCTGCCAGTCGACCAGACTCTTCCAGATCTGCCAGTCGTCCAGACTCTCTCAGATCTGCCAGTCGACCAGATTCTCCCAGATCCGCCAGTCGACCAGATTCTCCCAGATCCGCCAGTCGACCAGATTCTTCCAGATCTGCTAGTCGACCAGGATCTGCTGAAACCGCCAGCCAGCCAGGTTCTGGTAGTTTCTACTACCTGCCTGGGCTTCCTCTCAGTGCTGAGCTTCTTCTCAGTGCTGAGCTTCCTCTCAGTGCTGAGCTACCCATCTGTCCCGAGTTACCTCTGTCCCGAGCTGTCCCTCTGTCCCATGTTATCATTGTGGTGGGTAACCTATTTAGGGACGTTTAGGAGGGGGATTAAAACTGTCATGGAGTGGGGTCCACGTCCAGCGCCAGAGCCGCCACCGCGGACAGATGCCCACCCAGACCCTCCCCTATAGGTTCAGGTTTTGCGGCCGGAGTCCGCACCTTGGGGGGGGGGGTACTGTCACGCCCTGACCATAGTTTACTTTGTATTTTCTATGTTTTGGTTGGTCAGGGTGTGATCTGAGTGGGCATTCTATGTTACATGTCTAGTTTGTCCAGTTCTATGTTCGGCCTGATATGGTTCTCAATCAGAGGCAGGTGTTCGTCATTGTCTCTGATTGGGAACCATATTTAGGTAGCCTGGGTTTCACTGTGTGTTTGTGGGTGATTGTTCCTGTCTATGTGTTTTTCACCAGATAGGCTGTTTAGGTTTTCGTTACGTTTTGTAGTATTGTATTAGAGATTCGTGTTTCGTATTATTAATAAACATGGATCGTAATCTACACGCTGCATTTTGGTCCGATCCTTGTTCTACCTCTTCATCAGAAGAGGAGATAGAAGAAAGCCGTTACACTCATACATCAGTCGTCACCAACAATTTCTGAGTCAAGATCAACTTTCGCAGTCCAAAAGTAAGCTCAGATCTACCGCTCAGATTAATAAAATTAACAGAATAAAAACAGCTATGTATGAATGAGGTGTGCAGTAGCCCTAATACATTATCACAGCATATTGGCTATATGCCTGGTCTAATACATTATCACATCAGTGGCTATATGCCTGGTCTAATACATTATCACAGCATATTGGCTATATGCCTGGTCTAATACATTATCACAGCATATTGGCTATATGCCTGGTCGAATACATTATCACAGCATATTGGCTATATGCCTGGTCTAATATATTATCACAGCATATTGGCTATATGCCTGGTCTACTACATTATCACAGCATATTGGCTATATGCCTGGTCTACTACATTATCACAACATATTGGCTATATGCCTGGTCTAATACATTATCACAGCATATTGGCTATATGCCTGGTCTAATACATTATCACAGCATATTGTCTGTATGCCAGATCTCGTTTCCCCCCCCTCTGGAACGCATTGAATTCGGAAGTCGGAGATTACGACTTCCCAGTTGTTTTGAACACGGCATTAGTCTCAGCGGAGGGAGAGAGCTGCAGAGGGTCCGCCTCTCAGTCCCTGCTCGCTCTCGCCTTCCTTTCCTCCGGTGAGACTAATCAGAGGGGCCAGTCTTCCACCTGGTGGCGTAACGAGTCGCTCCGCATCTGCCTCATGAACAAATTAAATATTGTTCCTATGAACAGAGAATGTAAAATATTCATCGATATTAAAATGGACACGACGAGCTGCTAATAATAATTAAAACGCAGAGCTATCGATATAATCGGCTACTCATTCATTGAAGCTGCAGCGCGAGTGGAATTACGGTGCTGAATAAAAACAGAAAAATGAACTCAGTCAAAAACTGCAGCTCTTTGACAGTTTCTCTGTGGTCATGGCTTTAACCTCTTGGATCTCTAGGGGCGCTATTTCATTTTTGGATAAAAAACGTTCCCGTTTTAAGCGCGATATTTTGTCACGAAAAGATGCTCGACTATGCATATTCTTGACCGTTTTGGAAAGAAAACACTCTGAAGTTTCAGAATCTGCAAAGATTTTGTCTGTAAGTGCCCCAGAACTCATTCTACAGGCGAAACCAAGATGATGCATCACCCAGGAATTAGCAGAATTTCTGAAGCTCTGTTTTCCATTGTCTCCTTATATGGCTGTGATTGCGCAAGGAATGAGCCTACACTTTCTGTCGTTCGCCCAAGGTCTTAGCAGCATTGTGACGTATTTGTAGGCATATCATTGACCATAAGAGACTACATTTTCCAAGTGTCCGCCTGGTGTCCTGCGTCGAATTCGGTGCGCAATTGCCAGCTGCTTCCACTTTACCATTTGATTCAGGGGAGAAAGCATGTGTCCAAGAACGATGTATCAATGAAGAGATATGTGAAAAACACCTTGATGATTGATTCTAAACAACGTTTGCCATGTTTTCAGTCGATATTATGGAGTTAATTTGGAAAAAAGTTCGCGTTTTGAGGACTGAATTTTCGGGTTTTTTTTGGTAGCCAAATGTGATGTATAAAACGGAGCTATTTCTAATACACAAAGAATCTTTTTGGAAAAACTGAGCATCTGCTATCCAACTGAGAGTATCCTCATTGAAAACATCAGAAGTTCTTCAAAGGTAAATGATTTTATTTGAAGGCTTTTATGTTTTTGTTGAAATGTTGCGTGCTGGATGCTAACGCTAATGCTAACGCTAAATCCTTTGTTTGCTAGCTACTGTTAGACAAATTATTGTTTTCCTATGGTTGAGAAGCATATTTTGAAAATCTGAGATGACAGTTTTGTTTACAAAAGGCTAAGCTTGCGAGATGGCATATTTATTTCATTTCATTTGCGATTTTCATGAATAGTTAACGTTGCGTTATGGTAATGAGCTTGAGTCTGTATTCCTGATACCGGATCCGGTATGGGGAGTTCCAAGAGGTTAAGTTAGTTCATTTTACGTAGGTTAGTATCAAACTTTGTTGTGTCCGTCGAAGCTCTGTTCGCGCAGAGCTATCTGATTGGCCAGCCCAGTAGGCGCACTCGATTTACCCACAGATCTCCCGGTCCGCCGGGTAGGCGGAGTTTGTCTTTTCAGACAAATTAAATGGTTCAAAATGGGAACACTTTGCTTATCCGGTGCGCAGGATTTCTGAATCAAGTGCACCGGAGGTCAACAGCGCAACACAAAAAAAAAAAAAAAAAAAGTGCTTTTATCATTGAATTTTCAACAGAAATGTTTGGTGAAAGACTCCTAATGCATTGAACAACAACCAGTAGATCGCGATCGATCGGTTGGCGACTACTGTCATATACTATGAGGAACTTTGATAGGCTGGATCTGTTGGTGTTGTATAGCCAACTCATATATATATATATATATATATACAGTGCCTTGCGAAAGTATTCGGCCCCCTTGAACTTTGCGACCTATTGCCACATTTCAGGCTTCAAACATGATCTCTGAATGATCCAATGTTGACCTAAATGACTAATGATGATAAATACAATTCACCTGTGTGTAATCAAGTCTCCGTATAAATGCACATGCACTGTGATAGTCTCAGAGGTCCGTTAAAAGCGCAGAGAGCATCATGAAGAACAAGGAACACACCAGGCAGGTCCGAGATACTGTTGTGAAGAAGTTTAAAGCCGGATTTGGATACAAAAAGATTTCCCAAGCTTTAAACATCCCAAGGAGCACTGCGCAAGCGATAATATTGAAATGGAAGGAGTATCAGACCACTGCAAATCTACCAAGACCTGGCCGTCCATCTCAACTTTCAGCTCATACAAGGAGAAGACTGATCAGAGATGCAGCCAAGAGGCCCATGATCACTCTGGATGAACTGCAGAGATCTACAGCTGAGGTGGGAGACTCTGTCCATAGGACAACAATCCTATATTCCTATATACAATCCTATATTGCACAAATCTGGCCTTTATGGAAGAGTGGCAAGAAGAAAGCCATTTCTTAAAGATATCCATAAAAAGTGTTGTTTAAAGTTTGCCACAAGCCACCTGGGAGACACACTAAACATGTGGAAGAAGGTGCTCTGGTCAGATGAAACCAAAATTGAACTTTTTGGCAACAATGCAAAATGTTATGTTTGGTGTAAAAGCAACACAGCTGAACACACCATCCCCACTGTCAAACATGGTGGTGGCAGCATCATGGTTTGGGCCTGCTTTTCTTCAGCAGGGACAGGGAAGATGGTTAAAATTGATGGGAAGATGGATGGAGCCAAATACAGAACCATTCTGGAAGAAAACCTGATGGAGTCTGCAAAAGACCTGAGACTGGGACGGAGATTTGTCTTCCACCAAGACAATGATCCAAAACATAAAGCAAAATCTACAATGGAATGGTTCAAAAATAAACATATCCAGGTGTTAGAATGGCCAAGTCAAAGTCCAGACCTGAATCCAATCGAGAATCTGTGGAAAGAACTGAAAACTGCTGTTCACAAATGCTCTCCATCCAACCTCACTGAGCTCGAGCTGTTTTGCAAGGAGGAATGGGAAAAAATGTCAGTCTCTCGATGTGCAAAACTGATAGAGACATACCCCAAGCGACTTACAGCTGTAATCGCAGCAAAAGGTGGCGCTACAAAGTATTAACTTAAGGGGGCTGAATAATTTTGCACGCCCAATTTTTCAGTTTTTGATTTGTTAAAAAAGTTTGAAATATCCAATAAATGTCGTTCCACTTCATAATTGTGTCCCACTTGTTGTTGATTCTTCACAAAAAAATACAGTTTTATATCTTTATGTTTTGAAGCCTGAAATGTGGCAAAAGGTCGCAAAGTTCAAGGGGGCCGAATACTTTCGCAAGGCACTGTATATGGTCGTTGTCAATATGATAGGAGTAACTTGTGTCAGTCACACAGTACTGCTGTATGCAACATAGACACATGACACACTCAACATAATACATACATCATACATAAATGTTGGCTGTAAAGCACAAACAGACCTGCGACCAGGCCTGGGCTTTGTGGATATACTGTATGACAGGGATCGACGACTAGATTCAGCCGATGGACGATGTTGTTGTTGTTGTTGTTGAGTCGACTACAAATTGACCGGAAGAAGCCCAAGTTGATAATGTTTGACTAAAACTTTATAATTTCACACCTTGCTTACATTTGTATATGATCGAAGGTCTCTCTCTATTATGCGTTGGACTACTTGGGAGCGGATTTCTTCAATTAAAATCACTAGGAGATGATTTCCTGGTGTTTTACCATCTTTTTTTGTGTGTGTGGGGGGGGGGTTGCTCCGAAAACTTGAGGGGGGGGCCAAATAAAACCAACAGCGGGCCAAATTCTGCCCTCCAGTCGAGGAACCCGTGCTGTATGAAATATTGAGTCTGTCTAACGTTACCTCCATAGCCCCGGTCAGAGAGTAGGCGTGTCCTTTCACCAGCTTCTGATAGGTGACGGCCTCCGAGTCTGCCTGGCTGGTGATCTGGCGAGACAGGGAACAGAACCGTAACTAAATCAGAACCAACACCATGGAAAAACCCCTGATAATATCACAACCAAACAGCACACAGAACCTGCACTAAAATAATTATCCACGGACACAGTTCATTCAGCTTGCTTTTTAGTCTAGGATTAGGCTTAATCTGTGCCCAGGAAACCACCCCCAAATGTTTACTGCATTTAAAAAGGTGACAGATGTTTTTATCCAGAGCGACTTATGTTTCGTGCACAGTGCTGTGAAGAACCCCCCCACTCAAGTATCATGCTATTAAAACCAAATCTTAGATATTATCATGTCCTTCACTGCATGTAACAGTCTCCATTATGTTTTTATAGAAGATGCTCTTATCCCGTAAAACAACAACATATCACAATCATGTTTTCATTAAACCTGAAACCTTCCAAACTGGATGATGATGATGATGATGATGATGATGATGATGGTAATATAAATGTTATACACACGTCGATGGAACAGCCCAGCAGAGCTCCAGAGGCCAGGGCTTTCCTGATGATCTGGAACAGGTCGGAGGGAGCCTTCTTCAGGTCATAGTTCTCTGCTATCCCTCCTGTGAAGTCCTCAAAGCCCTCAGTGGTGGAGCCCCCTGACAGAGCCTCATAGCATCCATTCACCCTGAGACAGAGAGACAGACAATATATTCAGACTCATAGCATCCATTCACCCTGAGACAGAGAGACAATATATTCAGACTCATAGCATCCATTCACTCTGAGACAGACAGAGAGACAATATATTCAGACTCATAGCATCCATTCACCCTGAGACAGAGAGACAATATATTCAGACTCATAGCATCCATTCACCCTGAGACAGAGAGACAGACAATATATTCAGTCTCATAGCATCCATTCACCCTGAGACAGAGACAGACAATATATTCAGACTCATAGCATCCATTCACCCTGAGACAGAGACAGACAATATATTCAGACTCATAGCATCCATTCACCCTGAGCGACAGAGAGACAGAGATAGAGAGACAGGGGTAGAGAGACAGAGAGACAGAGAGACAGAGAGAGAGAGACAGAGAGACAGAGAGACAGAGAGAGAGAGAGACAGAGAGACAGAGAGAGAGAGAGAGACAGGGGTAGAGAGAGAGAGAGACAGAGAGACAGAGAGACAGAGAGACAGAGAGAGACAGAGAGACAGAGAGAGAGAGAGAGACAGGGGTAGAGAGAGAGAGAGACAGAGAGACAGAGAGACAGACAATATATTCAGACTCATAGCATCCATTCACCCTGAGACAGAGAAAGACAACATATTCAGACTCATAGCATCCATTCACCCTGAGCGACAGAGAGACAGAGAGAGAGAGACGCAGACAGACAGAAAACAATACACCTTTCAAACCGAGACGTTTTTCTGGCAACTTTAACATGCCGCCAACTTTTTAAACCCTTTTCTTCATATCTGAAAGGTGTTGCCAATGTTGTGCCGAAAATCTCCTCCCCCCTTCCGCGCGAACGCGGCACACACTCAATTCTTCATTGCTGCGACTTGCTTGCTAGTCGAGATTTCTGCTCTTCACTCCGTTGTCAGTTCAGCCTACATTTCACTGATCTTAGTAGCAGAAAGCAGGTTTCATTTGTGTCCTTCCAAGGCAGCTGAGCAATGATCACGTTAGGCTGCGTTTCATTTCATTTCATTTTATATGGCGGTTTGATCGCGGGGGAGGCACTAGTAATATCTGCACTTTTGGCTATTTTTGGCCATTTGTTTCAAGTGTATTAGTCTATAAATAAATCTCTTTGCCAAAAATTCATCATCTCTCCCATGTCTTATTCAACTAGTAGTTGTTCTGAAATGTTTACTGCTTGCCTACATTTTACTCCCTCCTCTATGTTTAATATAACACACATACATTAATTATTCATATTTCGGGTTGCCTATCCTGACATGAAGTTAGTTCAGTAGAAAGTATTTGACTCAAGTGACAAAACGTATCCGCAAATCCTATGGGAATCAGGTAACACTGGACAGGCAATGTCAGAACTCTGTGGCATACAATGTTTACACCATGTACTGAATATGTTGTGTTAATACTGTATCTTACTTAGCACAAACCACGTACTGTATGTGTTATGGTGCTGTGTCTTAGCATAAACCATGTATGTATTATGGTGCTGTGTCTTAGCATAAACCATGTATGTACTACGGTGCTGTGTCTTAGCATAAACCATGTATGAACTATGGTGCTGTGTCTTAGCATAAACCATGTATGTATTATGGTGCTGTATCTTAGCATAAACCACATACTGTATGTATTATGGTGCTGTGTTTTAGCATAAACCATGTATGTACTACGGTGCTGTGTCTTAGCATAAACCATGTATGAACTATGGTGCTGTGTCTTAGCATAAACCATGTATGTATTATGGTGCTGTGTCTTAGCATAAACCATGTATGTATTATGGTGCTGTGTCTTAGCATAAACCATGTATGTACTATGGTGCTGTGTCTTAGCATAAACCATGTATGTATTATGGTACTGTGTCTTACTTGGCGTAGGCCTTCTCCAGCAGGGCGCTCCAGAACTCAGAGCCCTCGGCTGAGTGAACAAACAGCAGCTTTCCATCCTTCGTTGGCAGCCGGTCGTCAATCACCACGTCCACCCACTCACCAAACTGCCAGAACTGAAGAGGACCACAACAGACAACATTCCACATTTCCACTTCAACAAATGAGAAGGATCCGCATTGCATTCCAGAACGAAATAATGGTTTACATTCCAGAACTCTTTGCAGAGAATGGTGCCGGACAAACATTCCAGAAATCTTTGCAGAGAATGGTGCCGGACAAACATTCCAGAACTCTTTGCAGAGAATGGTGCCGGACAAACATTCCAGAAATCTTTGCAGAGAATGGTGCCGGACAAACATTCCAGAACTCTTTGCAGAGAATGGTGCCGGACAAACATTCCAGAACTCTTTGCAGAGAATGGTGCCGGACAAACATTCCAGAAATCTTTGCAGAGAATGGTGCCGGACAAACATTCCAGAACTCTTTGCAGAGAATGGTGCCGAACAAACATTCCAGAACTCTTTGCAGAGAATGTTGCCGGACAAACATTCCAGAACTCTTTGCAGAGAATGGTGCCGGACAAACATTCCAGAACTCTTTGCAGAGAATGGTGCCGAACAAACATTCCAGAACTCTTTGCAGAGAATGGTGCTGGAGGGAATAGCGGCAGTTTTATAGGCTCCTGACCATTTGTGCTATTTTGTATATTTTCTTGTACTGATCATAACCTTTTTTTGTACATAATGTTTCCGCCATCGTTTCCTATGACCGCAAAGAGCTTCTGGACATCAGAACAGCTATCATTAACCTCGATTTGGGCCAGGACTCCCTCAATGAGTCAGAGGCGAAAGACACATGGATTATCCCAGACCAGACCCAAATCCCAGACACTTGAAGAAGGAGAAGATGGCTCTGTGTTTTTCGTAGCTGTCTATTTACCACCACAAACCAATGCTTGCAATAGCGTCGCACAATTGTATTGGGTCGTAAGTAAACAAGAAAAGGCTCACCGAGAGGCGGAAATTTTAATGCAGGAAAAATTAAATCCGTTTTATCTCATTTCTACCAGCATGTCACCTGTGCAACTAGAGGTGAAAACAACTCTAGGTCACCTTTACTCCACACACAGAGACGCATACAAAGCTCTCCCCTGTCCTCCACTTGGCAAATCTGACCATAACTCTATCCTCCTGATTCCTGTTTACAAGCAAAAACTCAAAAGAGGAAGTACCAGTGACGCACTCAATACGGAAGTGGTCAGATGACGCAGATGCTAAGCTATTGTTTTGTTAGCACAGACTGGACTATGTTCCGGGATTCATCCGATGGCACTGAGGAGTTTACCACATTGGTCACCCGCTCCATTAAAAAGTGCATCGTACGTAGATATCGCAAATAGAAGCCGGCAACATCCGCACCAAGCTAATGACTAGAGCTGCCGCTTTCAAGGAGCACTAATTTGGCCGCTTATAAAAAAAAATAAAAAAAAAAATCCCACTACGCCCTCTGACGAACCATCAAACAGGCAAAGCGTCAATACAGAACCAAGATGAAATCCTACTACACCGGCTCTGATGCTTGTCGGGTGTGGTACGGGCTTGCAAACTATCATGGATTACAAAAGGGAAACCCAGCCGTGAGCTGCCGAGTGACGCGAGCCTACCAGACGAGCTAAATACCTTCTATCCTCGCTTTAAGGCTAGCAACACTGAACCATGCATGAGAGCACCAGCTGTTCCCGGATGACTGTGCGATCACACTCTCCATAGTCGCTGTGAGTATACATCACTGGGGCCGAGCTCCCTGCCATCCAGGACCTCCATACCAGGCGGTGTCAGAGGAAGGCCCTAAAAATTGTCAAAGAATCCAGCCACCCAAGCCATAGACTTTTCTCTCTGCTACCGCACGGTAAGTGGTACCGATGCACCAAGTTTGTAACCAACAGGACCCTGAACAGCTTCTACCCCCAACCCATAAGACTACTAAATAGTTAGTTCAATTGTTAAAGCTGCAATATATAACTTTTCATGCGACCCAACCAAATTCACATAGAAATGTTAGTTATAGATCTGTCATTCGCATTGAAATCAAATCTAAAAAAGCAGGTGATCTGTTCTATGTGCACTATTTCTATGCTTCCCAAGTTTAATTTTTGTGTCTTTTACTTTTCGGTTTTGTACACCAGCTTCAAACTGCTGAAAATACACTATGTTCGGGTTATGGAAAATATATTTCACAGCAGTTTAGATGGTACAATGATTTTCTATACTAGACTTGCTTGTTTTGTCACATAAAGTGAAATTAGGACGAACTATTAGAATTTTACCAACCAGGAAATGGTGGAGTGATTTCTGCATTGTGCATCTTTAACCAATAGATTCCTCAACTATCTGCATTGACCCTTTTCGCACTAACTCTTGACTCATCACATACGCTGCCGTTACTACTGTTTATTATCTATCCTGTTGCCTCGTCACTTTATCCCTAGCTGTATGTACATATCTAACTCAATTACCTCATACCCCTGCACATGGACTCAGTACTGGCACCCCCGTGTATATATATCCGAGTTATCATTACTCGTTGTGGATTTATTCCTCATTATTATTGTTCTACTATTTATCTCTGCATTGTCGGGAAGGGCCCATAAGCAAAATGTACTCCCTGTCAACAATTAGTGTAGGAATTGGCTGGAGGGGGTTTCTGTTAGATCCATGGCGGGGAATGTGCGATTGCATAAAACCTCATTCTGACTGACTGAGGTGTCCTCTGCGCTAAACCCAAGGTTTCCCACACCACACCTCTCTCTAGGGCCTCCCACCCTAACACAATGGAAACTTCCAAAACGTATCGGTACATCCCTTAGCTTACATACCTGATAAGGAATGGCCGTGTCCAGAATCAACCTTGATATCCACTAGTGTCTAGGGTGGTAGGGGATAAGGGATTGTTTCTAGTGTCAAGGGTGGTAGAGGGGATTGTTTCTAGTGTCTAGGGTGGTAGGGGTAAAGGGATTGTTTCTAGGGTGGTAGGGGTAAAGGGATTGTTTCTAGGGTCTAGTGTGGTAGGGGGGATTGTTTCTAGTGTCTAGGGTGGTAGGGGTTAAGGGATTGTTTCTAGGGTCTAGGGTGGTAGAGGTAAAGGGATTGTTTCTAGGGTGGTAGAGGTTAAGGGATTGTTTCTAGGGTCTACGGTGGTAGAGGTAAAGGGATTGTTTCTAGGGTGGTAGAGGTAAAGGGATTGTTTCTAGGGTGGTAGAGGTAAAGGGATTGTGTCTAGGGTCTAGGGTGGTAGGGGTAAAGGCATTGTTTCTAGGGTGGTAGCGGTAAGGGGATTGTTTCTAGGGTGGTAGAGGTAAAGGGATTGTTTCTAGGGTGGTAGAGGTAAAGGGATTGTTTCTAGTGTGGTAGGGGTAAAGGGATTGTTTCTAGGGTCTAGGGTGGTAGGGGTTAAGGGATTGTTTCTAGTGTGGTAGGGGTAAAGGGATTGTTTCTAGGGTCTAGGGTGGTAGAGGTAAAGGGATTGTTTCTAGGGTGGTAGAGGTAAAGGGATTGTTTCTAGGGTCTAGGGTGGTAGAGGTAAAGGGATTGTTTCTAGGGTGGTAGAGGTAAAGGGATTGTTTCTAGGGTCTGGGTGGTAAGGGTTAAGGGATTGTTTCTAGTGTGGTAGAGGTAAAGGGATTGTTTCTAGGGTGGTAGGGGTAAAGGGATTGTTTCCTAGGGTCTACGGTGGTAGAGGTAAAGGGATTGTTTCTAGGGTGGTAGAGGTAAAGGGATTGTTTCTAGGGTCTAGGGTGGTAGAGGTAAAGGGATTGTTTCTAGGGTGGTAGAGGTAAAGGGATTGTTTCTAGGGTCTGGGTGGTAGGGGTTAAGGGATTGTTTCTAGTGTGGTAGAGGTAAAGGGATTGTTTCTAGGGTGGTAGAGGTAAAGGGATTGTTTCCTGGGTCTACGGTGGTAGAGGTAAAGGGATTGTTTCTAGGGTGGTAGAGGTAAAGGGATTGTTTCTAGGGTCTAGGGTGGTAGAGGTAAAGGGATTGTTTCTAGGGTGGTAGAGGTAAAGGGATTGTTTCTAGGGTGGTAGAGGTAAAGGGATTGTTTCTTGGGTCTACGGTGGTAGAGGTAAAGGGATTGTTTCTAGGGTCTACGGTGGTAGAGGTAAAGGGATTGTTTCTAGGGTGGTAGAGGTAAAGGGATTGTTTCTAGGGTGGTAGAGGTAAAGGGATTGTTTCTAGGGTGGTAGAGGTAAAGGGATTGTGTCTAGGGGCTAGGGTGGTAGGGGTAAAGGCATTGTTTCTAGGGTGGTAGAGGTAAGGGGATTGTTTCTAGGGTGGTAGAGGTAAAGGGATTGTTTCTAGGGTGGTAGAGGTAAAGGGATTGTTTCTAGTGTGGTAGGGGTAAATGGATTGTTTCTAGGGTCTAGGGTGGTAGAGGTAAAGGGATTGTTTCTAGGGTGGTAGAGGTAAAGGGATTGTTTCTAGGGTCTAGGGTGGTAGGGGTAAAGGGATTGTTTCTAGGGTGGTAGGGGGGATTGTTTCTAGGGTGGTAGAGGTAAAGGGATTGTTTCTAGGGTGGTAGAGGTAAAGGGATTGTTTCTAGGGTCTAGGGTGGTAGGGGTAAAGGGATTGTTGCTAGGGTGGTAGGGGTAAAGGGATGGTAAAGGGATTGTTTCTAGGGTGGTAGGGGTAAAGGGATTGTTTATAGGGTGGTAGAGGTAAAGGGATTGTTGCTAGGGTGGTAGGGGTAAAGGGATTGTTTCTAGGGTCTAGGGTGGTAGAGGTAAAGGGATTGTTGCTAGGGTCTAGGGTGGTAGAGGTAAAGGGATTGTTTCTAGTGTCTAGGGTGGTAGGGGTATAGGGATTGTTTCTAGGGTCTAGGGTGGTAGAGGTAAAGGGATTGTTTCTAGGGTCTACGGTGGTAGAGGTAAAGGGATTGTTGCTAGGGTGGTAGAGGTAAAGGGATTGTTGCTAGGGTGGTAGAGGTAAAGGGATTGTTTCTAGGGTCTAGGGTGGTAGGGGTAAAGGGATTGTTGCTAGGGTGGTAGGGGTAAAGGGATGGTAAAGGGATTGTTTCTAGGGTGGTAGGGGTAAAGGGATTGTTTCTAGGGTGGTAGAGGTAAAGGGATTGTTGCTAGGGTGGTAGGGGTAAAGGGATTGTTTCTAGGGTCTAGGGTGGTAGGGGTAAAGGCATTGTTTCTAGGGTGGTAGAGGTAAGGGGATTGTTTCTAGGGTGGTAGAGGTAAAGGGATTGTTTCTAGGGTGGTAGAGGTAAAGGGATTGTTTCTAGTGTGGTAGGGGTAAATGGATTGTTTCTAGGGTCTAGGGTGGTAGAGGTAAAGGGATTGTTTCTAGGGTGGTAGAGGTAAAGGGATTGTTTCTAGGGTCTAGGGTGGTAGGGGTAAAGGGATTGTTTCTAGGGTGGTAGGGGGGGGTTGTTTCTAGGGTGGTAGAGGTAAAGGGATTGTTTCTAGGGTGGTAGAGGTAAAGGGATTGTTTCTAGGGTCTAGGGTGGTAGAGGGGGATTGTTTCTAGGGTGGTAGAGGGATTGTTGCTAGGGTGGTAGGGGTAAAGGGATTGTTTCTAGGGTGGTAGAGGTAAAGGGATTGTTGCTAGGGTGGTAGGGGTAAAGGGATTGTTTCTAGGGTCTAGGGTGGTAGAGGTAAAGGGATTGTTGCTAGGGTCTAGGGTGGTAGAGGTAAAGGGATTGTTTCTAGTGTCTAGGGTGGTAGGGGTATAGGGATTGTTTCTAGGGTCTAGGGTGGTAGAGGTAAAGGGATTGTTGCTAGGGTGGTAGAGGTAAAGGGATTGTTGCTAGGGTGGTAGAGGTAAAGGGATTGTTGCTAGGGTGGTAGAGGTAAAGGGATTGTTTCTAGACAAGGCTGATATGTGTAGGAGAGCAGCGTCTCCAAGTGGCAGTGGTGTAAACTTTACATGGTTTGTTTAATATAAGGAATTTTAAATTATTTATACTTTTTCTTTTGATACTTAAGTACATTTTAGCATATATTACATTTAAAACCAAATACTTTTAGACTTTTACTGAAGTAGTATTTTACTGGGTGACTCACTTTTACTTGAGTCATTTTCTATTAAGGAATCTTTACTTTTACTCAAGTCTGACAATTTAGTACTTTCTCCACCACTGCCTAGTGGTAGTGTTGACAGACAGCAGCCTCTCCTAGTGGTAGTGTTGACAGACAGCAACCTCTCCTAGTGGTAGTGTTGACAGACAGCAGCCTCTCCTAGTGGTAGTGTTGACAGACAACAGCCTCTCCTAGTGGTTAGTGTTGACAGACAGCAGCCTCTCCTAGTGGTAGTGTTGACAGACAGCAGCCTCTCCTAGTGGTAGTGTTGACAGACAGCAGCCTCTCCTAGTGGTAGTGTTGACAGACAGCAGCCTCTCCTAGTGGTAGTGTTGACAGACAGCAGCCTCTCCTAGTGGTAGTTTTGACAGACAGCAGCCTCTCCTAGTGGTAGTGTTGACAGACAACAGCCTCTCCTAGTGGTAGTGTTGACAGACAGCAGCCTCTCCTAGTGGTAGTGTTGACAGACAGCAGCCTCTCCTAGTGGTAGTGTTGACAGACAGCAGCCTCTCCTAGTGGTAGTGTTGACAGACAACAGCCTCTCCTAGTGGTAGTGTTGACAGACAGCAGCCTCTCCTAGTGGTAGTGTTGACAGACAGCAACCTCTCCTAGTGGTAGTGTTGACAGACAGCAGCCTCTCCTAGTGGTAGTGTTGACAGACAGCAGCCTCTCCTAGTGGTAGTGTTGACAGATAGCAGCCTCTCCTAGTGGTAGTGTTGACAGACAGCAGCCTCTCCTAGTGGTTAGTGTTGACAGACAGCAACCTCTCCTAGTGGTAGTGTTGACAGACAGCAGCATCTCCTAGTGGTAGTGTTGACAGACAGCAGCCTCTCCTAGTGGTTAGTGTTGACAGACAGCAACCTCTCCTAGTGGTAGTGTTGACAGACAGCAGCCTCTCCTAGTGGTTAGTGTTGACAGACAGCAGCCTCTCCTAGTGGTAGTGTTGACAGACAGCAGCCTCTCCTAGTGGTAGTGTTGACAGACAGCAGCCTCTCCTAGTGGTAGTGTTGACAGACAGCAGCCTCTCCTAGTGGTAGACTGACAGACAGCAGCCTCTCCTAGTGGTAGTGTTGACAGACAGCAGCCTCTCCTAGTGGTAGTGTTGACAGACAGCAGCATCTCCTAGTGGTAGTCTGACAGACAGCAGCCTCTCCTAGTGGTAGTGTTGACAGACAGCAGCATCTCCTAGTGGTAGTCTGACAGACAGCCTAGGAACAGTGGGGTTAACTGCCGTGTTCAGGGGCAGAAGGACAGATTTTTACATTGTCAGCTCGGGGATTCGATCTAGTAACCTTTCGGTTACTGGCCCAACACTCTAACCACTAGGCTACCTGCCGCCCCTACACTCTAACCACTAGGCAACCTGCCGTCCCTACGCTCTAACCACTAGGTAACCTGCCGTCCCTACGCTCTAACCACTAGGCTACCTTCCGTCCCTACGCTCTAACCACTAGGCTACCTGCCGTCCCTACGCTCTAACCACTAGGCTACCTGCCGTCCCTACGCTCTAACCACTAGGCTACCTACCGTCCCACACTCTAACCACTAGGCTACCTACCGTCCCACACTCTAACCACTAGGCTACCTGCCGTCCCTACACTCTAACCACTAGGCTACCTGCCGACCCTACACTCTAACCACTAGGCTACCTGCCGCCCCTACACTCTAACCACTAGGCTACCTGCCGTCCCTACACTCTAACCACTAGACTACCTGCCGTCCCTACACTCTAACCACTAGGCTACCTGCCGCCCCTACGCTCTAACCACTAGGCTACCTGCCGTCCCTACACTCTAACCACTAGGCTACCTGCCGTCCCTACACTCTAACCACTAGGCTACCTGCCGTCCCTACGCTCTAACCACTAGGCTACCTGCCGCCCCTACGCTCTAACCACTAGGCTACCTGCCGTCCCTACGCTCTAACCACTAGGCTACCTGCCGTCCCTACGCTCTAACCACTAGGCTACCAGCCGCCCCTACGCTCTAACCACTAGGCTACCTGCCGCCCCTACGCTCTAACCACTAGGCTACCTGCCGCCCCTACGCTCTAACCACTAGGCTACCTGCCGCCCCTACACTCTAACCACTAGGCTACCTGCCGTCCCTACACTCTAACCACTAGGCTACCTGCCGTCCCTACACTCTAACCACTAGGCTACCTGCCGCCCCTACGCTCTAACCACTAGGCTACCTGCCGCCCCTACGCTCTAACCACTAGACTACCTGCCGCCCCTACTCTCTAACCACTAGACTACCTGCCGCCCCTACGCTCTAACCACTAGACTACTTGCCGCCCCCACTCTCTAACCACTAGACTACCTGCCGTCCCTACGCTCTATCCACTAGGCTACCTGCCGCCTCTACACTTTTGCTGGAATTGTTGGATATTAATTAAGTTATTCAATTATTGTATCTGAGCTCCTAGAGCGTTCGGCTCTCATATAATTTTCCAACTATTTTTTGGTGGTGAACATTATCCTGGGTTAATTCTGAGGGGAAGGATGTTCAATTTATCTTACAATACAAGGCGAGGATCATGTGGAAACCTTTGTAATGTTGGGGAGAGGGTGGGGTGCATTTTTGTTAACGACACCTTGAGTTGCACCAGCCCCTTCTCCCCTAGTTAATTTAAATCTGTCCCTTAGGTTATGAAATCCTTTCTTCCCCCAGATATAAAATGTTAATGAAATGTTAGAGAAAGAAGCCACTGAACAATTCAGAACATGAAGAATTATATTGGTCTTGGTAAAAAAAATATATATATATATTTTAATAAGAAAAGGAAGTTACATTTCATCCCCAAAGCAGTGCGTTTTTGGGCGGACACCCTAGTCTCAGGTTAACACAATGACCCATCTTGATAGGGAGGGAAACTTCCAGAACGGTTAATCTTTTATACAGGGTTGCTGGTAACGTAGCTTGTAAGTCAGTTAGATGTAATATGATTACAAAAAATAATAATAATAAATGTAGTTAGTTACGTTACCAGCAACAATACAGATACTTTAATCGAAAGTAACTGAAAGTAATCACATTACTGTGTTTGGGGAATCCAAAAGTAACTGAAAGTAAATCACATTACTGTGTTTGGGGAATCCAAAAGTAACTGAAAGTAATCACATTACTGAGTTTGGGAAATCCAAAAGTAACTGAAAGTAATCACATTACTGAGTTTGGGGAATCCAAAAGTAACTGAAAGTAATCACATTACTGAGTTTAGGGAATCCAAAAGTAACTGAAAGTAATCACATTACTGAGTTTGGGAAATCCAAAAGTAACTGAAAGTAATCACATTACTGAGTTTGGGGAATCCAAAAGTAACTGAAAGTAATCACATTACTGAGTTTGGGGAATCCAAAAGTAACTGAAAGTAATCACATTACTGAGTTTGGGGAATCCAAAAGTAACTGAAAGTAATCACATTACTGAGTTTAGGGAATCCAAAAGTAACTGAAAGTAATCACATCACATTACTGAGTTTGGGTAATCCACAAGTAACTGAAAGTAATCACATTACTGAGTTTAGGGAATCCAAAAGTAACTGAAAGTAATCACATCACATTACTGAGTTTGGGTAATCCACAAGTGACTTAACCGATTGTCCCATCTCCAGGGTGTATTGCACGTCTGACAGAGGATACGCCCTACCTAACTGAGGCTTTGACAAAGGTACTGTATTGTGTTGCGGGCGAACCAGGGCCTCTTCATGTGGGTGTTGTTCATACCGTGTCACATTGTTATTCTAATACCACATATATGAGACAACATAAGACAGGGCTTGACGTTCTAGCGTTCTCCAGAATGAGAATGAGGTGTGACGTCTGGCTGGGTTCATTTAAGCTGTATAGTCACATTAAATACTGTATACTTGAACTATATACACAATATAGCACTGTTTCTTTCATAGCAGTGGTATTCGAAGTTGGGGTCAGGGGGGGGAACTGCAGTCCGGTTGCCAAAATTAAAAAATGCAATAATAAATGACAATTTTAGGAACAGAAAATTCAGGAGTACAAATTATTGTCTGGGAAAGATCATTTGGAGAAAGATAATAATAACGAATAAAACTATTGAGTAAATGTATTTATTGATTTATTTTTGTTTTGATAAAGAGATGAAAATGTACTGAATTGAAGGTCATTTGTTGATGTAAAAATGTAGGGGTTATAAGGTGGAGTCATTAAAATGTATGCACTCACTATTGTAAATCTCTCTGGATACGAGCGTCTGTAAATTAGATATGGGGTGGGGTCAGGGGTCGAGAGAAGGTCATGGGGAAAATACCAGTATTTCTGGTGGAAAGAAATTTGACCCCCTTGCTGAAAAAGTTTGAATAGGACTGATTTATAGTGTACTTTGTGCCAGAGCCTAATAAAAAGTAATGTATAGGCTGCCATTTTTTGATTCAGCCTGTATAACTCTAGAATTTGAGTTTATCTCTACCTGGAAGTGAAAGATCCCAGCGTACTCTCCACGTCCAAATCCTTGTCCTTCAGGAACGACCCGGGCCATCACATCTTCATTCAGGGTCAGAGAGGCGATGGCTGCCAGGAGCCAGCAGTCACCTGGAGAGAACAGAGAGGAGACACATGTTTGGTGTGTGGGTGTGTGTGTGTGTGTGTGTGTCTAAAGATGAGTTATAACATAATGAGTCAAATTGTCAACACATTTCCCTCTGGGCGGGCCCCATCCCTACCCTGGTTAAACCTGGCTTAACTACCGTGTTTACGGTGAGCTAGTGAGGCGTTCATTCTAGTTTAACTGGTTTAGTCGACCCCGGCCATTGCTCTCTCAAACTCTCACGCTATAGAATATGCTGTCTGATAGACAGAACTGGGCACCGCTATTTACTGTCAACTAACACGACTAGTTAAGAGCACAGTGTACTAGTTTACTCTGGGCAACTGTTTACTTTGTACCAGACACACCTTCACAGCTCACACACTCCTGTGGGGACTGACAATCTGAAGCGATCTGTGAATAAAAGTGTCCTTTATCCTCTGTGTTAAAAGGAAACGGAGGATGATATAGCCCACACACACACACACACACACACACACACACACACACACACACACACACACACACACACACACACACACACACACACACACACACACACACACACACACACACACACACACACACACACACACACACACACACGAGAAGATGATTTAACGGTTGAGGACGAGGCTACACTATCTGGTGCGGCAGGAAGCCTAGTGGTTAGAGCGTTGGACTAGTAACCGAAAGGTTGCAAGATCGAATCCCCGAGCTGACAAGGTAAAAATCTGTCGTTCTGCCCCTGAACGAGGCCGTTAACCCACTGTTCCTAGGCTGTCATTGTAAATAAGAATTTGTTCTTAATTTAACTGACTTGCCTAGTTAAATAAAGATAAAATAAACCAACTTAACATGAAGACTAAATTTACATTTTCAAAGGAACAGCTGAGCTTTCCAGTAACTGGTTTAATTAGGGCTTCAGTTAACCCCTTTGGATAGACATTAGAGCATCTACAGATGGACTATCTATCTATAGACATTTTCACTATCTACTAACTCTAATACTAGCCCTTACCCTAACCCTAGACCTCACCCTAACCTTAGCCCTCACCCTAATCTTAGCCCTCACCCTAACCTTAGCCCTCACCCTAACCTTAGACCTCACCCTAACCTTAGCCCTCACCCTAACCTTAGCCCTCACCCTAACCTTAGCCCTCACCCTAACCTTATCAAGCAGCTGGCTATCAACAGAGAGTTTGTTGATAGTATGACCATCTGTAGATCATCTATATGGGCCGATCCTCATAAAGAGTGACCGGACATCCCCCTCAGCAGGCTTACTGGATTGGTTTCCATATAAATATATCCCTGTGGTCGATGCTTTATTCAACCTTTATTTAAACTAGGTAAGTCAGTTAAGAACAAATTCTTATTTACAATGACGGCCTACCCCGGCCAAACCCGGACGACGCTGGTGCCAATTGTGTGCCGGCCCCATGGGACTCCTGATTACGGCCGGATGTGATACAGCCTGGATTCGAACCAGGTACTATGGTGACACCTTTTGCACTGAAATGCAGTGCCTTAGACCGGTGAGTCCTTATTATACCTTGTGAGAGAGATAACAACCTGAGATGGAGGCTATTCATTGGTAGTCTAGGAAAACAAATCACCTCATTGGTTAAAGCAATAACTGGTTGTGCTATTACATCAATCACATTCACTTTGACTACTATACCATCTCTTCCTCAAAGATGAAAACATGGACACTGTTGGCAAACCGGCCCTGTGGTTTTGGTATGGTTCCTGTTTTGGTTCCTATTGTAAAGGTAGACTTACCCAGACCTCCTAATGTAAAGGTAGACTTACCCAGACCTCCTAATGTAAAGGTAGACTTACCCAGACCTCCTAATGTAAAGGTAGACTTACCCAGACCTCCTAATGTAAAGGTAGACTTACCCAGACCTCCTTGGCAGATGTCGGTTCTCGTGGCTCCACCAACGATGAATTCTGGGTTGGACACCAGTTCCTATTCAGGGAGGGATCAACACATGAGTAAGACGGTGAAAGATATACTGAGGGCCAATCTTTAACAGCCCTGTTTACAGTCATACACTATCTTTACTCAGGGAGATAATGTCTGTACACATGAGTTAGCCTAGACATGGAGTTGATCTACTGTCAACACTACCACAGCCAAAACCCTGTAGGATCCGTTCACAGTTCAGATCTACCACAGCCAAAACCCCGTAGGATCAGATCACAGATCAGATCTACCACAGCCAAAACCCTGTAGGATCAGATCACATATCAGATCTACCACAGCCAAAACCCTGTAGGATCAGATCACAGATCACATCTACCACAGCCAAAACCCTGTAGGATCAGATCACAGATCAGATCTACCACAGCCAAAACCCTGTAGGATCAGATCACATAATCAGATCTACCACAGCCCAAACCCTGTAGGATCAGATCACAGATCAGATCTACCACAGCCAAAACCCTGTAGGATCAGATCACAGATCAGATCTATTCACAGCCAAAACTCTGTAGGATCAGATCACAGATCAGATCTACCACAGCCAAAACCCTGTAAGATCAGATCACAGATCAGATCTATTCACAGCCAAAACTCTGTAGGATCAGATCACAGATCAGATCTACCACAGCCAAAACTCTGTAGGATCAGATCACACATCAGATCTATTCACAGCCAAAACCCTGTAGGATCAGATCAGATGTGTAACTAAAGTTTCGTACAAATAGCTGGATGAGTCATTCTGGCCGGTCATTGATTTAACCCAAGACATGAGTTGCTTTAGGTAGAAAATAATATTGTAATGTGAATGGATTTACATCGATTAGCCATAGGGTATCAAAAAGGACACGCATCCGGACTCGCCCATCTAAAAAACAACTGACACATGTTCCGGCGTTTTTTTTCTTCCAGTGATAGAAAATGCAATTTTTAATAACACTTTGGTCTATTTGTATATATATATATATATGTATATATATATTATTTTAAGTGCAGTGAACGTCTAGTCATAGAGCAGACACTTCAATCATGCGTAAATGCAGTGAGTATAAGACGCGCAGTAATTTACCCCAGGTCGCTTCCATTGCACACCTCTGGTTTTGGAAGTATTCGGGCCAAGCTCTTTGAATCCGAGCGACTCCGGTGCAGCTGGAAAAGTGCAATCGGTAAATATTGAACCTTTTCTCAGACACTCGCTCCTGAGAGATTGGAAGTCTTGGTTTAGGTACTTTGACGCGTTGGCATTAGTGCCAAACCCAGCGGCCAATGCCCGCTTCTTGGCCAACGTAGATGCCACACCAGCCATTGTGGAAGTCTGCGTTGACACAGTGAAGAGGAAAACAGTTGGGTGGAATAGTAAAATTCTTCTCCTCCGCCCCTGGAGTTTCAGGCGTGGTTTGCAAGTCCGTGCAAGTTATATATATATATATATATATATTTTTTTACAATGTTTACATAGATTTCTATGACCGGAACTAATCAGGAACTGTTCATTTCGTCAACGTTTACCAGTTCAAAAGTATTTGTGAAAATGAACACGGAAGATCAACTACTCCGGATGTACACTCACCTGGAATTGAAATAATATTTTTGAACATCATATGGGTGGATTAATATAAAGTCCGAGTCAATTCTCTACTCTATTCCATGCTATGAACATACAGGTAGAAAGCCACAGGTGTGTGCGGTTGATGGCCGAAAGATGGCGCTCTACCCTAAGACTTGTGGACGTTCATGCCACATCTGGCCAACGTGTTGCAGTAATAATGTCTACCAGCAGGGGGCATTAGCCATCAGCCCTTACTAGACCTCAATGACAGCCAGGCGTTACAGTAGTGACCACCACCAAGTGACTTGCACTTCCGAACAGTAAAATATTGTCACAATAGCTAACTCGACAAATAGAACCACATTACATGCCTGATAAAGAAAGGAACAACTTCCTCAAATGAAAAGTTATGCTGCCCTTATAGAGTACCACAGTATGAGTCATAATACCCATAAAACCTAGCGGTCAAACAAGGAAATGGTTCCAATTGTTTTTCCACCATTACTATTCCCTATAGGGGATTTAAGTAACACTTTAAATAAGGGCTGTGTTTCATGTAGGCCTACCCAGGTGTGCCGTTTTGATCACTATGAAAAACTCTCAGACAAGGTGACTTTTATCAATATTAGCTGCTAATGGGCCATGATGATGCGGATGAGACTGCTGAATCCTGGCAAAGGTAAGAATGTCTGGATTAAACATCCTGTTAGCTAAATTTAGTAAAGAATAAATTGGCAAAAAATGGTTTAAATTGACATCTGTGAACTGTCTTGGGAAAGTTTTTTTAATTTACAGAATACCTGTGATCTAGCTAGCTAGCTCATGGTTAGCTAGCTAAATTCAGCAAAAAAAAGGACCCTGTCTTTCAAAGAACTTCACAGATCTTCATTGTAAAAGGGTTTAAACACTGTTTCCCATGCTTGTTCAATGAACCGTAAACAATTAATGAACATGCACCTGTGGAACGGTCATTAATTAAGACACTAACAGGTTACAGACGGTAGGCAATTAAGGTCACAGTTATGAAAACTTAGGACACTAAAGAGGCCTTTCAACTGACTCTGAAAAACACCAAAAGAAAGATGCCCAGGGTCCCTGCTCATCTGCGTAAACGTGCCTTAGGCATGCTGCAAGGAGGCATGAGGACTGCAGATGTGGCCAGGGCAATAAATTGCAACGTCCGTACTGTGAGACGCCTAAGACAGCGCTACAGGGAGACAGGACGGACAGCTGATTGTCCTCGCAGTTGCAGACCACGTTTAACAACACCTGCACAGGATCGGTACATCTGAACATCACACCTGAGGGACAGGTACAGGATGGCATCAACAACTGCCCGAGTTACACCAGGAATGCACAATCCCTCCATCAGCGCTCAGCCTGTCCGCCATTGGCTGAGAGAGGCTGGACTGAGGGCTTGTAGGCCTGTTGTAAGGCATGTCCTCACCAGACATCACCGGCAACAATGTCGCCTATGGGCACAAACCCACCGTCGCTGGACCAGACAGGACTGGCAAAAGTGCTCTTCACTTACGTGTCGCAGATTTGTCTCACCAGGGGTGATGGTCGATTGGCATTTATTGTCGAAGGAATGAGCGTTACACCGAGACCTGTACTCTGGAGCAGGATCAATTGGAGGTGGAGGGTCCGTCATGGTCTGGGGCGGTGTGTCACAGCATCATCGGACTGAGCTTGTTGTCATTGCAGGCAATCTCAATGCTGTGCGTTACAGGGAAGACATCCTCCTCCCTCATGTGGTACCCTTCCTGCAGACTCATCCTGACATGACCCTCCAGCATGACAATGCCACCAGCCATACTGCTCGTTCTGTGCGTGATTTCCTGCAAGACAGGAATGTCAGTGTTCTGCCATGGCCAGCGAAGAACCTGGATCTCAATCCCATTGAGCACGTCTGGGACCTGTTGGATCGGAGGGTGCGGCCTAGGGCCATTTCCCCCAGAAATGTCCGGGAACTTGCAGGTGCCTTGGTGGAAGAGTGAGTTAACATCTCACAGCAAGAACTGGCAAATCTGGTGCAGTCCATGAGGAGGAGATGCACTGCAGTACTTAATGCAGCTGGTGGCCACACCAGATACTGACTGTTACTTTTGATTTTGACCCCCCCTTTGTTCAGAGACACAATATTCCACTTCTGTTAGTCACATGTCTGTGGAACTTGTTCAGTTCATGTCTCATTTGTTGAATCTTATGTTCCTACAAATATTTACACATGTTAAGTTGTCTGAAAATAAACACAGCTGACAGGTGAGAGGACGTTTATTTTTTTGCTGAGTTTAGTTAGCAACATTAGACTGGCTAGATGAGCCGTCTATTTGTCTTTCCATTTAAATGCATGAGAAATTCATAGATGGACTGATTTTAGCATCTCTTGAGTCAACAGTGTGCTTACTTGACTGCAGGAAGACGTTGGTCTGTTTACTGTTACCCTCCAGACAGCAGATCATTAGTATAGCTAGCTACTAGGCAAGGTAATGTAACCATATGTACTCCTTCCTGCTGTGGTGAGTTTTAAATTAGTTGTTATTCTGTTTGGCCCTGTCCGGGGGTGTCCTTGGATTGGGCCACAGTGTCTCCTGACCCCTCCTGTCTCAGCCTGTCTCAGCCTCCAGTATTTATGCTGCAGTAGTTTGTGTCGGGGGGCTAGGGTCAGTTTGTTATATCTGGAGTACTTCTCCTGTCCTATTCGGTGTCCTGTGTGAATTTAAGTGTGCTCTCTCTAATTCTCTCTTTCTTTCTCTCTGAGCCCTAGGACCATGCCTCAGGACTACCTGACATGATGACTCCTTGCTGTCCCCAGTCCACCTGGCCGTGCTGCTGCTCCAGTTCCAACTGTTCTGCCTTATTATTATTTGACCATGCTGGTCATTTATGAACATTTGAACATCTTGGCCATGTTATAATTAGAATCTCCACCCGGCACAGCCAGAAGAGGACTGGCCACCCCACATAGCCTGGTTCCTCTCTAGGTTTCTTCCTAGGTTTTGACCTTTCTAGGGAGTTTTTCCTAGCCACCGTACTTCTACACCTGCATTGCTTGCTGTTTGGGGTTTTAGGCTGGGTTTCTGTACAGCACTTTGAGATATCAGCTGATGTACGAAGGGCTATATAAATACATTTGATTCACACGTTTGTTTTTGAGATAGAATTACTGTCACCTTATTGACGCCAAATTGCGAACCTTAATTGCAGCACCTTAATTGGGGAGGACGGCTCATAATAATGTCTGGAACGAAGTGAATGGAACGGAGTGAATGGAATCAGACGCATCACAAACTTATATACCATGTGTTTGATGCCACTCCCTCCCAGACATTATTATGAGCCGTGTTGGGGAATAATCAGAATTGGTGGGTAACATGGGTAATATGTTTTATATTCATTATATATGTGTAAGTTACTTCTCATCAGAATGTGTTTGTATAATACTGTGGCGGGGTTGCAGTATCTGTTCTCTGTCAAGACTAAGTTATTTGGGCCGGAGAGAGGGGAGAGGTCAAGCGTGTATCTCTTGGCTCCACAATGTCTGTGTGCCAGTCAATGTGTCTCTGTGATCTTGTCAAGGAGGGGTGGATTTGATATATGCCTGTTGATATGGAGGATTTGTTTATGGTTCTGAGTTTGAGAAAAGAACATAGTTTAGGAGACAAAGCTGAATGATAAATTATGCCAATGCTGTCTGGCTATGTGTGTCTTTGCTATAAAGGATCTCAGTTGCAATGTGTAAGGGACTCTCAGAGAATTAATTTATAGACACTGAATTGATCTGAGAGTCACAGGGTTGTGATGGAGCTCATATAATTAAAGATGGACTTTGTGATAACTCTGACTTGTGTGTGGTTTGCTCTCATGATTTGGTAAATACAGGAAATTTCCACGACAGCCGTCCTCCCCTCCCCAGCTTCCTGTGATTTTGCACCTTGTCTATTCCAGAACCAATGGGTGTTCCGGGGTCTTATCGCCTCTCAACTAGTTGTTTCAACCTGAGACACGATTCTCCTGCTTTGGTCTGGTTTAGTCATTGCAGAAGTGAAGGGTTTTATCCCAGCCCTGCACTAACTGAATTTAAATCATCAACATAAAGAATCTCAGCGATACGCTATGATGTGTAATCAGGTATGAGCTGGAACAAAAGCTTATACACACTCCTGCCATTCAGACCTAGAGATGTCCACCCTTTATACGTCTTTATTCTGTACTATGGGTACAGTTGGGTGGGATTCATTTTCGATGGTATTGATCAAGTTGAACTTGAACTTCTAGACAGATGCCACGTCAGCGGCTGCTAAGAAGGGAAAAGCAGTCGACCAGAAGACTGTCGGGTGAGTAGTGTTGGTTAGTGTCATGAGAATTATGTTCTCAATGTTCATAAACCAATTCAATTAAACGACTCAGTCTGCTAAATCAGGATTTGTAAGATACTGATTGAAATGAAACAGACAGAGGCCCAGCTAAAAGAGTCAATGAGGTTTATTCCCGAGAGCACGCTGGTCTGTTGTACAAAACCATTCATTTTATACTGGCTTCTCACGCACACACATTCACACGAACATCAGCATACAATGTCCTGCTACCCAGACGACAAAGATTAGGGGATTCCGTGACACTTATTCCCCATCCTCCCTCAAGATAGGGAGACCGAGACCCTGGGAAGTACTCTGTGGCCCTAGCCAAGGTCGGCACCGAATCTTGCTCAGACAGTCAGTTTTAAGATACTATGATAGACATACATGATTCTTTCATGATTATAGGCATACATGATTTCATACGATTATATGGCTTCAGGGTAGATATGGCTTCAGGGCGGAATATTCTAGTCATTCATACAAATTCCATCAACAGTTAGTACTGTATTTGCCTTTAGTTTCCATTCCATGTGTAGACTATTGGACTGGCCTGTGTGGTCTTTCATATGTGTAGTAGTTTGTTGCATAGTTTATAATTTGTGTCAACTCTGAATTCAGTCTAAGACATAGATTGTTAACTTCTTCCATGTTGTCCTTGACCTTTTTATAGACGCAGACCCAAAGACATTCAAGCAGCACTTTGAGATCAAGCATCCCAAGTCTTAAATGGACCCAGTACTGGTTGATGTGTAGGCCTAAGTAACCACACCGACTGAAATGGACCCAGTATTGGTTGATGCGTAGGCCTAAGTAACCACACAGACTGAAATGGACCCAGTACTGGTTGATGCGTAGGCCTAAATAACCACACCGACTCAAATGGACCCAGTACTGGTTCATGCGTAGGCCTTAGTAACCACACAGACTGAAATGGACCCAGTACTGGTTGATGCGTAGGCCTAAGTAACCACACCGACTCAAATGGACCCAGTACTGGTTGATGCGTAGGCCTTAGTAACCACACAGACTGAAATGGACCCAGTACTGGTTGATGCGTAGGCCTTAGTAACCACACAGACTGAAATGGACCCAGTACTGGTTGATGTGTAGGCCTAAGTAACCACACAGACTGAAATGGACCCAGTACTGGTTGATGCGTAGGCCTTAGTAACCACACAGACTGAAATGGACCCAGTACTGGTTGATGCGTAGGCCTTAGTAACCACACAGACTGAAATGGACCCAGTACTGGTTGATGCGTAGGCCTTAGTAACCACACAGACTGAAATGGACCCAGTACTGGTTGATGCGTAGGCCTTAGTAACCACACAGACTGAAATGGACCCAGTACTGGTTGATGCGTAGGCCTTAGTAACCACACAGACTGAAATGGACCCAGTACTGGTTGATGCGTAGGCCTTAGTAACCACACAGACTGAAATGGACCCAGTACTGGTTGATGCGTAGGCCTAAGTAACCACACAGACTGAAATGGACCTACAGCTGGGCTAAGATTCCTTCCATCATTCTCACACACAGTAGACACAGTGTAAACCACCATGGTGTCAACAAAATGCTATCCTCATTGCTTAACTTAACGTATTGTGTAATGCTGTGATGCACAGACACACCATGACCACGATGTTGAATGCTGCAACGGAGATGGAACAACGTCGAGAGACACGCTCAGACCCAGAGTATGACTGGACATGCAGTGGTGTAGAAATACTTTAAAAGTACTTATAGTACTACTTAAGTAATTTTTTTTTGAGTATCTGTACTTGACTATTTACAGTTGAAGTCAGAAGTTTACATACACTTAGATTGGAGTCATTAAAACTCGTTTTTCAACCACTCCATACATTTTTTGTGAACAAACAAGCAAGTTTTGGAAAGTCGGTTAGGACATCTATTTTGTGCATGACACAAGTAATGTTTGCAATAATTGTTTACAGACAGATTATTTCACTTATAATTCACTGTATCACAATTCCAGTGGGTCAGAAGTTGACATACACTAAGTTGACTGTGCCTTTAAACAGCATTGGAAAATTTCAGAAAATGATGTCATGGCTTAAGAAGCTTCTGATAGGCTAATTGACGTCATTTGAGTCAATTGGAGGTGTACCTGTGGATGTATTTCAAGGCCTACCTTCAAACTCAGTGCCTCTTTGCTTGACATCATTGGAAAATCAGAAGAATTCAGCCAAGACATCAGAAAAAAAATGTAGACCTCCACAAGTCTGGTTCATCCTCGGGAGCAATTTCCAAATGCCTGGAGGTACCACGTTCATCTGTACAAACAATTGTACGCAAGTATAAACACCATGGGACCACGCAGCCGTCATACTGCTCAGGAAGGAGACACGTTCTGTCTCCTAGAGATGAACGTACTTTGGTGCGAAAAGTGCAAATCAATCCCAGAACAACAGCAAAGGACCTTGTGAAGATGCTGGAGGAAACAGGTACAAAAGTATCTACATCCACAGTAAAACAAGTTCTATATCGACATAACCTGAAAGGCCACTCAGCAAGGAAGAAGCCACGGCTCCAAAACTGCCATAAAAAAGCCAGACTACGGGTTTGCAACTGCACATGGGGACAGAGGTCGTACTTTTTGGAGAAATGTCCTCTGGTCTGATGAAACAATAATAGAACTGTTTGGCCATAATGACCATCGTTATGTTTGGAGGAAAAAGGGGGAGGCTTGCAAACTGAAGAACACCATCCCAAACGTGAAGCACGGGGGTGGCAGCATCATGCTGTGGGGGTGCTTTGCTGCAGGAGGGACTGGTGTACTTCACAAAATAGATGGCATCATGAGGCTGGAAAATTATGTGGATATATTGAAGCTGATCTCAAGACCTCCGTCAGGAAGTTAAAGCTTGGTTGGAAATGGGTCTTCCAAATGGGCAATGACCCCAAGCATACTCCCAAAGTTGAAGCTAAATGGCTTAAGAACAACAAAGTCAAAGTATTGGAGTGGCCATCACAAAGCCCTGACCTCAATCCTATAGAACATTTGTGGGCAGAACTGAAAAAGTGTGTGTGAGCAAGGAGGCCAGGACCTGACTCAGTTACACCGGCTCTGTCAGGAGGAATGGGCAAAAATTCACCCAACTTATTGTGGGAAGCTACCCAAAATGTTTGACCCAAGTTAAACAATTTAAAGGCAATGCCACCAAATAGTAATTGAGTGTATGTAAACTTCTGACCCACTGGGAATGTGGTGAAAGAAATAAATGCTGAAATTAATCATTCTCTCTACTATTATTCTGACATTTCACATTCTTTAAAATAAAGTGGTGATCCTAACTGACCTAAGACGGGGAATTTTTACTAGGATTAAATGTCAGGAATTGTGAAAAACTGTGTTTAAATGTATTTGGCTAAGGTGTATGTACATTTCCGACTTTAACTGTATATTTTGACTACTTTTACTTCACAACATTCCGAAAGAAAATTATGTATTTTTTAGTCCGTATATTTTCGACACCCGAAAGTACTCATTCCATTTTGACAGGAAAGTGGTCTAATTCACAAACTTATCAAGAGAACATCCCTGGTCATCTCCACTTATCAAGAGAACATCCCTGGTCATCTCCACTTATCAAGAGAACATCCCTGGTCATCTCCACTTATCAAGAGAACATCCCTGGTCATCTCCACTTATCAAGAGAACACCCCTGGTCATCTCCACTTATCAAGAGAACACCCCTGGTCATCTCCACTTATCAAGAGAACATCCCTGGTCATCTCCACTTATCAAGAGAACATCCCTCTCCACTTATCAATAGAGTCATCTCCACTTATCAAGAGAACATCCCTGGTCATCTCCACTTATCAAGAGAACATCCCTGGTCATCTCCACTTATCAAGAGAACATCCCTGGTCATCTCCACTTATCAAGAGAACATCCCTGGTCATCTCCACTTATCAAGAGAACACCCCTGGTCATCTCCACTTATCAAGAGAACACCCCTGGTCATCCCTACGATCTCTGATCTGGCGGACTCACATGCTTTCTTTATTATGTCTGAGTGTTAGAGTGTGTCCCTGGCTAAGCAATGGTTGGCCATGTTATGTGTACTCCATGGCCAACCATCCCTGTAGCAACCCCTTATGGCCCCGTGGTCCCTCAACTTAGGACCCTTTTGGAATTCTCCATCGTTGGAAATCTCCATCGTATAAACCCACCCTACCTACACCCGTTCTCCCAGGTACTATAGTTACACCTTTTGCACTGAAATGCAGTGCCTTAGACCGAGTCCTTATTATACCTTGTGACAATCGCTCTAACCACTAAGCTAGCTAGCTTCTTTGCAAAAATAAATAAATAAAGAACTAGCCTAGTATTCATGGCACATTGAAAATATCTGACTGTTACTTTTTAATTTATCCTTTTTATTTAACTGGGGAAGTCAGTTAACACTTGTCACTTGTACATAACTGGCGTGTTCTCGCTCTACTTCCTGTCGCAAGGCATTCTGGAACTTGCGGTCAAAAGTGTAATCCAATACAACAGATATGTATGTAGTTCTCTCAATCTCCAACACACGAATTCTAATACAATTACATATGTAAGTAACTCTAAAGAAAATATATTTAGAGACAGCTCAATGAATTAACTGTAAACATTAACTTTGTAACCCATTTAAGTTACAACATCATTTGATGTTGGATGGGTGGAGATTTCAATTGTGTATTGCAGCCAAGTCTAGACAGATCCAGACCATAGCCCAACAATGTCATTTCAAAATCAGGCGCAGTAATCAACTCATTTCTAGAATCCTATAATTTGTCTGATCCATGGAGGAGGAGCAATCCCACTGCTTTTATTCCTTCAGTCCACCACTCATCCACCACCCAGGATTTACGTTTCGACAATAGAATTCTTCCTTTTGAAACTAATAGCCAATATATATATATATTTTGCCTTTATTTAACTAGGCAAGTCAGTTAAGAACAATTTCTTATTTTCAATGACGGCCTAGGAACAGTGGGTTAACTGCCTTATTCAGGGGCAGAATGACAAATTGGTACCATGTCAGCTCTGGGAATTGAACGTGCAACCTTCCGGTTACTAGCCCAATGCTCTAACGCTCTAACCACTAGGCTACCCCGCCACCCCAAAATCACAGCATCTTTATCTCAGACCATAGCCCTGCAGCAAGCGCTTATTGGAGCTATCTCAACTCATTCTAGATGTGGACAACAGATATGCCTCTTCTCCGACTCCTGAACTCTACAAAGAGAGACTGCTACACCAATTGGAATTTGACAATCTTACCACCAAACAAACGGAGCAGCTTCTGTTTAAGTCGAGACAAAAAAATTCTATGAACACGGAGAGGAAGCTGGCAAGTTGTTATCTCACCAGATTCTGCTGCGAGCAGCACCATACCTGAAATCTGTGTTGCAGCTGATTTAATTTCTACCAATCCCAAATAAATCAACTATCAATTTAAGCAACTCTACTCTGCTCTGCTCTTTACTCGTCAGAGGCTCTTCCTGACACATCTCGTATGCTGGTGTAACGGATGTGAAACGGCTAGCTTAGTTAGCGGTGCGCGCTAAATAGCGTTTCAATAGTGACATCACTTGCTCTGAGACCTTGAAGTAGGGTTAGAGAGGGTATAGACTCCACAGGGTTAGAGAGAGGGTATAGACTCCACAGGGTTAGAGAGAGGGTATAGACTCCACAGGGTTAGAGAGAGGGTATAGACTCCACAGGGTTAGAGAGAGGGTATAGACTCCACAGGGTTAGAGAGGGTATAGACTCCACAGGGTTAGAGAGAGGGTATAGACTCCACAGGGTTAGAGAGAGGGTATAGACTCCACAGGGTTAGAGAGAGGGTATAGACTCCACAGGGTTAGAGAGAGGGTATAGATAGACTCCACATGGTTAGAGAGAGGGTATAGACTCCACAGGGTTAGAGAGAGGGTATAGATAGACTCCACAGGGTTAGAGAGAGGGTATAGATAGACTCCACATGGTTAGAGAGAGGGTATAGATAGACTCCACAGGGTTAGAGAGAGGGTATAGACTCCACAGGGTTAGGGAGAGGGTATAGATAGACTCCACAGGGTTAGAGAGAGGGTATAGATAGACTCCACAGGGTTAGAGAGAGGGTATAGATAGACTCCACAGGGTTAGAGAGAGGGTATAGACTCCACAGGGTTAGAGAGAGGGTATAGACTCCACAGGGTTAGAGAGAGGGTATAGACTCCACAGGGTTAGAGAGAGGGTATAGATAGACTCCACAGGGTTAGAGAGAGTGTATAGACTCCACAGGGTTAGAGAGAGGGTATAGACTCCACAGGGTTAGAGAGAGGGTATAGATAGACTCCACAGGGTTAGAGAGAGGGTATAGATAGACTCCACATGGTTAGAGAGAGGGTATAGATAGACTCCACAGGGTTAGAGAGAGGGTATAGACTCCACAGGGTTAGAGAGAGGGTATAGACTCCACAGGGTTAGAGAGAGGGTATAGACTCCACAGGGTTAGAGAGAGGGTATAGATAGACTCCACAGGGTTAGAGAGAGTGTATAGACTCCACAGGGTTAGAGAGAGGGTATAGACTCCACAGGGTTAGAGAGAGGGTATAGACTCCACAGGGTTAGAGAGAGGGTATAGACTCCACAGGGTTAGAGAGGGTATAGACTCCACAGGGTTAGAGAGAGGGTATAGACTCCACAGGGTTAGAGAGAGGGTATAGACTCCATAGGGTTAGAGAGAGGGTATAGACTCCACAGGGTTAGAGAGAGGGTATAGACTCCATAGGGTTAGAGAGAGGGTATAGCACCAAGCAGGATTTCACAAGGTGGTCGTCTCCATTTTATTAGCAGGTCACATTAATTCTGTCAAGAGGACTGTACTACCTAGGTTTTTATACTTATTCCAAATGATTCCCATTTTTCTGCCAAAGTCGATGTTCAAGCAACTGGACAGCTACATTTCCAACTTCATTTGGAATAAGTCAAATCCACGAATGAGAAAGGTATATCTGGAGAGACCTAAGCCTGCAGGTGGGCTGGGCCTTCCCATTTCTTTTGACACTGCTACTGGTCAGTAAATATATCTAAATGTGTTTATTGGGTTTCTACACATGAAAACAAGGATGGTCCAACTTGGGCCATCATTGAGTTACTGTCAACCCTTCCAACTTCTCCTGTCTCTCTCCTGTGCTCCCCAATGCCCATGAACCTCGGCACCCATGTTTTGAACCCCATTGTCAAGAACTCCCTTAAAATCTGGTCCCAATTCCGAAGTCACTTTAGCCTTAAACGAGCAAGCGACTTCTCTCCATTAACATCTAATCATCTCTTCTCAGTGTCACAGATTGACAGTTCTGGCATAGGAACGGTCTGATTTTTATGTATGACCTATTTGTTGATAACACATTCGTCTCATTCCATACTCTGAGGGTTGACAACACTATTCCCAATACCTACTATTTTTTAGATACCTGCAAAAAAAGTTTCCCTTAATTTCCACTCGAGACCTTTAAGTGTCCAGTCGAGAGGTGCTTAGATCTTAGCCCGTATCTGAAGGTACCAATCTCCAGATTATACGACATAATACAGAGCATTAATCCGCCTTCCTTTGCAAATACAAAATCTGCACACTCGAATGACAGATTGGCAAAAATATACCCAAATGTTGACCCCAAGTGTTTGAGATGCCACCAAGAATCCAGCGACTGTGTTTTGGTCACGGAACCCCATTTTTGAAGCATTCTCACGTATGTGTAATACAACTGTTAGCCCCAACCCAGTCACTGCCATTTTTTGGGTACTCCCCCTAGACCAAAATGCTACCACTCATCAGCTCGTCGCCTTGTCCTCTTTCACAGGAATTCTGCAAGGCCGCCCTCCTTTATACTGTGGGTTAAGGAGGTGATGTCATATCCTCCTCTGGAGAAGGTTAGGTACAGTTTAAAAAAAAATATATTTAACCTTTATTTAACCAGGTAGGCTAGTTGAGAACACCTTTATTTAACCAGGTAGGCTAGTTGAGAACACCTTTATTTAACCAGGTAGGCTAGTTGAGAACACCTTTATTTAACCAGGTAGGCTAGTTGAGAACACCTTTATTTAACCAGGTAGGCTAGTTGAGAACACCTTTATTTAACCAGGTAGGCTAGTTGAGAACATCTTTATTTAACCAGGTAGGCTAGTTGAGAACACCTTTATTTAACCAGGTAGGCTAGTTGAGAACACCTTTATTTAACCAGGTAGGCTAGTTGAGAACACCTTTATTTAACCAGGTAGGCTAGTTGAGAACATCTTTATTTAACCAGGTAGGCTAGTTGAGAACATCTTTATTTAACCAGGTAGGCTAGTTGAGAACACCTTTATTTAACCAGGTAGGCTAGTTGAGAACACCTTTATTTAACCAGGTAGGCTAGTTGAGAACACCTTTATTTAACCAGTTAGGCTAGTTGAGAACACCTTTATTTAACCAGGTAGGCTAGTTGAGAACACCTTTATTTAACCAGGTAGGCTAGTTGAGAACACCTTTATTTAACCAGGTGGGCTAGTTGAGAACACCTTTATTTAACCAGGTGGGCTAGTTGAGAACACCTTTATTTAACCAGGTAGTCTAGTTGAGAACACCTTTATTTAACCAGGTAGGCTAGTTGAGAACACCTTTATTTAACCAGGTAGGCAAGTTGAGATCACCTTTATTTAACCAGGTAGGCTAGTTGAGAACACCTTTATTTAACCAGGTAGGCAAGTTGAGATCACCTTTATTTAACCAGGTAGGCAAGTTGAGAACACCTTTATTTAACCAGGTAGGCTAGTTGAGAACAAGTTCTCATTTACAATTGCGACCTGGCCAAGATAAAGCAAAGCAGTTCGACACATACAACGACACAGAGTTACACATGGAGTAAAGCAAACATACAGTCAATAATACAGTATAAACAAGTCTAAATACGATGTGAGCAAATGAGGTGAGATAAGGGAGGTAAAAGGCAAAAAAAGGCCATGGTGGCAAAGTAAATACAATATAGCAAGTAAAACACTGGAATGGTAGATTTGCAGTGGAAGAATGTGCAAAGTGCAAAGTAGAAATACAAATAATGGCGGTGCAAAGGAGCAAAATATATAAATAAATTAAATACAGTAGGGAAAGAGGTAGTTGTTTGGGCTAAATTATAGGTGGACTATGTACAGGTGCAGTAATCTGTGAGCTGCTCTGACAGTTGGTGCTTAAAGCTAGTGAGGGAAATAAGTGTTTCCAGTTTCAGAGATTTTTGTAGTTCGTTCCAGTCATTGGCAGCAGAGAACTGGAAGGAGAGGCGGCCAAAGAAAGAATTGGTTTTGGGGGTGACTAGAGGGATATACCTGCTGGAGCGTGTGCTACAGGTGGGAGATGCTATGGTGACCAGCGAGCTGAGATAAGGGGGGACTTTACCTAGCAGGGTCTTGTAGATGAAATGGAGCCAGTGGGTTTGGCGACGAGTATGAAGCGAGGGCCAGCCAACGAGAGCGTACAGGTCGCAATGGTGGGTAGTATATGGGGCTTTGGTGACAAAACGGATTGCACTGTGATAGACTGCATCCAATTTGTTGAGTAGGGTATTGGAGGCTATTTTGTAAATGACATCGCCAAAGTCGAGGATTGGTAGGATGGTCAGTTTTACAAGGGTATGTTTGGCAGCATGAGTGAAGGATGCTTTGTTGCGAAATAGGAAGCCGATTCTAGATTTAATTTTGGATTGGAGATGTTTGATATGAGTCTGGAAGGAGAGTTTACAGTCTAACCAGACACCTAAGTATTTGTAGTTGTCCAAATATTCTAAGTCAGAGCCGTCCAGAGTAGTGATGCTGGATGGGCGGGCAGGTGCAGGCAGCGATCGGTTGAAGAGCATGCATTTAGTTTTACTTGTATTTAAGAGCAATTGGAGGCCACGGAAGGAGAGTTGTATGGCATTGAAGCTTGCCTGGAGGGTTGTTAACACAGTGTCCAAAGAAGGGCCAGAAGTATACAGAATGGTGTCGTCTGCGTAGAGGTGGATCAGAGACTCACCAGCAGCAAGAGCGACCTCATTGATGTATACTGTGAGTGGGTCCAGACAGAAGTTAGACTAAACCTGGTCTCCATTAATACAATACGTGGAGAACCTGTCTTTTTACTTAGTTTGGTAAGCTGTCATGTCTGTTCTAGTGGTCATTTGTGCTGATAATAATTTTTATTGAACTTTTTCCCCCAATGTTTTTGTTTTTGTTACTGTTTGTTTATGTTTTTCTTTCCTATTTAACTTACTTTTATAGATGCCTTGGTGGGTGGGTGGTTTGGAGGGAGTGGAGGGTGGGAGTGGAGGGAGGGAGGAAGTGGATGGAGGGAGGGAGGGAGGGAGTGGAGGGAGTGGATGGAGGGAGGGAGGGAGGGAGTGGAGGGAGTGGATGGAGGGAGGGAGGGAGGGAGTGGATGGAGGGTGCGAGGGAGGGAGTGGATGGAGGGAGGGAGGGAGGGAGGAAGTAGAGGGAGGGAGGGAGGGAGGAAGTGGAGGGAGTGGATGGAGGGAGAGAGTGGATGGAGGGTGGGAGGGAGGGAGTGGATGGAGGGTGCAAGGGAGGGAGTGGAGGGAGTGGAGGGAGGGAGGGAGGGAGGGAGTGGAGGGAGGGAGTGGATGGAGTGGATGGAGGGTGCGAGGGAGGGAGTGGAGGAAGTGGAGGGAGGGAGGGAGGGAGTGGATGGAGGGTGTGAGGGAGGGAGTGGAGGGAGTGGAGGAAGTGGATGGAGGGAGGGAGGGAGTGGATGGAGGGAGGGAGGGAGTGTATGGAGGGAGGGAGGTAGTGGATGGAGGGAGGGAGGGAGTGGATGGAGGGAGGGAAGAAGGGAGGGAGGGGAGGGTGGGAGGGAGCGAGGGAGGGAGGGAAGAAGGGAGGGGATGGATGGGAGAATGAGGGGTTGGGGTTGTACTGTATTTGTTGTTATATCTGAAAATCTATAAATAAAGTAAAAAAATAAAAAGCTCAAAGTCAATATCACAGCTCATTGTCTTTCAATGCAGACATTACATATCAAATAATATATCAAGAGGTAAAGGGGTAGAGCCTTTCCTTATCAAATCAAATGTATTTATATAGCCCTTCGTACATCAGCTGATATCTCAAAGTGCTGTACAGAAACCCAGCCAAAAACCCCAAACAGCAAGCAATGCAGGTGTAGAAGCACGGTGGCTAGGAAAAACTCCCTAGAAAGGCCAAAACCTAGGAAGAAACCAGGCTATGTGGGGTGGCCAGTCCTCTTCTGGCTGTGCCGGGTGGAGATTATAACAGAACATGGCCAAGATGTTCAAATGTTCATAAATGTCCAGCATGGTCAAATAATAATAATCACAGGCAGAACAGTTGAAACTGGAGCAGCAGCACGGCCAGGTGGACTGGGGACAGCAAGGAGTCATCATGCCCAGTAGTTCTGAGGCATGGTCCTAGGGCTCAGGTCCTCCGAGAGAGAGAAAGAGAGAATTAGAGAGAGCATACTTAAATTCACACAAGACACCGGATAGGACAGGAGAAGTACTCCAGATATAACAAACTGACCCTAGCTCCTCGACACATAAACTACTGCAGCATAAATACTGGAGGCTGAGACAAGAGGGGTCAGGAGACACTGTGACCCCATCCGATGACACCTCCGGACAGGGCCAAACAGGAAGGATATAACCCCACCCACTTTGCCAAAGCACAGCCCCCACACCACTAGAGGGATATCTTCAACCACCAACTTACCATCCTGAGACAAGGCTGAGTATAGCCCACAAAGACCTCCGCCATGTCACAACCCAAGGGGGGGCGCCAACCCAGACAGGAAGATCACATCAGTGATTCAACCCACTCAAGTGACGCACCCCTCCTAGGGACGGTATGAAAGAGCCCTAGTAAGCCAGTGACTCAGCCCCCGTAATAGGGATAGAGGCAGAGAATCCCAGTGGGGAGAGGGGAACCGGCCAGGCAGAGACAGCAAGGGTGGTTCGTTGCTCCAGAGCCTTTCCGTTCACCTTCACACTCCTGGGCCAGACTACACTCAATCATATGATAAAAAAAAATTACACAAATAACACAAATGAGGTTATATACCTCTACTGAGTCAATGTGTGTGGGTACAGGTTAGTCCAGGTAAAGTGTCTATGCATAGATAATAAACAGAGAGTAGCAGCAGTGTAAAAACAAAGTGTGGGGGGTGTCAATGTAAATAGTCTGGGTGGCCATTTGATTAATTGTTCATCAGTCTTATGGCTTGGGGGGTAGAAGCTGTTCAGGAGCCTTTTGGACCTAGACTTGGTGCCCTGGTACCTCTTGCCGTGCGGTAGCAGAGTGAACAGTATATGTCTTGGGTGACTGGAGTCTTTGACAATTTTTTGGGCCTTCCTCTGACACCGCCTGGTATTGAGGACCTGGATGTCAGGAAGCTTGGCCCCAGTGATGTACTGGGCCGTACACACTACTCCCTGTAGTGCGTTATGGTTGGATGTTGAGCAGTTGCCATACCAGACAGTGATGCAACCCGTCAGGATGCTCTCAATGGTGCAGCTGTAGAGCATTTTGAGGATCTGGGGACCCATGCCAAATATTTTCAGTCTCCTGAGGGGGAATAGGTGTTGTCGTGCCCTCTTCATGACTCTCTTGTTGTGTTTGGACCATGATAGTTTGTTGGTGATGTCGACACCAAGGAACTTGAAACTCTCGACCTGCTTCACTACAGCCCCATCGATGTTAATGGGGGCCTGTTCGGCCCTCCTTCTCCTGTAGTCCACAATCATCTTCTTTGTCTTGGTCACGTTGATGGAGAGGTTGTTGTCCAGGCACCACACTGCCAGGTCTCTGACCTCCTCCCTATAGGCTGTTTCATCGTTGTCTGTGATCAGGCCTACCACCGTTTTGTTAGCAAACTTAATGGTGGTGTTGGAGTCATGCTTGGCCACACAGTCGTGGGTGAACAGGGAGTACAGGAGGGGGACTAGGCACGCACCCCTGAGGGGCCCCTGTGTTGAAATCCTTAAATATGTCACATGGGATGACGCTGGAGAGACAAAGCAGGTACGAAGCAGGTACGAAGCAGGTACGAAGCAGGTACGGGGATCATACATTTAATAAAGAAAGGACATGGAACGAGACAGGAACAGCTTCAGCAAACGAGTAACACAGTCCAAAAACAATTACAATGCAGCAGAGGGGATCAGAGAGGAACTGACAAATATAGGGGAGGACATAAACAGGTGATGACTGAGTACAGGTGAGTACAATATCACTGATGCCCGTGACGAGGGAAGGCAGGTGTGCTTAATAGATGGCAGGTGTGCGTAATAGATGGCAGGTGTGCGTAATAGATGGCAGGTGTGCGTAATAGATGGCAGGTGTGTGTAGTAGATGGCAGGAGTGCGTAATAGATGGCAGGAGTGCGTAATAGATGGCAGGTGTGCGTAATAGATGGCAGGTGTGCGTGATGCAGGGCAGCCTGGCGACCTCAAGCGCCAGGGGGGGTGAAGAGCAGACGTGACAATATAAATGCGTCTTTTTATGCTCATTGTACATTTATAAAACACAGACTAGACAGCGAGTATAACAGTCTGTGGTTCCGCAATGCTGCTAGTGGTTCCGCAATGCTGCTAGTGGTTCCGCAATGCTGCTAGTGGTTCCGCAATGCTGCGCATGACAGAAACTGAGCAAACTGTGCTGTGTTCACCGGGCATGGTCACAGAGGAGGAGGGGCTAGGTGTCACAGCACAGAGGAGGAGGGGCTTGGTGTCACAGCACAGAGGAGGAGGGGCTTGGTGTCACAGCACAGAGGAGGAGGGGCTTGGTGATTGTCACAAGGTATAATAAGGACTCAGCGTTCTAAGGCACTGCATTTCAGTGCAAAAGGTGTAACTATAGTACCTGGGAGAACGGGTGTAGGTAGGGTGGGTTTATAGAGATACGATGGAGATTTCCAACGATGGAGAATTCCAAAAGGGTCCTAAGTTGAGGGACCACGGGGCCATAAGGGGTTGCTACAGGGATGGTTGGCCATGGAGTCTATACCCTCTCTAACCCTGTGGCCAACCATTGCTTAGCCAGGGACACACTCTAACACTCAGACATAATAAACAAAGCATGTGAGTCCGCCAGATCAGAGACCGTAGGGATGACCAGGGGTGTTCTCTTGATAAGTGGAGATGACCAGGGATTTTCTCTTGATAAGTGGAGATGACCAGGGATTTTCTCTTGATAAGTGGAGATGACCAGGGATGTTCTCTTGATAAGTGGAGATGACCAGGGATGTTCTCTTGATAAGTGGAGATGACCAGGGATGTTCTCTTGATAAGTGGAGATGACCAGGGATGTTCTCTTGATAAGTGGAGATGACCAGGGATGTTCTCTTGATAAGTTTGTGAATTAGACCACTTTCCTGTCAAAATGGAACGAGTACTTTTGGGTGTCAGGGGAAAATGTACGGACTAAAAAATACATAATTTTCTTTCGGAATGTTGTGAAGTAAAAGTAGTCAAAATATCCTGTTGAAGTCGGAAATGTACATACACCTTAGCCAAATACATTTAAACACAGTTTTTCACAATTCCTGACATTTAATCCTAGTAAAAATTCCCTGTCTTAGGTCAGCTACGATCACCACTTTATTTTAAGAATGTGAAATGTCAGAATAATAGTAGAGAGAATGATTAATTTCAGCTTTTACTTCTTTCATCACATTCCCAGTGGTTCAGAAGTTTACATAAACTCAATTACTATTTGGTAGCATTGCCTTTAAATTGTTTAACTTGGGTCAAACGTTTCGGGTAGCCTTCCACAAGCTTCCCACAATAAGTTGGGTGAATTGTTGCCCATTCCTCCTGACAGAGCCGGTGTAGCTGAGTCAGGTTTGTTGGCCTCCTTGCTCACACACACTTTTTCAGTTCTGCCCACAAATGTTCTATAGGATTGAGGTCAGGGCTTTGTGATGGCCACTCCAATACCTTGACTTTGTTGTTCTTAAGCCATTTTGCTTCAACTTTGGAAGTATGCTTGGGGTCATTGTCCATTTGGAAGACCCATTTCCAACCAAGCTTTAACTTCCTGACGGAGGTCTTGAGATCCGCTTCAATATATCCACATAATTTTCCATCCTCATGAAGCCATCTATTTTGTGAAGTACACCAGTCCCTCCTGCAGTAAAGCACCCCCACAACATGATGCTGCCACCCCAATGCTTCACGGTTGGGATGGTGTTCTTCGGCTTGCAAGCCTCCCCCTTTTTCCTCCAAACATAACGATGGTCATTATGGCCAAACAGTTCTATTTTTGTTTCGTCAGACCAGAGGACATTTCTACAAAAAATACAATATTTGTCTTCATGTGCAGATGCAAACCGTAGTCTGGCTTTGTTAATGGAGGTTTTGGAGCAGTGGCTTCTGCCTTGCTGAGCTGCCTTTCAGGTCATGTCGTTACAGGACTCGTTTTCCTGTGGATATAGATACTTTTGTACCTGTTTCCTCCAGCATCTTCACAAGGTCCCTTTGCTGTTGTTCTGGGATTGATTTGCACTTTTTGCACCAAAGTACGTTAATCTCTAGGAGACAGAACGTGTCTCCTTCCTGCGCGGTATTGTAACGCTCGACTGAAGAAGAGGACCAAAGCGTGGTACATGATCATTTATTTAAACTGAACACTGAGACAAAATAACAAAATGAAACTAAACAGTTCTGTCAGGTGCAGAAACACAAAACAGAAAACAACTACCCACAAAACACAGGTGGGGAAAAGGCTGCCTAAGTATGATTCTCAATCAGAGACAACGATAGACAGATGCCTCTGATTGGGAACCACACCCGGCCAAACACTAAAGAAATATATATGCCCACCCTAGTCACACCCTAACCAAAATAGAGAATAAAAACCTCTCTGCATGACAGGTATGACGGCTGCGTGGTCCCATGGTGTTTATACTTGCGTACTATTGTTTGTACAGATGAACGTGGTACCTTCAGGCGTTTGGAAATTGCTCCCAAGGATGAACCAGACTTGTGGAGGTCTACAATTGTTTTTCTGATGTCTTGGCTGATTTCTTTGGATTTTCCCATGATGTCAAGCAAAGAGGCACTGAGTTTAAAAGTAGGCCTTGAAATACATCCACAGGTACACCTGCAATTGACTCAAATTATGTCAATTAGCCTATCAGAAGCTTCTAAAGCCATGACATAATTTTATGAAATTTTCCAAGCTGTTTAAAGGCACAGTCAACTTAGTGTATGTCAACTTCTGACTCACTGGAATTGTGATACAGTGAAAGAATCTGTCTGTAAACAATTGTTGGAAAAACTACTTGTGTCATGCACAAAGTAGATGTCCTAGCCGACTTGCCAAAACTATAGTTTAACAAGACATTTGTGGAGCGGTTGAAAAACAAGTTTTAATGACTCCAACCTAAGTGTATGTAAACTTCTGACTTCAACTGTATTTGAATAAATTACATATCGCCCAGCCCTACTTTCCCTAAGACATGAGGAGGTAGAGAGAGACAGAGGGTGGGAGAGACAGGGAGAGGGAGAGACAGGGAGAGGGAGAGAGAGAGAGACACAGAGAGGGAGAGAGAGACAGAGGGAGAGAGAGACAGGGAGAGACAGAGAGAGGGAGAGAGAGACAGAGGGAGAGAGAGACAGAGGGTGGGAGAGACAGGGAGAGGGAGAGAGAGAGAGACACAGAGAGGGAGAGAGAGACAGAGGGAGAGAGAGACAGGGAGAGACAGAGAGAGGGAGAGAGAGACAGAGAGAGGGAGAGACAGAGGGAGGGAGAGACAGAGGGAGAGAGACAGAGGGAGGGAGAGAGCGGGGGAGAGACAGAGGGAGGGAGATACAGGGAGAGGGAGAGACAGAGGGAGGGAGAGAGACAGAGGGAGGGAGAGAGCGGGGGAGAGACAGAGGGAGTGAGAGACAGGGAGAGGGAGAGACAGAGGGAGGGAGAGACAGAGGGAGAGAGACAGAGGGAGGGAGAGAGCGGGGGAGAGACAGAGGGAGGGAGATACAGGGATAGGGAGAGACAGAGAGAGGGAGAGAGACAGAGGGAGGGAAGACAGAGGGAGGGAGAGAGCGGGGGAGAGACAGAGGGAGGGAGAGACAGAGGGAGGGAAAGACAGAGGGAGGGAGAGAGCGGGGGAGAGACAGAGGGAGGGAGGGAGAGACAGAGGGAGAGAGACAGAGGGAGGGAGAGAGAGGGAGAGAGACAGAGGGAGGGAGAGAAAGGGAGAGACAGAGAGAGGGAGAGAGAGACAGGGGGAGAGAGACAGAGGGAGAGAGAGAAAGGGGGAGAGAGAGACAGAAGGATAGAGGGAGGGACAGAGAGAGAGAGAGACAGATGGAGGGAGGGAGGGAGGTAGGGAGAGTCAAATGTCTACTGTTTGCTGATGATCTTGTGCTTCTGTCACCAACCAAGGAGGGCCTACAGCAGCACCTAGATCTTCTGCACAGATTCTGTCAGACCTGGGACCTGGGACAGTAAATCTCAGTAAGACCAAAATAATGATGTTCCAAAACAGGTCCAGTTACCAGGAACACAAATACAAATTGAATCTAGACACCATTGTCCTAGAGCACACAAAAAACTATACATACCTTGGCCTAAACATCAGCGCCACAGGTAACTTCCACAAAGCTGTGAACGAGCTGAGAGACAAGGCAAAAAGGGCATTCTATGCCATCAAAAGGAACATAAAATTCGACATACCAATTAGGATCAGGCTAAAAATACTTGAATCAGTTATAGAACCCATTGCCCTTTATGGTTGTGAGGTCTGGGGGCCACTCACGAACCAAGAATTCACAAAATTGGACAAACACCAAATTGAGACTCTGCATGCAGATTTCTGTGAAAATATCCTCAGTATATAACGTAAAACACAAAATAATGCATGCAGAGCAGAATTAGGCCGATACCCGCTAATTATCAAAATCCAGAAAAGAGCCGTTAAATTCTACAACCACCTAAAAGGAAGCGATTCCCAAACCTTCCATAACAAAGCCATCACCTACAGAGAGATGAACCTGGAGAAGAGCCCCCTAAGCAAGCTGGTCCTGGGGCTCTGTTCACAAACACAAACACACCCCACAGAGCCCCAGGACAGCAGCACAATTAGACCCAATCAAATCATGAGAAAACAAAAAAATAATTACTTGACACATTGGAAATAATTAACAAAAAAACAGAGCAAACTAGAATGCTATTTGGCCCTAAACAGAGAGTACACCGTGGCAGAATACCTGACCACTGTGACTTACCCAACTTAAGGAAAGCTTTGACTATGTACAGACTCAGTGAGCATAGCCTTGCTATTGAGAAATGCCGCCATAGGCAGACATGGCTCTCAAGAGAAGACTATGTACACACTGCCCACAAAATGAGGTGGAAACTGAGCTGCATTTCCTAACCTCCTGCCCAATGTATGACCATATTAGAGACACATATTTCCCTCAGATTACACAGACCCACAAAGAATTAGAAAACCATCCTGATTTCAATAACTCCCACTTCAATAACTCTACTGGGTGAAATACCACAGTGTGCCAATATCACAGCAGCAAGATGTGTGACCTGTTGCCACGAGAAAAGGGCAACCAGTGAAGAACAAACACCATTATAAATACAACCCATATTTATGTTTATTTATTTTCCTTTTTTGCACAAAACTGTAAATTGACATTATATGACATTTGAAATGTCACTCTTCATTTAAAAAAAAATATAGTTTATTTCACTTTTCTTTTATTATCTATTTCGTTGCTTAGGCAACGTAAACATTTGTTTCCATGACAATAAAGCCCTTTGAATTAAAATTGAAAATTGATAGAGAAGAACGGAGGAACATGGATATACATGTATATAAAGCATGTGGAGGCAGAGGGGCGTTTCCTCATTTGAAGCCTCCTGAGGGTTCTCTCCTTTACCAGTGTTTACAGTATATCCTACCCATACAATCTGAGGTTGTTGGTGTGGACTAGTATGCCGTTTACAGGGTTGGGTCCAATCAGGAAGTCTGGTTTTGCCTACAGGATATAGACTTCTGGTTAAGTTGTAGCCTATCTTGTACGTCAACCATCCTGTACCAGAAAGGCTGTCATTGGCCAGTCAGTCATTGCTCTCGTCTTCGTGTTAAGCACACGACAAACAAGGATATGCGTTGATAGACATCACACCCTCCTTTATTTAGCTTTATGATTCATGAATAGGGCCTGAAGACAAAACAGGACAACTGGAAATATACTACAACAGACTACAAGGACAGACTGGCCAATGTCTACTGGACATCTCAAATTGCATCCAATTCCCTACGGAGTACATTACTTTTAACCAGAACTGTATGGGCAACAATAAAAAAAGTAGTTTACTACGTAGGGAATAGTGTGCCATTTGTTACACACATCAGTAGTCAATTTCCCTGACTCACAACTCCTTAAGACAGAGTTAGACCCCCCTCCCCCCCGCCTCAATTTCCCTGTCTCACAACTCCTTAAGACAGAGTTAGACCCCCCTCCCCCCCGCCTCAATTTCCCTGACTCACAACTCCTTAAGACAGAGTTAGACCCCCCCCCCCCCCCGCCTCAATTTCCCTGACTCACAACTCCTTAAGACAGAGTTAGACCCCCCCCCCCCCCCCCCCACCTCAATTTCCCTGACTCACAACTCCTTAAGACAGAGTTAAACCCCCCTCCCCCCCGCCTCATGTCTGTCACAACTAGTGTCTCCAAAATCCTCCTAACATCAAGAACTAAGACTCACCTGTTGAAATGTCTTTGCTTATTGCTGTTTATTCTTGCCACATACAGTTTTCTAATCACCTAGTCTTTGCCTTGCACAACTCCCCAACTATATCAGTTTACTCTAATCCACTCCAGTCCATGACGAAGTCTCTTTCAACCCAGATTGTTACTCATTGACTCCAGACTAACCTGGATGACTCATTGAATAATTACCAAGAATTTTGTTACTGACCCCCGTACATTTTCTGTGACACTTGTGTATGTGTGTGTTTGTTTATGTGTGTGTGTGTGTGTGTGTGTGTGTGTGTGTGTGTGTGTGTGTGTGTGTGTGTGTGTGTGTGTGTGTGTGTGTGTGTTTATGTGTGTGTGTGTGTGTGTGTGTGTTTTCTATGTGTGTGTGTGTTTTTGTATATGTTGTGTGTTTGTTTATGTGTGTGTTTGCTATGTGTGTTTGTGTGTTTGTGTATATGTTGTGTGTTTGTGTATATTTTGTGTGTTTGTGTATATGTTGTGTGTTTGTGTATATGTTGTGTGTTTGTGTATGTGTTTGTGTGTAATACGATCTCGCAGTCTGACTGCAACATTCAGTGTTGAGTTTTGATGGTTAAGTTTAGGCATTAATTCCGACTAGTTAAGGTTTGGGATTAAGGTAAGGGTTAAGGTTTGGGATAGGGTTATGAATGGGTAAGGTAAGGGTTAAGGTTTGGGTTAGGGTTATGAATGGTTAAGGTAAAGGTTTTAGTTAAAACTAAAAAGAACACAAGTACCTAGCACTGGGGTTAAACCAAAAATCATTGGAACACCCATCTGCCATCCTCATCCACAACTCTCTAGCAAGCCGCCAGCCCACCTGACGGCCATAGTGTTAACCGTTGCCCCTATTGCCCCTAGGGACGGCAGGGAGCCTAGTGGTTAGAGTGTAGGGACGGTAGGTGGCCTGGTGGTTAGAGTGTAGGGACGGCAGGTAGCCTAGTGGTTAGAGTGTAGGGACGGCAGGTAGCCTAGTGGTTAGAGCGTAGGGACGGCAGGTAGCCTAGTGGTTAGAGTGTAGGGACGGCAGGTAGTCTAGTGGTTAGAGCGTAGGGAGGGCAGGGTAGCCTAGTGGTTAGAGTGTAGGGACGGCAGGTAGCCTAGTGGTTAGAGCGTAGGGACGGCAGGTAGCCTAGTGGTTAGAGTGTAGGGACGGCAGGTAGCCTAGTGGTTAGAGCGTAGGGACGGCAGGTAGCCTAGTGGTTAGAGCGGTGGGACGGCAGGTAGCCTAGTGGTTAGAGTGTAGGGGCGGCAGGTAACCTAGTGGTTAGAGTGTAGGGGCGGCAGGTAGACTAGTGGTTAGAGTGTAGGGACGGCAGGTAGCCTAGTGGTTAGAGCGTAGGGACGGCAGGTAGCCTAGTGGTTAGAGCGTAGGGACGGCAGGTAGCCTAGTGGTTAGAGTGTTAGGACGGCAGGTAGTGGTTAGAGCGTAGGGACGGCAGGTAGCCTAGTGGTTAGAGCGTAGGGACGGCAGGTAGCCTAGTGGTTAGAGCGTAGGGACGGCAGGTAGCCTAGTGGTTAGAGCGTAGGGACGGCAGGTAGCCTAGTGGTTAGAGCGTAGGGACGGCAGGTAGCCTAGTGGTTAGAGCGTAGGGACGGCAGGTAGCCTAGTGGTTAGAGTGTAGCCTAGTGGTTAGAGCGTAGGGACGGCAGGTAGTCTAGTGGTTAGAGCGTAGGGACGGCAGGTAGCCTAGTGGTTAGAGTGTAGGGGCGGCAGGTAGCCTAGTGGTAAAAGCGTTGGACTAGTAACCGGAAGGTTGCAAGTTCAAACCCCCGAGCTGATAAGGTACAAATCTGTCGTTCTGCCCCTGAATAGGCAGTTCACCCCACTGTTCCTAGACCGTCATTGAAAATAAGAATTTGTTCTTAACTGACTTGTCTAGTTAAATAAAACACTTCACTTGCAAAACAAGGTGACAGTAAACAAATTGCCCCTCCTTCGGCCAATTGGTGACAGCACCATGTGCCCGCTATAGTGCGACTGTTTGGTCAATATAAACATTGAGTCCTAAACAGTGTTTTGTTTCAATACAAATATCCATGACTAATTCATATGCGTTCATGTGCCAGACCACACCCACGTGAATGTTCATTGGTCAATAGGGACCATGTTGTTTTAGGTACTCGTCTGGAAAAAATATTGTGCTGAGAGACTTTTGTCTATGGATTCCTCATATCGTCATTTGGTGCAGATCGGTCATTTGGTGCAGATCGGTCATTTGGTGCAGAGGACTAACTAGCATGTTAAGTATTTGTCACAAAATTAAAAATGGCGGAAAATCCGTCATGGCAGACCTTGAGGTAAATGAAATCTTTGTGAGGAGAAGGACCTATGTGCCAAGTTCCATGACTCTCGATCAAACAGGGCGAGGGGCGTGACCTTAAAAAGTTAGCATTTTCTATCGCTTGTCATAGCGCCACCGTCTGGCCAATCAGTGTCATTTTCTCAATGACGGATGTCTTTGGTAAGCCGCGTCATTCAACCAAGTTTCGTCAAAAATGTGTTTGACGGACGTATGCACGGAGGCACGCACCAACGTACAGAGGCACGCACCAACGTACAGAGGCACGCACCAACGTACAGAGGCACGCACCAATGTACAGAGGCACGCAACAACGTACAGAGGCACGCAACAACGTACAGAGGCACGCACCAACGTACAGAGGCACGCACCAACGTACAGAGGCACGCACCAACGTACAGAGGCACGCAACAACGTACA